>NC_142475.1:74108000-74464250 GCF_049115385.1 Moschus berezovskii | reverse complement strand
AGGAGTAGGAACTTTGCTTATCATTGAAAACAACAAGATTGTGTTTATCTTTAAAATCTTCCTAAGGACAAGTCTTATTTGAACCAAACAGATTAGCACACATTAATACAACATTGTATAGTAAGAAGCTTTCAAAGATGGTTCTTATGATCTCCACCTCTTGGTATTCATGCCTTTGGCTGACACTCGTCCTTGAGTGCAGACCTGGAACTAATGATTTGTTTTGAAGAGAATATGGCAAAAATGATGGGATATCACTCCCATGATTGTGCTATAAAAGACTGTGACATACATTACTGGACTCTTTCCATTGTTTTCTTGGATTGTATGCTTTAGTAAGCAAGCTGCCATGTTGGAAGGATCCATGCGGGAACAAACTTAGGGTAATTCCTGGCCAACAAAGATCAGAATTCTTCAGTCTAACAACCCATGAAACACTGAATCCTGCCAACCATGTGAGTAAGCTTAGAAGTGAATTCTTCTCCAGTTGAGCTTTCGAGAGACACTTTGGCCACAGTTGACACTTTGATCACAGTCATATGAGAGACTCTGAGGCAGAGGATCTGTATATACTATTCTCAGATTCCTGATCCTCAGAAGCTGTGAAATAATAAATGTGTGTTGTTTTTAGCTGCTAATTTTGGGCAATGTGCTTCACAGTGATAGGTAACTAATAGAGTGAGTGTTTAATTTGTACTCTAAAATTCTGAAAAGATTGGTCTGTTTCTATAACATTATTTAAGAATATAGAACACACTTGTCGGTTTGATCCCCTTTGGCTTCCAGTCCCTTTAATTAATTATATTTTTTATTGATTCTTCTGGAAGTATTTCGGTTCATTCTCTACAAACATTTAGTTTTTCTTTCCTTTAGATAAATACTTGTCAAAAATATTTATTGGATTTTTTTTCAAATTCAGGAATCAATTTCCTAAAATAAAGGTCTTTACATTTAAATATAATTTTACATCTGAGTGTGCCTGTGGAGTTGAGGGAGAAGTGTATACTTGAAAATACTTGAAAACATCACAAAACACATTGGTAAAACAAGCATCCAACAAGCAAAGACATGTGTTGCTGTGTTGTGGGTGTACATGTGTGTGGTGTCTTATTTATATTTATTTATTCCATGAGTGTATGAAGATTAGAAAACTAAAGTTGGAATAAAGGGAGGGAACCTAAATCATTATAGTGGGCTAAGATAAATAGGTTATTTCATTAGGAAAAATAACAGGAAAGTAAGGATCTAGTTTTCAAATTCTTACACTTCTTTTTATTTTTTTAAGGCATAGTATCGTATGCCATATATGCCAACTATTTTAAAAAGCCATGTAGAAATAATAGCCCTTCTCAAGAACTGAGCTGTAGGGTAATGCAACTCTATGGTTTCCCCTACTAAATAAACTCATCTGTGGCACCACTGGGTCCTTTCCAGTGTCAACTGTACAGTCTTTATGATGTTGACATTTCTTCCAGCAAGTTGGAAGAGTTTCTCTACCAGAAATGTCATATTCCCATAGGAAACACCAATTTTGACTGCATTTTTAAGTTGGGAAGAGTTTGGTCTACACATTCTTCAATCTCCACGAACATGAAAATTGGTTTCTTGAAAGCAAGAAGAGTGCATGTGTAGTGGCTAAATTGTTTTTTCTCCCTCAGGCTAAACTCTCAAGGTTTCTTCCAAGAGGTACAGATTGTTCTGGCTGCAAAATCTTTGAAATCTCATGTGCTTGATATATTTTTAATTTTCCCTTTATACATCCCAATGTTAAAGAAGAAAGGGGGATTTTAAATGAGCAATTTGCAATATTGTATATAGTACAGTACAGGTTTTTTAGAAAAGCATTTCTTTTGAAATATCCAATACAAAATGGAGAAGAAGCTCCAAATCAGTAAATCTGTAGCTTTGTACATATAAAAGCAGAATGAGATTGGGAAATGTGGCTACATCTTTTTCTCATGGCAATTCATTGGAACTATGATCTGTCTTATAACCAAGAGGAATCTAGTTACTTAAAAAGAAAATATATTATACAAAATATCACTTAAGATGAAGGCCTCTTTGTTCATAGGATGAATATGCAAATCTGATTTCTACAGGAAGGTATTCACGTTTAATCAATGACACAATTATGGAGAGCATAGTTCTTGACACACAAGTATATGGTAATAGACATATCTTTGTTGTTCAACCTCAATAAACATGCTTCAGCACTCAATCGACACCTAATTAACAGTTAATTACAGTTTCAAAGAATATAAATTTACATTTGGTTGCGGTAGTTAACTCAGTACCTTTAATACTTTGCTCTTAGTAGCCGTCTACATAAGAATTTTACTACATTTATTCCTCTTGCCAAGAGAAATGTCAGGAAGCTAAGAGTTATTAGAGCATTCTAATTGAAATTTGAAAACTAATTAGAATGTGTGTTCCTATTTAGAAGCTGCTGAACTAAAAAGTCTGAAGCAAAAATAAATCACTATATTTATACTGTAACTGTCATAGATTCTTAAAATTAAATTCAAACGTGAGACTTGATTTACAACATAACCAAAAATATACACCAAAGCACTTTAAACTTCTTCAAAAAAGTTGTGAAGATATTTTTGAAACTAAATAGAAATAAAATCTGGTTTTCCTGGGATAAACTAACAAGTAAAATAGCAAGTAGTAGAATTTTAACAACATTATATGGAAAATATGGCAACACTGGCCAATATCAGCAATTTCATTCACAGGAACTGCATGGGATTAAACTTTTGCAAAGAAAAACTTGGCAGGAAAAATTGTCAAACTCTTTCCAGAAATCAACTGACAAAGAAAACACACACACACATACACACACACACAGTCAAGAAAATCCTGATATCAGTGGGATCTCCCCAAAACCCATAAAAAGATACATGAGCCAAAAGACTGTATTTGATAATCTTTGACAATTTGAGGGTTTGTTAAAAAACATACATATATGAAAAAAAAAAAGGCTTACATTTTACAACATTGAAAGTGAAAGTTGCTCAGTCGTGTCAGACTCTATGTGACCCCATGGACTATACAGTCCATGGAACTCTCCAGGTCAGGATACTGGAAGGGTAGCTGTTCCTTTCTCCCCGGTATCTTCCCAACCCCGGGATCGAACACAGGCCTTCCTCATTGCAGGTGGATTCTTTACCAACCGAGTCACAGGGAAGCCCAAGAATACAGGAGTGGGTAGCCTATCCCTTCTCCAGGGGATCTTCCCGACCCAGGAATCGAACCAGGGTCTCCTACATTACAGGCAGATTCTTTGCCAACTGAGCTATCAGGGAAGCCCTTGGGGGTTATTTATTTTGAAGAAGCTCAATATTTGAATTGGAGAAGGAAATGGCAACCCACTCCAGTGTCTTTGCCTGGAGAATCCCAGGGACAGAGGAGCCTGATGGGCTGGGGTCTGTGGGGTCGCACAGTGGGACATGACTGATGAGACTTAGCAGCAGCAGCAGCAATATTTGAATAAAACAGAACTCCCCTGAAATATGAGATCACTGTACCCTTTTTTTACGAATAAAGCTCAGTCACCCGAGAAAGAATTGAGCCCCCGCCTCTAATCCATAGCCTCTCCATTTGCAACAATGTTGTCTTGTTCTTTCCTGAGCCCATGTTGTCCCAAGAATTCCTTTAATTTGGCCAACATTCATTGAAAGATGTCTTCTTGTTACAGGGACTAATAAGTGAATAAAACCGACAGAAATCCCTGACCCTGTGGATCCCACACGCCAGTGGAAGAAAGGAGGTATCTGCAATACAAAACTCAGTTCACATTAACTTCAGTCTCTCCAGACTAGCTTTCATTTATTCATCCATTCATTTGCCAAACAAAATAGCAGACATGGAGCTACAGTGAGGTTCCACAGCTGGAGAGCTAGGCAATAGACAAGTAAAAGTAGAGGTAACCAGATAAAACAGGACCCTTCCTTACCCTGTGTGTGCTAGTTGCTCATTTGTGTCCTACTCTTTGTGACCCCATAGACTGTGGCCTGTCAGGCTCCTCTGTCCATGGGATTCTCCAGGCAAGAATACTGGAAAGGGTTGCCATTCCCCTCTCCAGGGGATCTTCCCCACTCAGGGATTGAACCAGGTTCTTTTGCATTGCAGACAGATTCTTTGTCATCTGAGCCACTGGGGAAGCCCATTTCCTTACCCTGCAAATAGTAAAATCCCAGAGCTTTTCTATCACTACCTACAAGTGTCAGTGTGTTTGTGGCTTTCCATATGTTATAGGAAAAGTGATAGAAAGTTACCTTGGGTGGTTCATGCCATCCCCTTTTCTCACTGAAGAGAGCCTTTAGTTCAAAATAAACTGCTGTGTAAAATCAGGATTGTGGAGCCGTAGTCAGATCAATTGCCAGAGAAATCTGAAGGGCAAGCATTGGCTGGAGCAGCAGCTGGCGAGAGAGACAAGGAAAAGCAGCTGTAGGCACTCCGAGAGTCTGTTGGGGCAAAGAAATGCAATCCTGGGGCCAAGCAGGCTGTTGGCAGGGGGCCAGACCTCATTGGAGGAGCTGGAAGTATCACAGGATACCTGGGAAAGGAGGAGCCTGCGGAGATGGGGATGGTGATGCATCTAGAGAGATGCCAGAAAGCCCCTGTTCCTGGGCTTAGGGTGGGGGCGGGGCCCTGAAGAACCCGCTAAATTGTAAAGACTGTCAATATCTGAGTTGTCTTGTAAGTGTCCTGTCAGAACTGGCCTGCGATACTGGATCTCATCTCCCCCGCTGCACTGCATCCTCCCTAGGATGAATGAAAGACTGGAAAAGAGGATAATGGAGACAGAGTGCTATCAGGGAGGAAAGAGGAGATTTGACTGGATCCCCTTCCCCGAGGGCTTGTCTGCCGTCTTCTGGAGGTTCAAACGCAGAGCACAGGTGTATTTGTGTGTGTGTGTATGTGTTTGTGTATGAGAGAGAGGGAGGGAGGGAGGTTTCAAGGTTAATAAGTTTAAAGTATTGAGTGTTATATAAGGCACAGGACATTAACTTAAGGACCTTGATTTTTCTGTTTTCTTGAAATGGCGTCTCTCTTGAATTTCTCCTGGATGTGCATTCACTCCTACCATGTAATAGATTCTCTGACTTCATTCTCAATACATAGTATCAGTCAGATTATCTAGCACACAAGTTTCTCCCAGAAGGAAAGTAACACCATCATTGCATTCAGCTAAATGATGCTTGTGTATCTTGAAGTGGTGAATGTGCCTTCTGATATATCCAGCTTCTACACTGGTGGCATATGGTTGATGATGGTTGTGCATGTGTGCAGTCAGGAACTAAACTAACTCATTAATTTAGCATACGATCATGATCAATACAGGCTTCCCTGGTGGTTCAGGGATAAAGAACCAGCCTGTCAATGCAGGAAATACAGGTTCGCTTCCTGGGTCGGAAAGATCCCCCAGAGAAGAAAATGGCAACCCACTTCAATATTCTTGCCTGGAGAATTCCATGGACAGAGGAGCCTGGAGGGCTACAGTCCATGAGATTGTGAAAGAGTCAGATATGTCTTAGCAACTAAAGAACAACAACATGATCAATACTGATCACTTCAGCAAAATTGATCATGCAGAAAATGGTATTGAATCTAAAGATAACCAGTGAAAGATTCTGCAGGGCTGGGGTTCCACCACTTTGTATGTATATACATGGGCTGAACTTTCATAAAGCTCAAAGAGGCCCTGATGTATTTTTAGATCACTGATATTATCTGTGACTGTTTTAATAAGTATCTTGACTTTCAATTACTACGTTATTTATATAAATTAAAGAAATGGTGTGAAACTATAACAAAGAATGCAGTCTCTTTGGAGTTTAGCTCCTGTGACTGACACAGCTGTTGAAACACACCTTCAGCTCTTATATAGAAGAATCTGGAAATTATCACTTGGCAGGACCTGCCAAAGAAGTTCACACACAGATTTCTGCATCCTCTGGCAAAGGGCTGCATGACTTTGAACTGACCTTGAAATTTATGGCCTGGCATCAATAGTCATTAAATTGGGAACAGCTTGTGTAATGTCTTGATATTGTGCTAGCAGTGGAAAGAATTAAAAATATACAGTTTTGTTTTAATTCTGGTGTAGAGAATGACCTGTGGTTTTCGAAGTAGTCCCAAAGCTGAATACCAATCTCAGGGAAAAGGACAATGTTTGTGATCCTCTAAGTGTACTTAAAACAGAGACTAGAAGCAGGCTAATTGTTCTGATTTTGCTCTGAACAGCTGGCAGATATGAGAGTAGTTGCAATGACTTTCATCAGGTCTCTTGAAAATTTACAAATTGGCTCTTTCTCCTTTGCTCTGTGGAGCAAAAGGAAGTAAACTTATGCTTAGCTGATATATGAATGAGAAACCACACCCTTTTAATGGCAGCATATCTGAGCCTGAAGGCAATTCAGCCCTCATTACACAAAAAGTCGTCAAATTTAATTGGACCCCAAGGTAGAACAAGTTAATCTTTAATCCCTGAGTTCCTTGAAAATGTCTAGGCTATTTAGTTTAGTATTTGGTTAGTATGGATTTATTCCACTTCATCTCTTAATGTGTATAAAAATTTGGTTGGGAAATGATAAATATGACATACAATATTAGAGCTTTAAGATGGTCTATTGTTATTGTTCAATCTATCAGTCATGTCTGACTCTTTGCAACCCCATGGACTGCAGCATGCCAGGCTTCCCTGTCCTTTGCTATCTTCCTGAGTTTGTTCAAATTCTTGTCCATCGAGTCGATGATGCCAAACTTATGTTAAGATTGTCTACATAACATGAATAATATTGACCTATTAAAAATAAAATGTAATTGGATTATTGACCATAAGGAGAAGAATCTGTCAGCTGAACTTGCCTCACCCATAGTCCCTAGTGGAAGG
Organism: Moschus berezovskii; assembly: GCF_049115385.1. Taxonomy (NCBI): domain Eukaryota; kingdom Metazoa; phylum Chordata; class Mammalia; order Artiodactyla; family Moschidae; genus Moschus; species Moschus berezovskii. Next base: position 74,457,349 of record NC_142475.1, on the reverse strand, counting down.
ATAGCTCTGGGTCATTATTTATATGAGTGGCAAGTGATTACCAGCAGCATGTACCATGTAGCTTAGAATGAAGAGTTAAGAAGGGTCAATCAGGTTTCCTCTTCCTGACTTTCCTACTGGAACTGGGGAATGAATCAGCTAGATGGAAGCCACAAGAGTAATGAATGGGCAGAGAATAGCTGAGACACTTAATGGTTTAAATAGAGGGTGAAGATCCATGAATTTATGCTATTCAGGTATCTAGAGCTACTGTCAGTGTAGAAATTCCTTCTACTTCCAACTTCCTTGTGACTCAGCCCTAACCTTGGAATTTTAAACAGATTTATAAAGGATTTTGGAGGAATAGCAGAAAATACACACAATGAAGAATAAGACAGAAGGTGGAAGAACATTGTATTTTACCATTTTCACTTCTTAAGGAACTACAGTTCTGTATAATGCTAACCCCAGCATTTCCAAAACTTAAGTCCATAAGCCTGGCTTCCTAAGAATCAGTCTATAAACTACAAGCATATTCCCAGAACCTAACTTGCTAGATTTGGCATCTCCTGGGTGGCTTCTAGCATCATCATTTTCAGATAGCTCCTAGGCAATTCAGATATGCAGCCTAAGCCAGGTTGAGGTGCTGATGTTGCCAACTCTCTCATTTTGCAGAGAAGATCGAGACCCAGTGTCTGCAAATGTCAACCCCAACTGCACCATTAATACATGGAAGAACCCAGGAAGCACTTGCATCTCTTTAAGTACTTTTTCCAACCACCAGTGCATTTTCTTACAGATATTTGGAATTATTATTTACAGAATCAACTTAATTCTCAAGGAATGGTAGATTAGAACTTTATTGTGCTGTTAGTACACTTCTCTATTATATTATCCAGATATCCTTGTTGAGGGCTTATTGAAGCACAGAAACTAACACAAGTTTAAAATATAATTATATAATTATGTAAGTTTAAGACCAGCACATGGAAGAAACAATGTTAATCCACTGAAATTCTCCGTTGCTGCACTCATCTACAAATTTCTGTATATACTTTCAAAGAATGGCAACAAATGGAAACAAAAAACAATGAAATAAAAAAATTTCAAACCTGAGTATTAGCTTTTGTTTGGAAAAGAGCAATTATTAGTCCCACTCCTTCCTATTTTCCACAGAACATGCATTCAATCATTTTCTTCTCACAGAAGTGGAAAGTTGAAGAGAACACTTCAAACATTCTCTCCATCCACTTCTTCTGCTGCTGCTGCTGCTAAGTCACTTCAGTCGTGTCTGACTCTGTGTGATCCCATAGACGGCAGCCCATCAGGCTCCCCCGTCCCTGGGATTCTCCAGGCAAGAACACTGGAGTGGGTTGCCATTTCCTTCTCCAATGTGTTAAAGTGAAGAGGGAAAGTGAAGTCGCTCAGTCATGTCTGACTTGTAGCGACCCCATGGACTGCAGCCTACCAGGCTCCTCTGTCCATGGGATTTTCTAGGCAAGAGTACTGGAGTGGCTTGCCATTGCCACTTCTTCTAGAGGACAGAAAAGTCATGACTCTGGTTAGCAAGTGATATGCGAGGGGCAATGTTTCTATAGTGGGCAGGGCATTCCATCAAAAGGAAATGAAGGTGGATGTTTTCCTGGTTCTCACTGGAATAGCTTTCATCCTAGATTTTCACAGCAGTAAGTAACAAGCTTTTGTGTATGTATACTTATGTGGTGCCAAGTGTCTGAAACCTGCACACGAGGACAGGAAAGTAGCCAATTTCAAAGCAGCACAAACTCTCTTCCAGGCAATGTTCCAAGTACATACAAAAATAAAACCATTTCATCCTTACAACACCCCCATGAGGTAGATTCTATTATTGTCTCTATTTTGCATATGAAGAGGCACAGATGAAGAAATTGAGTCAAGGTGATCTGTTTGGGGTTTGAAAGTTAGATATAGGCTGCAAGACTGGGTTTAAAATGCAAGATTTTGGACTTCTAGAGAGAGAGAGGACGAGGGGCTCAGTGAAAACTCTCCCCTTGAGAGGCAGATGTTAAACTGGTTGAAACTAGTAAAAAAACAATCATTTATTGTCTCCAGAGATTGACCCAAGAGCTTACAAAAGACTAGGAGGCATTTATTCATTAAGACTGATGAAATTCTGTGAGAGCAGTGAGAAGACCAGCATTCAGTAGCTGCTGAGCACCAGCTTTGTGTCACAGAGCTGTCATTCGTGGGGGCTCTGCGAATGTCCCAGGAAATGTCTGAATATTCCCACCTCTCCTGCTCTGCAGGAAGAGTCAAGACAAGACCACTGGGGAAGGGCATCCACTTCCTAGAGTTGTGTGTTACTGACACTGGTGTATTTGCAGCCTATGATCATCCATAGGAATCACACAACCAAAGCTCTGGGCTACAGAAGTTCCTCCGTGGGCTGTGAATTTCATTTCTGCCCCCTCCCCCAATTCCCACTCTGGAGCACAGAGTGCCTGGCCACAGGAAGCTGTAGCAAGCCTCAGAGAGTGGCAACAGCCATCCCTACCAAGTTTGACGACTGAACTGAAGTGAGGGCTCAACTAGTAAATCCGGTATTTAGAGAAAATGTATGTCAATCACTCCTGGGCTAAACCAGCTTTTTAATAATATGCCCAGTGCCATTCAAGCCACCAACTATGCCTTTGACATTACCACCCATGGGCTATCCTACTTGTTAAAATCATGAAAAGTTCACATGTGTTGATTTTTTATCCTAACACTTAGTTCACTCCTTACTCTAATGTTGAATCACCTTTCAGATCAAGACAAATGAAATAGTTATATACTAACTCATGTAAGTAAACAAGTCAGTTCAGTTCAGTTGCTCAGGTGTGCCTGACTCTTTGAGACCCCAGGGACTGCAGCACTCCAGGCTTCCCTGTTCAACTCCCTGAGCTTGCTGAAACTCATGTCCATGCCATCCAATCATCCCATCCTCTGTCATCCCCTTCACCTTCTGCCCTCAATCTTTCCCAGAATCAGGGTCTTTTCCAATGACTCACTTCTTTGCATCAGGTGGCCAAAATATTGGAGTTTCAGCTTCAGTGTCATTCTTCCAATGAATAGTCAGGACTGATTTCCTTTAGGATTGACTGGTTGGATCTCCTTGCAGTCCAAGGGAATCTCAAGAGTCTTCTTCAACACCACAATTCAAAAGCATCAGTTCTTCGGTGCTCAGCTTTCTTTTCGTTCCAACTCCCACATCAATACATGACTGCTGGAAAAACAATAGCTTTGACTAGACGGACCTTTATCGGCAAAGTAATGTCTCTGCTTTTTAATATGTCGTCTAGGTTGGTCATACTTTCCTTCCAAGGAGTAAGCGTCTTTTTATTTCATGGCTGCAGTCACCATCTGCAGTGATTTTGAAGCCCCAGACAAATAAAGTCAGCCACTGTTTCCACTGTTTCCCTATCTATTTGCCATGAAGTGACAGGACTGGATGCCATGATCTTAGTTTTCTGAATGTTGAATTTTAAGCCAGCTTTTTCACTCTCCTCTTTCACTTTCATCAAGAGGCTCTTAAGTTCCTCTTTCAGTTCAGTTCAGTTGTTCAGTCGTGTCCGACTCTTTGCGACCCCATGAATCACAGCACGCCAGGCCTCCCTGTCCATCACCAACTCCCGGAGTTCACTCAAACTCATGTCCATCGAGTTGGTAATACCATCCAGCCATCTCATTCTCGGTCATCCCCTTCTCCTCCTGCCCCCAATCCTTCCCAGCATCAGAGTCTTTTCCAGTGAGTCAACTCATCGCATGAGGTGGCCAAAGTATTGGAGTTTCAGCTTGAGCATCAGTCCTTCCAATGAACACCCAGGATTGATCTCCTTTAGAATGGACTGGTTGGTACTTTCTGCCATAATGGTGGTGTCATCTGTGTATCTGAGGTTATTGATATTTCTTCTAGCAACCTTGGTTCCAGCTTGCACTTCATCCAGCCTGGCATTTCATGTGATGTACTCTGAATAAAAGTTAAACAAGCAGGGTGACAATATACAACCTTGATGTATCCCTTTCCCAATTTGGAACCAGGTGGTTGTTCCGTGTCCAGTTCTAACTGTTGCTTCTCGATCTACATACAAATTTCTCAGGAGGCAGGTCAGGTGGTCTGGTATTCCCATCTCTTTAAGAATTTTCGATAGTTTGTTATGGTCCACACAGTCAAAGGCTTTGTCATAGTCAATGAAGCAGAAGTAGATGTTCTTCTGGAACTCTTTTGCTTTTTCAGTGATTGAACAGATGTTGGCAATTTGATCTCTGGTTCTTCTTCCTTTTCTAAATCCAGCTTGAGGGTCTGGAAGTTCATGGTTCATGTACTGTTGAAGTAGACAAGAGCTTCATAAAAAGAAAAAAGAAGGGGAAATGTTGATTAGGTGTAATCAATATATTCACGAGCCCAACAAAAGGTCCTGGTGGAACTGAACACCAGTAGCCTTCATCAATGGCCATCAGGAGACTGTATGCTTTGTCTTTTTTTTCATATTTTATTCCCCTAGTAACTTATTTTTGCTCCCTGAGATCACTTCTCAAATACACTCTCTGCATGGAGGCCTTTTGGTTTTGACACCAAAATATAGTGAGGTGGGGAGGGTGGGGGAAGGGTTTTTGGTTGCTGGAAGAGGTGCTTGATTAATTATGCAAACACTGTTGTTTTGGGGACTTCACTGGTGGCTCAGATGGTAAAGAATCTGCCCGCAATGCAGGAGACCTGAGTTCAACTCCTGGGTGGGAAAGATCACCTAAAGAAGGAAATGGCTACCCACTCCAGTAGCCATTACTTGGAGAATTCCATGAACAGAGGAGCCTGGCTGGCTACAGTCCATGGGGTCACAAACAGTCAGAATGGCTGAGCAACTAACACTTTCACACACACACACGTATACACACACACATCGCTTTGACCCTGGAACATAATTTTATGATGCATTCCCCAGATCCAATCTTAAAAATACTGTGTTTACTATTGATTCTATATTCCTCCTTTGATTTTTATCTTTTGTTTAGAAATAAATGTTATCAATTTTTTTCTTTTACATTACACAGATTCTTAGTCTCATACTCAAAATTTCAGAAGATAAGGCTATGGAAGACAGATAACGTCCAAAATTCTAGCTGCTAGAATAACTGAGTGGCTTTAAATATGAGCATAAGAATGGTGAGATTTATCCCTATGTAATGGGGAACCACCAAACGTTTTTCAGGAGTGGAGGAACTGGTTAATAACCGCATATCCATTAACCTGCTGGTGATGTCAAAGGTGAGCTGACTTCCTGACATTGTAAATACACAGTCACCTAACTGGACATAAAGGATCAGCCTTCTAATTTCTGTTCCAGTTTCTGGATGCAGCTCAATATAATGTATACTCAATATTGTATCCAATTTGAAGATATAAATATTTAGTTAATTGTTCCTTTTGATTGTGCATAATTTTTATATATTTTGTTTATATAACACAAATTTATCCATTCTGTTTGTGTCTTGATTTTTTAACTAAATTAAGCTTATCATGTAGAAATTCCCTTCATATGATATTTAATCAGTAAACTTACACAGAGGGCTAATTTAACAATATTGTAATAATTTGAGTACTGGTAATAATAATGCTTTCTTAATGTATACTGATCACTTTCCACATTTCGGTTTGTTGCCTAAAATCCAAAGGCCAAATTATATTAGGAACTTCAATAAACAAATCTTATTCTAACATAATTTTTAAATAGATCCTTTCATTTTCTGAGACTTAAGAGCTAGGATGCTGAGGCTGGTATGCTAAATATTGTATTCTGTACTCCATTTAGACTTTGATTTGGATTTAAAATTCAAAATCACTTCCATCATTTCTATCCTTGTGAGTGTGTGCCTGTGGGGATATTAAAATAGAGAAAGAGCTACTTGGAGAGATGAAATGATTGGATTTGATGCCTTAGGCCAGAAACCTCATTTTGCTTATGTTAATATGTAGAACTTTCTGCACTCCAATTCATGGCCAGTAAACGCTTTTTCTTGATTTTGTAAAATTCAGCATTGTATATCCCGGTTGAGAACCTTATTTCTTTTGTTGCAAATAGTGCTAGCAACCAATCTCAATCTCGTTTCTATTACCATAGCTCAATTATAAAGTGGTTACACACGGTTATTGAAAATCTAAACCTATATGTTGCTTTCCCTAGTGTCACTTTATTTAAGATTGCAGATTGAAGCTATTGTAATCTTAGGTAAATCAGTAATTAACTTAGCACAAAGACAGAATAGAGAGATGAAATCATAAGACCTAAGAAGCATTTTTAAAGAAGAATTTTAATAAATATCTAGCAGAATATAATCCTTTTCAAAGAAGTGCAAATAGTGCCCCAGTATGAGAGGTTAACATTAAGAAGACACTTTTGTTAATATTACCTTTAAATTAAATAGTTAATTTATCCATTTCAACAGATGGATTAAAAATTCAGTCAAAAGGCAGAGATGCTTAGACTGGATTAAAACAACAACAACAACATCCAACTCTCTATAGCTTGAACAAACTCTGAGAGATAGTGAAAAACAGGGAAGCCTGGCATGCTGCAGTCCATGGGATCACAAAGAGTCAGACGCAACTTAGCAACTGAACAACAACTCTCTATAGGAAACAAGCTGTAGAGTCAAAGATACAGATAATTCGAAGTAAAAGAATATCATGCAAGCTGGAAGAGAGGTGGATTGTTACAGTAGTTTCTGACAAACTTTTAAACAAAAATATTAGTAGAAATAAAAAGGGGGACTTTTTATAATGATCACAGAGTCAATCCATTCATGAAGAAAGACCATAGTCTAGAACATAAGTCTTAACAAATTAAGCAGATTGATATAGTATCATAGGAACAACTGAACATCTATATGCCAAAAGAAATGAGTCTAGATACGTCTTACACATTTCACAAACATTCACTCAAAGTAGGTTATAGACCTAAATGTAAATACAAATTTAGATGACTTTTGGTTTAACAATGAGTTTCTAGATGCATCGCTAAAAAACACAATTCAACTTTACTAAAGCTAAAAACTTATTTTCTGTGAAAGACACTCTTAAGAGAATGAAAAACACCTCATAAAGCGCTTGTATCCAAATTATGAAAGTAACTGAAAAAACTAAAAATAATAAAATAATCATATTAAAAATGGACAGATGACCTAAACAGGCGCTTCATAAAAGAATATATGTTGTTGGTGTTTAGCAGCTCAGTCATGTCCAACTCTTTTGCAACCCCATGGAATGTAGCCCTCCGGTCACCCCTGTCCGTGGGATTTCCCAGGCAACTGTACTGGTGTGGGTTGTCATTTCCTTCTCCAGTGGATTTTTACTGATGTCAGGATAGACCTGAATCTCCTGCATTGGCAGATGGATTCTTTACCACCGAGACACCTGAGAAATCCAAAAGAATACATACAGATGATAATGGCCTGTGAAAAATGTTCAACATCACTATTCATTAGAAAATTGCAAATTTAAGCAAGATCTACTATTCACCTATTAGAATGGCTAAAATATAAAAAACCGACAATACCAAATGCTGATGAGCCTGCAGAAGAACAAGAATGTACAGTCATTACTGGTGAGAACACAAAATAGAAGACAATTTGAAAGTCTTTTAAAAAGTTACACAGTCTTTATTATATGCTCCAGTAATAAGGCACTCAATTATTTTTGCAATTGATTTTGAAAACTTATGTCTACATAAGCCTGCACACATGTGTTTACAGTAGCTTTATTCTTAATTGCCAAACACTATAAACAACCAAAATGTCCTTCAATTGGTGAAAGGATAAACAAACTGTTGTATATCCATACAAGGGGAGAGCTTTTAATCATACAAGGAAATGAGCAGTCAAGCCATGAAAAGACATGGAGGAATCATAAATGAATATTAATGAGTGAAAGAAGCTGATCTTGAGAGGCAACATACTGTATGATTCCAACTATAGAACTCTTGAAAAGGCAAAAAAAAAGAAACAGTACACAGGTCAATGGTTACCAGAGGGTGGGGGGAAGGGGAGAGGGATTAAATAAGTGAAATATGGGGATATTTATGGTAGTGAAGCTATTTTTTGTGATACTGTAATAGTAGATGCATGGCTATAAGAATTTGTCAAGAGACTCTCCTGGTTGTCCAGTGATTAGGACTCTGTGCTTCTAGTCCAGGGAACCCAGGTTCCACCCCTGGTTGGGGACCTAGATGATCCCACATGCTTCAAGAAAGAATTTGCATACTGCAACTAAGATTTGGCACAGACAAATAAATAATAAGTATCAAAAAATTTGTCAAAACCCATAAAACCTTACAACACAAAGAGTGAATGTTAATTTACCCAGGTAAAATATTGTGTGTGTATATATATATAGATATGTATTATGCATATAATTTAGAAATATGGATAGTCCCAGGAAAGAATGCAGACTGTGACCGCAGAATCTAACTGTATTACAGAGATATGATACAACCTAATGAAATGGGTGAGAGAAAAAAGATGCTAACCTAAGTAACTTTGGGAATGAATAGAATTCATAAGACTAAAGCCAAAAGGACTACACATAAGTACTATACCCTAGCTGATAAAGTTGTTTCCTATGTGGATAAAGGTTAACAGTACTGATAATGCTGTACAGTGTACCAGAAATGAATGATTAGGTTAATAGATGGTAGATGTCTGGAGCCTGGTCTCTCACTGTTTGGATAGTCTTTTGAGGTCAATATTCCATGTCATGACCTTTCCCCACATCCTGACTTTCAGAACGGTCTTACCTTCTTTTTGCAAATTAACTAAATCCTCAGCTTTGTGTTAATAAAGTTAATGAATGACCACTTCATAACTACTGTAAAGGTATAAGAGAGGCTAGAGTACATGGTTTCTAACTGCCTTCTCCTTCATCTTTTATTTGAAGCCATAAATATATTTTAATAGTAGAGCGAGAGAGAAGACCTGTAGGTCCTGTCTTACTCTGTGCATTCTGGAGTTAGTGGTTTAAGCTGAGCACTTTTTATGCCAAAACATGTCTTGGCGTCCCTGGATTTATAAATAAGATACTTGGATAGTTCACTGTGGGGATCTTCCTTGTCACTCTCCAGGACCGAACATGCTTGTTTTCTTCTGTAGGACTTGTATGCAGTCTTGATAAAGTTTTGATTTAGAGGTGTGAGTGGGTAGCACCCATTTCACTATGCCCTCAGACTGAATTGGATCAAGAGAAATAAGTGATCTGTCCAACAGCTGGCAACAGAGAATCTAAGTTACTGTTTCTCAGGAGAAAAGGTCAAGAGGGGTCGCTACTCATGAATTCAGTAGAAACCCAACCCTCACTTTAGGAAAGTAAGAAAACTCATACTTATAAAAAAAGGAAAAGTACAACTCTCTAATCTTTATATCCATGTCACTCTCATTTGTTCTAACTCACATTGAGCTATCAAATTTTGTGGCAAGCCATAAACTTGTTGAGTCATTAGGCTGCCTGGTTAATGGAGGAAAACTAAATTCCTGTTTCTGCATAATGACACTTATTCACTGTAGACATTTGCATCACTGGGAAATGATAAAACCTCATCCTTCATAATGAAGTTCTGGGCTGACAAAGAGGAAAATATAGTGTTGTGGGACAACTATGAATATAAAACACGCTTAATAAAGAAATAGTGACAAATTATATTATGCAAAGTGTAATGCAATAAAAAATGTTACTAACTCATTGGAAATGTCATAAATAATCTAAATAGTTTTTGACTGTCAAGGCCGTTGAAAAATATATTCCTTTAAAAATGAGGTGCAGAAGAGATGTCAATTTAATTGCCATCATATTTTGATAAGCTTGGAGATCCTGTGTTTGGCTTATTTGCTAAATTTAGATAGTTGCTCAAGTTGAAATGAAGGGAGGAACACAATTAACCAGTTTTGCCATTTAATTGTTGATCTGGGGAGGAAACTGTCAGTACTCTGAAGCTACAGGATCACTGCATGGGTGTCAGATCAATATTTGGATAAAGTTGTAATCAGCGTAGACAAGTACTTCTTCACAAAGTAGGCTAAGTCTTAGATCTTGAGTTTGAACACTGAGAAAAGACAATTGTCAAATTTGTAATATTGCTAATAATTTGTAGCTTCTGAAAAACCTGTCACTAGCCCTTCTTAAGAAGCTGACTGAGCCTCTGGCTTAGAATTGAAGGACTTACATGCTAGAAGGTAATTATTTTTCTTCTTCTCATCAAGTATTTGCCACAGAATAATCTACTCTTGTTACCATTTGATATCTTATAGGTTTCTTAATTCTGATTTTATTGGTAAAGGATGTGCTTTCTCAGCTAGGTTACCATTCTTCAACACATTTTTTTTTTCTTTTTTCCTTTGATCTTCAATGGTTTAAAGACTGTTAATTGATGGTTAAATGAGAAGCTAAGAAGTAGAAACATGATTCCACAATCTATAATGTTTTGAAAAGCATTTTTCTTTTGCTATAGTTCATCAGAAGCAACAACAGTGATGCATCCTGCTCCAATATGCCAAGGATGAGGACCCCTGCCCCTACCAAGACAAGAACTAAACTAAGCCTGTCTTTTCATGCTGCTCAAAATGCAGAAACTAAAGAAGAAAAGAATCACCATTCAGTTCATGGTGCAATACCTTACTTTTATCAGTTCTCTCTGTCTTAGTGTACTCTGTAATGAAAAATATGACTTATGTAGGAGCTGTTTCTTTCCAGGATAAAGCGTTGAACACTGCATTCCACAGCAGAAGTTCCACCATTCAACCAATCACAACTTCTCACTTTCTGCTAAGCCTTTTCTATACCACGCTCCACACAGCTATTGCCAATTCATTGGACTTGGCGTGTAAGAGGCCATCAATTTGCCATTTGGCTCCAGGGAGTACATTGCATTCCCACGTCAAGTATAATCTTTTAATTTCCTTTGAAACCCCAAATTGGCTTTGAAATGTATACATATATATATATGTATTTGATCCCATATATATCCCATTTTGAAGTTTTTGAAATTTTATATATATTTCCCAAAGAACAATTTAAATTCTTTTGTTATAATTCCCTCACTTGTTTTTAGTGTGTTTAAAATTATTTCCAGTTATTAATTATATTCTCATAATTTTCCTGAACCATTGTCACTGACAATTCAATCTTCACACTATTATCTTTGTACAAACTCAGAAATAGCTCTGGATCAACTTATTAAAAATAATTGATACATCAAGTGCACCTATTTCTCCAACATGAAGAATTAAATGTAAAACTTTTGTTTTATATGACACTGCTAAAACAATGAAGAGACAGTCATTGATTGGGAGAAAATACTGGTAAAAAGGAATATCTGATAAAAGACTTGTAACCAAAATATGCAAATTACTCTTAAAACTCAATGATAAGAAAACAAGAAACTGTATACCTATGGCTGATTCATGCTGAGGTTTGACAGAAAACAGCAAAATTCTATGAAGCAATTGTCCTTCAATAAAAGATAAATTAATTAAAAAAAAACTGGGCAAAATGTCTGAACAGACACCTCACTAAAAAAGATATACACATAGCAAAGAAACACACAAAATGATATTCAACATTATTTTTCACTGATTTGTAAATTAAAGGAACAAGATACCACTATCCATCCACTAGAATAGTCACAATTTAAAGCACAATACCAAGTCCTGATGGGGATATGAAGCCAAAAAAAACCACAAAAACCTACTTTCATTCATTGTTGGTGGGAATGCAAAATCCTACAGCCACTTTGCAAGACAGTTCATCAGTCTCTTACAAAACACAGTTTTAGTGTAGGTATTTATATACCCAATTGTGTTGAAAAATCTATATTCACAAACAAACCTGCGCACAAGGTGCTTAGAGCAGCTATTTATTCATAACTTCCAAAATGTGGAAGGAATGAGAATGTCCTTTAATAGGTGGGTGGGTAAATAAACTGTGGTACATCCATATGGTGAAATATTATTCAGTGCTAACAAGAAATGAACTATTGAGCCACAAAAAGACAAGGAAGAAACTTAAGCAATATTACTAGGTGAAAGAAGCCAGATGGAAAATGTCACATATCACTTGACTTTAACTACATGATATTCTGGGAGAAGCAAAACTATGGGGACAGTAAAAAGATCAGTGGTTGCTAGAGGTTATGGGGGAGAAAAAGAGGGTGCTTAGGAGAAATCCTGGGGACTTTTGGGGTGAATAAAATTATTCTGCATGACACTGTAACAATAGATACAATTATGCATTTCTCAAAACCCATAGAAATGTAGAGTGAACCCTAATAGAAGCTGCGGACTGTAGTTAATAACAATTTGTCAATATTAACTCATTAATTGTAACAGATATGTTGTTGTTTAGTTTCCAAGTCATGTCCAACTCTTTTGTGACCCTGTGGACATCCTAGGTAAGAATACTGCAGTGAGTTGCCATTTCCTTCTCCAGGGGATCTTCCTGACCCGGGCATTGAACCTGTGTCTCTTACATTGGCAGAGGTACCATACCACTAATGTAAGATGTTGATAATAGTGGACAATGTATGTAGTGGGTGGGGAGAAGGGGAGAGGGGGACTCTAAACTTTCTCCTCAGTCTTTCTGCAAACCTACAATTGTTTGAAAAATTACAAAACCCCCAAGTAACTGACACACTGTTTTCTTGATGCCATGATTATTATTTCAGCTATTTCTCCAATGTGGTTTATTTTATTTTTATTTATCTAGTACATCTTGTCCTATTCTAACCTGAAAATTTGTATGCACAAAAATCATATATTTTTAGTGTTGCTAAGTATTGTTTATGTATCATTCTTCTTGGGTCCAAAGATTTTAGTTCTAATTATTTATAGTTTTTCGTATGCAGTACACAACTGTGACAATGTAACTTAGGTACATAAAATATTTACAAAGAATATACAATCAGAAAATATCAAGCAACTGTAATTGACTTCACCCTTGAGCTTCCTATCAGATTGAGAATTGTCTTTGCTGATTGATGCAAAGTGATGTGCAATCATGTGTGATTGACTGGAAATCATTTATATTTTTGAATGCCATGCTCATTCATATGAGGACCTGCCATCCCAGTGACGGTACAGCTGATGGCAATGGTTAGCTTTGCTTCTTGTGGGGGAAGTTTGGCCCTCAAGAGGTCATGAAAATTATAAGTCCACATACTATAGGATAAGTGGCATTATTGTTGCTTGTTGGATAACACTCGAGTACTTAAAACACGCCAGATATGGACAGAAGGCTTAGCATGTATAAACCAATTAATCTTCACAATAGTCCTACGAGGTAGGTGCTTTTATTATTCCCATTTTACAGATGACAAAACTAAATCATGCAGGGTTAAGTAACCTGTAGGTTTAAGCCAAATATATGGTTAAGATTGGGGGTTCAAATTGTGGACAGACCTGGGCAGACACTCTTGGCATTCATACCCTTTTCTATGCTTCTCTTTTTTTTTTTTTTTGCAAGACACACAGCGAGGTTTATTTCCAGCTAGCTGGGGTCCAAGTGTCCGCCCGATGCAGCAGGTTTCAACAAGGACCCCGAGCACTCAGAGCCAAGGGGTTATATAGCATTCTCTTAATAATAGAAAGTGTTGATGCAAATGGTGGAACTTTGATTTAAAAAAATACACAAGGCTTCCCTGGTAGCGCAGTTCAGTTCAGTCACTCAGTCACCCAGAATCAGTTCAGTTCAGTTCAGTCACTCAGGTGACCCCTTGGACTGTAACGCCACGCCTCCCTGTCCATCATCAACTCCCAAGCTTACTCAAACTCATGTCCATTGAAACGGTGACGCCATTCAACCATCTCATCCTCTATCATCCCCTTCTGCTTCCACCTTCAATCTTTCCCAATATCAGGGTCTTTTCAAATGAGTCAGCTCCTCACATCAGGTGGTCAAAGTATTGGAGCTTCAGCTTCAATATCAGTCCTTCCAATGAATATTCAGGACTGATTTTCTTTAGGATGGACTGGTTGGATCTCCTTGCATTTCAAGGGACTCTCAAGAGTCTTCTCCAACACCATAGTTCAAAACATCAATTATTCGGCGCTAAGCTTTCTTTATAGTCCAACTCTCACATCCACACATAACTACTGGAAAAACCATAGCTTTGACTAGATGGACCTTTATTGGCAAAGTAATGTCTCTGCTTTTTAATATGCTATCTAAGTTGGTCATAACTTTCCTTCCAAGGAGTAAGCGTCTTTTAATCTCATTTGTTGCAGTCACCATCTGCAGTGATTTTGGAGCCCCATACAAATAAAGTCAGCCACTGTTTCCACTGTTTCCCCATCTATTTGCCATGAAGTGACAGGACTGGATGCCATGATCTTAGTTTTCTGAATGTTGAATTTTAAGCCAACTTTTTCACTCCCCTCTTTCATTTTCATCAAGAGGCTCTTTAGTTCTTCACTTTCTGCCATAAGGGTGGTGTCATCTGCATGTCTGAGGTTATTGATATTTCTCCTGGCAACTTTGATTCTAGCTAGTGCTGCATCCAGCCCAGTGTTTCTCATGATGTACTCTGCATATAAGTTAAATAAGCAGGGTGACAATATACAACCTTGACGTACTCCTTTTCCTATCTAGAACCAGTCTGGTGTTCCTTGTTCAGTTCTAACTGTTGCTTCCTGACCTGCATACAGATTTCTCAAGAGGCAGGTCAAGTGGTCTGGTATTCCCATCTCTTTCAGAATCTTCCAGTTTATTATGATCCACACAGTCAAAGGCTTCGGCATAGCCCATAAAGCAGAAATAGTGGTAAAGAATATGACTGCCAATGGAGAAGACATGGGTTCAGTCTGTGATCTGACGAGATCCACATGCCCTGGAACAACTAAGGCGATGAGCCACAACTACTGAGCCTGTGCTCTGGAGCCTGGAAGCTGCAGCTACTGAGTCTTGTCTCAAAATACTGAAGCCCATGGACCCTAGAGCCCATACTTATCAACAAGAGAGAGGTTCTGATCCCCTAGAGCACTTAGTCCTGAACTTGTTGGTGATGCCAGGCACTTGCTCTAGACTGTCTCTATGTGTCTGTGTGAACAGACCCTGTCCAAGGAGAGTTAACCTTCTCCTTCTCCTATGTTCCTGGAAGAAAAATGAGATCACCAGATACAGCAGAGAAAAGCTTGCGAGATTGTGGGAGTGAGTAGACAAACCCATGGGAACCATGGGTACAAAAAAACACAAAAGAAACTATTTATTTATTGGTTGAAGCTATGGTTTTTGGTTAATACTTCTAAAAAAAGATTCACACTGAATTTTTGTTTGCCAAGCTTATTCCTTGTAAACTGTTAGACTGTCTACATTTTTTACAGATTGCTAGTTCAATATCAAACAAATGTATATGGCAGAGACCTTTTCATAAGACTGAAGAGATTGAAATTCTTTTTTATGATAAATTGTGAGAGAAACTGAAAAACAAGTGGGAACAGATGCTGCAACAGTTACAGTCTGAAGTTCATGGATTTCTAAATGCAATCTTCTCCCCTCTCTTGTAGCATACAAAACCTACATCGAAATGTGAGGGAGGTGGCATTCCTTTTGAAAAAGGATTAAAGATCCTATGAAACCAATGAACAGCACAGTCTTTGTACAATTATTTTTACTTTCTCCCCTTAAAATGTGTAATGAGGTTAATTTATACAAATCAACTCCCTGCAATTTACTTGAATTGAGTTATAAGATTTCTAAATGGCAAGAGAGATGCCTAACTGTAAAGATACTAATCTACTTTCTATAAATTTTAAAAGTTAAGATCACATTCTCTTAAGAATGAATCTGAAACTAAAAGACAGGATTTTTTTCTCTTCTTTTGTGGGTAAAGGTAGAGGAATATTTTGAATATTAAAGAATAGAGATGTTTAGAATCTTAAATTATAAAGTGAGACTATAACAAGTTGGTAACTAGAGAAGAAATGAAGACTCTTTCTCCAATCTAAGACTCTTTTCCCTTGTACTCCAAAATAGTCCATTCTAGACTTGTCTAGACTATAGTTTATATTAATCATCCTTGATGTTCCTCAGAGAAGCGACTGTATCCTTACATCTGAAATAATGTGCCCTCAGAAAGAATACTATATGACTTATCTGAAGAGGAAATGAAATGTTGCTTAGAGCATGATAACACATAGAGAAAGGAGAAGATGTTTATTGGATTCCTAAATTGATGTTTTGACCATTAAGGGGAGATCTTTTTTACAGTATATTTTGAAACCTACTAGGATTCTAAAAAAAGAATGCGGAGTTTGAACCACATGACTCGTTAGTTATAAAACTGAATTCACTACGGGTAGTAAAGTTCAGACAGATTTTGAGGGGTGTAATCCTGAGAGCAAATTAACAAGAAAAATAGGAAGATATAAGCAGCATAAAATAAGTAAACCTGTTCCCAAAATATAATAATAGTGCTCCTATTGATAGAATTATGCAAGTACACTGAAAATCAGTTTTTTAGAAGCTTGTCATAGCTTATAAAATAATTTAATATGCATTTGTTTATATATGTGGGTGTATATGTATATACATATCTATAAATATCTATAAATTCTCAGTGGACTCATGAATGAAATTGAAGAATTAGGTTTAAATGTGTGAATATATGGTTTACACTTGGAATGTGCTGAGCACAGTTATCACCTTACCTATGTTAACACTATCATATTTATACATCTGTATTCTGATAACTCCAGAATTTTTTCCAGCTTAGTATAATCCATTTTACTCTTGCATAACTGGGAACCAGAAAACCTGTGACTTGGCCCCATGTCTATGGCCAGTGATTGAAATTTGCCTGGTTGATTGAGTCATAGTCAAAATTTTCTCCTGGCAGCTGCTGGATGTCTCTCCCTGGGTCATGCAGGTAGTGTGAAATTTTCTGCACCATCCCTAAGCTACCATGACTGCAGGTCTAAGTTTTCTTTAACAATCAACATTTTGGCTCAACAGATATTAATTCTTGCCTTCCACAAACTGAATTTCCCTGCCTTTCAACGACATGTCAAAAGGCTTGAATTTGCTATCCTTTACAATTTGACTGCTGAGAGTGACTCAGTTCAAACTATGGATACCTCAGCTCCTGCTAGTGGATTGACCATCTAAACAGACAATGTCAAGACAAAGTAGAGCTCACCCTAGTGGAGTGGTTGGCTTCTGGTTTCACTGAGAGCATCCTAAGTCACTTCTGTCATGTCCGACTCTCTGCGACCCCATGGACTGGAGCCTGCCAGGCTCCTCTGTCCATGAGATTCTCTAAGCAAGAATGTAGGAGTGGGTTACCATTTCCTTCTCCAGGGGATCATCCTGACCCAGGATCAAACCCTTTTCTCTTGTGTTTCCTCCATTGGCAAAAAGGTTCTTTACTACCAGTGTCACCTGGGAAACCCCACTAGTTTAGCTTTAAGCTCCTCAAGTCTTTTTAGGGAAGACAAAGTAGTCAGTTTCATGGGATTCCCAGCAATCACGTCCATAAAACAGTGAAAAGTTTTAAATACATTAACTGTAACATCACACAATGAGAATATCATAAGATGAAATAATAGAAGGAAGCACTTGCTTTGTAAGACAAGCCTTGATAAACAAATCAAACCCTCTCTCTCTCTTTTTTTTTAACCAAACAAAATTATTAACTAACAGTATATCTGGAACTCTGTAGAATTACACTTACCCACTTATAAAACTGCAGGGATCCTGTCATACATTATAACCTATTTTGACAAGAGTGTAAGGTTATTATTCTTATCTACTACTGTGGGTAAGAATCCCTTAGAAGAAATGGAGTAGCCATCATAGTCAACAGAAGAATCTGAAGTGCAGTACTTGGATGCGATCTCAAAAATGACAGAATGATCACTGTTTGTTTCCAAGGTGAACCATTCAATATCACAGTAATCCAAGACTTTACCCCAACCAGTAATGCTGAAGAAGCTGAAGTTGAGTGCTTCTATGAAGACCTACAAGATCTTCTATAACTAACACCATAAAAAGATGTCCTCTTCATAATAGGGGACTGCAATGCAAAAGTAGGAAGTCAAGAGATACCTGGAGTAACAGGCAAATTTGGCCTTGGAGTACAACATGAAGCAGCACAAAGGCTAATAGAGTTTTGCCAAGAGAACACACTGGTCATAGCAAACACCCTCTTCCAACAACACAAGAGAAGACTCTACAAATGGACATCACCAGATAGTCAGTAGCAAAATGAGATTGATTCTATTTTTTGCAGCCAAAGATGGAGAAGCTCTATACAGTCAGCAAAACAAGACTGGGAGCTGACTGTGGCTCAGAACATGAACTCCTTGTTGCAAAATTCAGACTTAAATTGAAGAAAGTAGGGGAAAACCACTAGACCATTTAGGTATGACCGAAATCAAATCCCTTACGTTATACAGTGGCAGTGAGAAATAGATTCAAGGGATTATATCTGATAGAGTGGCTGAAGAACTATGGACAGAATTCATTGTACAGGACTTTGTACAGGAGGCAGGGATCAAGACCATCTTCAAGAAAAAAATGCAAAAAAACAAAATGGTTGCCTGAGGAGCTCATACAGACAGCTGAGAAAAGAAGAGAAGCTAAAGGCAAAGGAGAAAAGGAAAGATATACCCATCTGAATGCAGAGATCCAAAGAATAGCAAGGAGAGATAAGAAAGCCTTCCTCAGTGATCAGTGAAAAGAAATAGAGGAAAACAACAGAATGTGATAGACTAGAGATCTCTTCAAGAAAATGAGAGATACCAAGGGAACATTTCATGCAAAGATGGGCTCGATAAAGGACAGAAATGGTATGGACCTTTCAGGTGACAAGAATATACAGAAGAACTATACAAAAAGATCTTCATGACCCAGATAATCACAATGGTGTGATCACTCACCTAGTCCTAGACATCCTGGAATGCAAAGTCAAGTGGGCCTTAGGAATCATTACTATGAACAAAGCTAGTGGAGGTGATGGAATTCCATTTGAGCTATTTCAAATCCTTAAAGATCATGCTGTGAACATGCTGCACTCAATATGCCAGCAAATTTGGAAAACTCAGCAGTGGCCACAGGACTGGAAAATGTCGGTTTTCATTCTAGTTCCAAAGAAAGGCAATGCCATAAATGCTCAAACTACCACACAATTGCACTTATCTCACAGGGTAGCAAAGTAATGCTCAAAATTCTCTAAGCTTCAACAGTACATGAACCATGAAATTCCAGATGTTCAAGCTGGATTTAGAAAAGGCAGAGGAACCAGAGATCAGATTGCCAACATCCGTAGGATTATCAAAAAAGCAAGAGAGTTCCAGAAAAACATGTACTTCTTTATTGACTATGCCAAAGCCTTTGACTGTGTGGATCACAACAAACTGAAAAACTATTCAAGAGATGGGAATACCAGACCACCTGACCTGCCTCTTGATAAATCCCTATGCAGGTCAGTAAGCAAGGTGGGCTGGATGAAGCACAAGCTGGAATCAAGATTGCCAGGGGAAATATCACCTCAGATATACAGATGACACCACCCTTATGGCAGAAATATGAAGAAGAACTAAAGAGCCTCTTGATGAAAGTGAAAGAGGAGAGTGAAAAAGTTGGCTTAAAACTCAACATTCAGAAAACTAAGATCATGGCATCCAGTCCTGTCACTTCATGGCAAATAGACAGGGAAACAGTGAAAACAGTGCCAGACTTTATTTGTTTGGGGCTCCAAAATCGCTGCAGATGGTGATTGCAACAAATGAAATTAAAAGACACTTACTCCTTGGAAGGAAAGTTATGACCAGCCTAGACAGCATATTAAAAAGCAGATACACTACTTTGTCAACAAAGGGCCGTCTAGTCAAGGCTATGGTTTTTCCAGTAGTCATGTGTGGATGTGAGAGTTGGACTATAAAGAAAGCTGAGTGCCGAAGAATTGATGCTTTTGAACTATGGTGTTGGAGAAGACTCTTGAGAGTCTCTTGAACTGCAAGAAGATCCAACCAGTCTATTTTAAAGGAGATCAGTCCTGGGTGTTCATTGGTAGGACTGATGTTGAAGGTGAAACTCCAATATTTTGGCCACCTGATGCAAAGAGCTGACTCATTTGAAAAGACCCTGATGCTGGGAAAGATTGAGGGCAGCAGGAGAAGGGGACAACAGAGAATGAGATGATTGGATGGCGTCACCGACTCAATGGACATGAGTTTGAGTAAACTCCAGGAGTTGGTGATGGACAGGGAAGCCTGGCGTGCTGCAGTCCATGGGGTCACAGAATCAGAGATGACTGAGTGACTGAATTGACTGGCTTATGTTTCCGTGAAACTCTAGGGAAATCCTAAAATATGAATATCCACCCTGTATGAAATGGTGTCTTACATATAATATATTAAGGAAATCAATTCTATGACTGCTGACAACATTCACAATCTACCTTGTGTACAAAAATTGTTTGAGATCAGGAAAAGAAAGCACTAGACATTTTTTGCTGTGGTTTTTGAGCCCCTGGCTATTTGGCATACCTAAGTTGATTGTCACCTTTATTTATTTTTTTCTTTCCAAAATATATTCTCACTGAGGTCTGGTGTGACATGTACAGTATCACCTTAATCTCTACATCACTACTTCTGGCCTGAAAACTTCACTCTCCAAGACAGGTAACTAAACTGTTATTGGAAACAAAATTACATTAGCTCAGAAAACTGAACCCTGCCAGCCTGCCCTGGTTTATCAATTACACAGAAAAAAAATCGGATATCAGTCATTCTGATTTGAAATAAGATTTTTCTGGTAGAGAAAGAAGACTTCGAGACATGACAAAGAAAAATGTGCTACTTGTTAATATTCTCTTATATGATAGAATAAGTTCTACTAAAAAATAGAAAACATTTTTGCTTCATGTATTTGAACAAAATGTTCTAAATTATCTGACATGTTGAAATGCAGTTATCTTCTTTACAGCAGAAGTGCAAACTGACGGAATCATCAAAATATGACCAGGGAGATGGGATTATATTTTTCTTTGTATTCTTTTTTTTTTAAGTTGAAGTATAGTTGCTTTACAATATTATGTTAGTTTCAGGTATATAGCATAGTGATTCAGTATATTTGTATAGATTATAATTCATTCAAAATCATCACAAGATAATTGTTATATTTGCCAACGCTAAACAACATATCCTTGTTGCTTCTCTATTTTGTACATGGTAGAATGTATCTCTTAGTTCCATACCTTTGTTTTGCCTCTCCCCACTGGTAACCACTAGTTTGTTGTCTATATTTGTGAGTCTGTCTTGCATATACATTCATTTGTATTTTATTTTAGATTCTACATATAATTGATATCATACAATACTTGTCTAAGTCTGACTTATTTCACTAAGCATAATATTCTCTAGGTCTATCCATGTTGATGCAAATGACAGAATTTCATTATTTTTTTAAAACTAAGTAATATTCTTTGGTGGGCTTCTCGGGTGGTTCAATGGTAAAGAATCTGCCTGCCAATACAGGAGACTTTAGTTTGATCCCTGGGTTGGGAAGATCCCCTGGAGAAGGACATGGCAACCCACACCAGTATTCTTGCCTGATTTTATTTTCTCGGGCTTGAAAACACAGTAGATGGTGATTGCGGACATGGAGTTAAAAGACACTTGTTCCTTGGAAGGAAAGCTAGACAAACCTAGACAGTTTAACTTTGCCGACAAAGGTCTATATAGTGAAAACTATGGTTTTCCTGGTAGTTATGTACAGATGTGAAAGCTGGACCTAAAGAAGGCTGAGTGCCAAAGAATAGATGCTTTCAAATTGTGGTGCTGGAAAAGACTCTAGAGAGTCCCTTGGATGGCAAGGAGATCAAACCAGTCAATCCTAAAGGAAATCAACCCTGAATATTCATTGGAAGGGCTGATGCTGAGTCTAAGTTCCAACACTTTGGCCACCTGTTGCATAGAACTGACTCTTTAGAAAAGACTCTCATTCTGGGAACAATTGAGGGCAGGAGAAGATGGGGGCAACAGAGGATGAGATGGTTGGAGGGCATCATCAACTTAATAGACGTGAGTTTGAGCAAATTCCAGGAGATAGTGAAGGACAGGGAAGACTGGGGTGCTGCAGTCCATGGGGTCGCAGAGTCAGACATAACTTAGTGACTGAACAACAACAATATTCCATTGTACACACACACACACACACACTTCACACCTTCTTTATCTATTCATCCATCGATGGGCACTTCCACATCTTGCTATTGCAGGCAGTGCTGCTATGAACATTGATGTGCATGTATTGTTTCAAACTGGTGTTTTCATTTTTTCCAGATATATACCAAGGAAATGAATTGCTGAATCATATAGTAGTTATATTTTCTCTTAGCTACCTTTAGAATATACAAGTCTGTATCACTGCACTTAATGGAAAATTACATTTGTTTTTGTCTTGGTGTTCTAATATACTGTGATATCCTAGAAAGCACCGGTTGTTATTTGACTTTATTCGTTGAGTGGCTGGTGCTATAGTGGGTAACACATTGAGAGGACTCAGTGTTTCTTGATTAATCCCAGGACCACTAGGATTCACCTAAGACCTCATCTTTGGCTATAAACCATGCTTCAGTTCAGTTCAGTTCAGTCGCTCAGTCGTGTCCGACTCTTTATGACCCATGAATCACAGCACGCCAGGCCTCCCTGTCCATCACCAGCTCCCAGAGTTCACTCAAACTCATATCCATCGAGTTGGTGATGCCATCCAGCCATCTCATTCTCTGTCATCCCCGTCTCCTCCCACCCCCAATTCCTCCCAGCATCAGAGTCTTTTCCCGTGAGTCAACTCGTCACATGAGGTGGCCAAAGTATTGGAGTTTCAGCTTTAGCATCAGTCCTTCCAAAGAACACCCAGGATTGATCTCCTTTAGAATGGACTGGTTGGATCTCCTTGCAGTCCAAGGGACTCTCAAGAGTCTTCTCCAGCACCACAGTTCAAAAGCATCAATTCTTCGGCAATCAGCTTTCTTCACAGTCCAACTCTCACATCCATACATGACCAATGGAAAAAAACACACTACTTATAGGTTAATCATTTGAAGTTCTAGCAATTTCTCATGATGCATAACAAAAAAATGGAAAATTTTATCTGGATTAAAGACTTCCCATGTCCCAAACAGGAACATTTCTTCTCCAGTGGCTGCTTCCTTTGGGGAGAAAGGAAAAACCCACACAGCTTAACATGTTGGAACTAACGCTGAGTCACCAAGAATTTCTGAGCAGGTGGGTTCTGCGAATAGACTAAATACCACACTTAGTGATCCAGAAAGGCAGATGCATCTCCGGAAGTCTAAGATAACTGCTTTTTATCTTGGATTCTCTGTGGCATGAAATGGTTTTCTTTAAAACTTCTACTCCCTGCCCCCAAATTTGTCAAAATTAATTGTTTTGAAGTTACAAAAAAAGAAATAGAACATGTTCTCCATATTCCAATAGAAAATCTATGCCACATGACATCACTTATTACTGTATCACATTAACACTTTATAATATATTCCTGTTTGCAAGTAAGATGTTTAATCATATGAATTCCTGCCTATGCCAATTCTGTTTATTGTGAGACTAAAATGAGGACTGCAAACAATGAGCTCATATAGTACTATGAATATCATCATTTTGACTATTTATTTTTTAGTGAGCTCTAGTCTCTCCACTGAAGATTAAACTATAATACTATATAGAAAAATAACAGAAAGATTCTTTTGCTAATATTCTAATTTCTTACCCAAGACTGAAGCTCCCCAGAATTTAGGTATATTTTGATATTTTACTGAGGGAAAAACTATGTCAGACTTGGTGGTGATAGTGGAAAGAAACTGAAATTATTTTTTCAGTTTTCCACCATCCACTTTGCCTAATTCTTAATTTTAATTTTGCTATCAAGACCAAATCCAAATTTTGTAGGTGATTATGCAATTCAGGCGGACTTCTTTAAGAAGAACAATGTATTAGTTAAGTCAGATTGTCATCACAAAATACCATTGATTGGGTGGCTTAAACAACAGATTTTTTTTTTTTTGCCTTTCATATAGGCTTCATTTTATTTATTTTATTATTGAAATATAGTTGGTTTGGGGGTTTCCCTGGTGGCTCAGATGGTAAAGAATCTGCCTCCAGTATGGGAGACTAGGGTTTGATCCCTGGATCGGAAAGATAACCTGGAGAAGGGAATGTCTGTGCACTCCACTATTCTTGGCTGGGAAATCCTATGGACAGAGAAGCCTGGTGAGCTACAGGTATTCTTTTTCTCAGATGGATTAGTTAACATTTTCCCTACATTCTTTAAGATTTCAAATTCCAAGTACAAACTCTTTCTTTTCCTAAGAGTCATAGAGTATTCTCATTTTAAAGTCAAGGTAAAACATGGAGAAGAACACAACTTCTCAACTTATTTTGCTAATAATTATGTAAATTTTAAAAGAGAAAAGATACAAGTCTTGACTGGCACACACTGAGCTTGTATTTAGTTAGAAAAGTCAGACAAGATTTATAAACTAAAAATCCTAAATTAGCTTAGTTTAAAAGGTTCTATGCCAAAATAAAAATTTAAAGAGGACTGTACCCTGTTTGGTTAGGACTGTATTCACAAAGTTTTCACGGTAAGAAGGAATCTCACAATATTTGCCCAGCCTGGTGTGCACAGACCATCATAAAGGCCTTTTTATTACCAATGGGTCTCCTATATTTGTGGCCAATAGCAGTTGCCTCTATCTGAATAAGGCCTAACCAGAAGAAAAAAAAATCACTATGGGTTTTGAAAATAAGATTTATGTACAATGAATTAATGAAATCATATTCAAACTGCATATTCTCCAATTAATATCTAAAATTTGTTAGCAACATCAGTTGAAAGCTGACAAAACAAATGAATAACAGGTATCAGAATAGTTGTGCAAAGTGAATCCAAGTTACCAACTGATGACTTCATAGAGTTGGAACTGTCTTTTCAGATAAACTGAACTTTTCTTGAAAGTTAATCGTTTTTGTTTCTGAACACTGGAGAGAAATATCTAGCCCTTGGAAATTGCAAATGGGGGCAAACACTTCAAGACTGTATTTTCATTGGCTCCCCTTTAGGATTGCAATACCTGAGATGCTTCTCTTTAAATTTTAAAATTTCTTTGTCATGGTTATGATACTATGAGTAACATAGATAATGTCACTGAAGGTGTTCAGCATCGTTATTGACTGTGTGTCAAATATTGAGCACTTTTCATATTGCATGCAATCCTCATGATGTTGGATTTGAGAAGATCTGAGAAATGAAACAATTTACCCATGGACACGAGGTTACCTCAAAGTTAAAACAAAATCAACAGTTTTTTCTTTTTAAGAAGATACCTATTATCTTGCAAATACAATTTTATTTTTCATATCTAAGGCAAAATATTCGAATGTACGGGATAAGCAGGGACTAAGAGAAAGGCATTTTTAAAGGCATGACTTAAAAACATCTCCTTCATGTAACCTAGCCTCCCTGATTTCTTTCCTTTCAGAGTACTTTGTAACTCTGTACTTTGTAAAAGCGCTTAGCAAATTATTTTTTGCTTAAGTTTAATCCCTTATGTGTTTATTCTTTGAGATGAACCTTGACTCAGTCATTTCCCTAAAGCTGTGAGCACAATGGCTAGGCTGTTGAAATGACTTAAATATTTCTTGCAAATGGAAGACCAGACAAGTTTATAGGTTTGATGACAGCCAGAAAAACCCAAGCGAGTCCTGCAATTTATCATTCTTGTTTCACCTTCTTCATCAACACTGGAATAAGGCCAAATATCCAAATTAATGGGAAGTGACATGGAAAGCTTCATATTATATATGTAAATCTGCTGGCTTCTAAAAAGTTTGCTATTTTGGATCTAAATCCTATGTTCCACCCTTCCACAAGTAGGCAGACAAGATTATCAGTAAATGAAAAATATAGATCTGACATCCTCCTCAATTTTTTTGAGCTATTTTATTAATGTGAAATATGTTTGACTGAAAAAATGTCTACAGTACAATTGCACATTGGCAAGAAGACCAAAATTTGAAAGGATTTTGTTTAGTCTTGATTCATGGGATAAGTCCCATTTTGTATTCAATATGCAGCAGATCCTGTGGGCTGTTCTAGTGCAATTCATGCTCAAGAGAGTCGCACTAAAGTAAATACTTTTCAATGCTGTAAGTATAGCTATTAGCTCAAGTCCTTTTCTTTATTTCTTAGAGAAATGGAATTAAAAAAACAAACACTACATGAAGACAAATATAACATCACAGATGTGGGAGTTACTAGGATTGGTCAGTTCCTCTAAATATGAGAGCACAACTTTCAAATATTTTAGTTTAATCTAGAATTGGTAGGGATTCTAAGAATATTTAGAGTCCTTTAAACAAATTGTGTCCTCACCCTCATTAAACTTGACCCAAGATTATATACTTCAGGAAGGCTAAAGAGCTAAGATTCACCCCAATTGTCTGAACTGTAAGATTACTTGTAAGAAACATTTTCTTTATATCAGGTTTTATCCTTTCAATTGGTCTGTAAAGACAGTTCATCCTATGAAATTTTAAAATTCCAAATGGATTTTTAATGAATAGTTGATACAAATATGTGAAAGTCAGCATGATAGTCATTGCCATAACATAAAAATCAGGTAAAGAATCAATAACTTCTGAATGTCTAGGGAGATAATCTGAGGATCAAAATTGGGCTTAGAATGAAAAAGATTCATGTAGAAGGTCAGTTAAAGTATCAATCTATTAAAATGTTGAGTATAGTTGCTGTGTTTCTTAACCTCTGAATCACAGTAGAATAAAACAGATAGAAACCAGATCATGAAAACACTTAGGAAACTCATTCTGGACTTTAGCACAAAAAGAAATGCTCTTAATTAATCTGTTGGCATAATGAATCCAGATATTGGATTCCTATTATGAGAAAAGAGTCCTTTCTAAAACCAAGGAGGTATTACTTCAGCTATTCTGAAAGCCAGAAGAAAATTTGGAACATAGTGAATATTATTTTTACTTGAAGATCTTTACCAAACCTAAGTAGCAATGTGTCTGTCAATATTCTGGAAAGAGTAATTACCAACTGAACTAGCGGACCGAGAATGGGATTCCATTTAGGGTCTCTATGGTATTATTTGGCATTAAAAATATATTGTCACATTTTCCAGTTGACAAAAGCAAGTTGTTATTTTTAACTCTGAGGTGACATCAGTTTGGAATAATATGACCTCCTGTGATATGTTTTACTTTCGTGTAATGAAAGTTATAAAGAGGATTTACTGACTTTTATTATTACAACTCCACCTCTGGTTCTGCCTATTGTATTTCCTAATTTTTAATGCTCAGGGGATGGCTTCTTATCAAGGTGGTTTACTTATGAATAATGTTCTTTGTGTGGCTTCTGTAGTGGACAAGTTAGATTGCTTCTGACATCAGCCAGCAGTAAATTAGCTTCTAGTTCTAGAAGACTGAAAGATTTACTTTGTCAACATCCTTGCATTCAGATAAAAAAGCTTCCTTTAGGTTTTATTTGCTTTTTACCTGAGGCATTGAATACTCCTAGAGTTCCAAACAGGCTCCTAATTGTATTTAAGGAAACAAAGTATACTTTTCAATACCTCAGGTAGTGAAATTTGTTTTGTGGTTTGTTTCTAAGCTTATTTAAAAGGACACTGATTAGTCAAAAAAAAAAATTTTTTTTTAACAATAGTTGCACTTGGCTAGGGAGTTTCAACATGACCTTAAGGTGCTCAAGGATTCCACAAAAATAAATTCTAAAACATTATGTGAAATGATTTAAGTAAAAAGCACTGGGTTCCAAATAGATATTAATAGTTGGGAGAAAAACAATATGGTGTATATGAGAGAGAAATAATTTTTTCCTTATGGACACTGTAACTGCGGAGAAATAATTCTGATGAAGTGGGATTCATGCTAATAGATTACTTGCTGGAAAATGTTAAGGACATGACTGGTATTTTTAAAAAGCATATGTTAAGATTAAAATTTCCTACTATGGTGTATGGAAACTTTAAGTTTTATTTTAAATCAAGCCTCTTAACTTCCTAAAGATTAACTGAAAAAATAGTATAATATATTTATTTGAAAGTACACTCTATGGTGGTTGAGGTTATTAGGTGAGACAAACATTTATAATAGTTGCTGCTAACACTTTATTATTTTTGGTGGACTAATTCTTTGTAATCATTTGGAAACTTACTAACATAAAATATGTTAAATTTATTTTTGTAACTTATGATTAAGAAGATCATAGCAAACATTGCCAATGTGTCTGGAAGAATTTCAGCGAAGGGAAGGGAAGGAAGGAAAAAAAAAACAACTAACAACGTTAACTCATTTTACTTATTTTTAATTAAAAAAAATCTTTTTGGAGTATAATTGCTTTCAGTGTTGTGTTAGTTTCTGCTGTACAACAGAGTGAATCAGCTATGTGTATACATACCTCTCCCTCTTGAGCATCCTTCCCACCTCTCCCCGCGCATCTATTTCCTCAACACTAGTTTGTTCTTGAATTTCTCAGAACTTCTCTTTGGTTGCAAATTCAGCACATAATTATTTAGTGGATCACAACTGGTTCAAGGTAGCATGAAGTTATCTATGTGTTTTCCAGAGGTAGTCTTAAAAGTCATATTGTCTACATGAAAAAGAAATACTGAGTTCAAATTCTTTATTGAAGAAAGCACTTTCCTTCAATTTAAAAGATGGCATTCAGCCAAACTGGATGATTCTTTTTCATTAAATGCAATAGTTAAACAATCTGTCTTGGTGGAGATCCACCCTTGTTTTGTATGTGTCCTGCCACCATTAACAGTAGAGTCAATAGTTCATTGCTGTGCAGTGCCAGCCCAGGAGGAGACCCAGGTTCACAAGAGGGGATGGAACTTAGACCAGGAATGCTGTGGAAGTGGTAGCAACAGCTGAAAAAGAGTACCCTTTATTTTGGAAATAAAGTTAAACTAATTGTGGGAATTCCAGGGAAGTCTCAATCTGGAAGAGTACCCCCCAAAATTGATGCTTTTGAACTCTGGTGCCAGAGAACTCTTGAAAGTCCCTTGGACTGCAAGGAAATCAAACCAGTCAATCTTAAGGGAAATCAACCTTGAATATTCATTGGAAGGACTGCTGCTGAAGCTGAAGCTCCAATACTTTGGCCACATGATGTGAAGAGCTGACTCTTTGGAAAATACCCTGATGCTTGGAAAGATTGAGGGCAGGAAGAGAAGGGGGCAACAGAGGATGAGACGGTTGGATGGCATCACCGACTCAATGAACATAAATTTGGGCAGACTCTGGAAGATAGTAAAGGACAGGGAAGCCTGGCATGCTGCAGTCTTTGCGGTTGCAAAGAATCTGACACGACTGAGTGACTAAACAACAACAATGCTGAGATACAGCTTTTAACACGCACAGTAGGTTTAAAGAACGCCCAACAAGTGGACCAGGTTGTCCAAAGACTCTGACTGATGGATGCAAGCCTAAGGAAAATGCAGATGATGCCTGACAGCTGAGAAACGAGTTGGCAGGTAAAAAGAAATCACAGTCAATGAGCTGGAAGGACAGGCATATTTCTTCTCTGGACTTAACAGCTCTTGGGCAAATAATGAGTAAATGGTGGATCTAGAAGAGATCTTTCAAGTGCAAAGTACTTGAAATAAAGGGTCCAAGAAGATAACAAGTTCAGGGAAGTTCAGCTCAATGACATGGTAATAATAGCAAATAGTCTTTATTAATTGGAGAAGGAAATGGCAACCCAGTATTCTTGCCTGGAAAATTCCATGGACAGAGGAACCTTGCAGGCTACAGTTCATGGGGTCACAAAGAGTCAGGCATAACTTAGCAACTGAGCATGCACTCTTTATTGATTATCTACTGTGTGTCAGATTTTGAGTTAAGCCATCAACACATGTCATTTACTTGGCAGGACTGCTTTAGAAAGTATTTTTTATCCCATTTCAGTTCAGTTCAGTTCAGTCACTCAGTCGTGTCCGACTCTCCGCGACCCCATGAATCACAGCACGCCAGGCCTCCCTGTCCATCACCAACTCCTGGAGTTCACTCAAACTCATGTCCATCAAGTCGGTGATGCCATCCAGCGATCTCATTCTCTGTCGCCCCCTTCTCCTCCAGCCCCCAATCCTTCCTAGCATCAGACTCTTTTCCAGTGAGTCAACTTGTCACATGAGTGAGTTTGTTTCTGTTTTTCTGTTGTCATGGACAGAGAGTCTATCCCACTTCCTTCCAGTGTAGCTCTGATGACTTGCCCCAGGTCCAGATATCATCTTGAGCATTTTTTTCTACTTCTGCTAAGTTGTAAAGATTGGGATATACAACTTTCCTGGTTGCATTAAAAAATATTTTAACAGCTATATAGTGAAGTGACCGGAGAAGGCAATGACACCCCACTCCAGTACTCTTGCCTGGAAAATCCCATGGATGGAGGAGCCTGGTAGGCTGCAATCCATGGGGTCGCTAAGAGTCAGACATGACTGAGCGACTTCACTTTCACTTTTCCCTTTCATGCATTGGAGAAGGAAATGGCAACCCACTCCAGTGTTCTTGCTTGGAGAATCCCAAGGACAGGGAGCCTAGTGGGCTGCCGTCTATGGGGTCGCACAGAGTTGGACACGACTGAAGCGACTTAGCAGCAGCAGCAGCAGCAGTGAAGTGACAGATTTTTGGTAGGTTTTTGTTAAAATATTTCGTGGTTATTAAACATATCAGGTTTCCTTTACTATTTAACTGAACCTAGAATTATTTTAGTGTAACTTTAACAATTATGACAGTTCATAAAGCACTAGGGGGAAAAAGCCATTGAGTTAAACTAGCCAAGCATGGAGCATGGAGTCTGCTATAAATATCAGAGATGAATTTGTCATAAATCACTAGATTCAGAACATAAAATATACTTGTGCATGAAGTATACATAAACTGGGACATTTTTAAGTGACGTGTGCACCATAGCAGTACAGCAGCAAACTAAGCTTAGAAGAACTTGCCAGCTTTTCCTTTCAGTTATCAAGCATCCAATGTGTCCTTAACCATTGCCTGTAAAACCATCACGAAAGAAAAACATCCTAAGTACAGACTCAGTGTTATGATGATCATAGGAGAGAAACTATATATGTACATATGTATATGTATATATATATATAATCTCCATTACAGAGTGTCTTCTGGGAGATGATGAATATAGAAATCTGCATTTATGTTGTACACTGATTATGATATCTTTATCCAATAACTTGAGAAATCAACATTGCTATTTTTGAACAAAAGATAGAAAACAACTTGAAATTGCTTAGGTTGCAATTAAGACTGCTATTTTTGTTAGAGCTTTGCAAAATAGATCCAGGAAGAAAATGAGTTTATAGAGTATAGTTTGGTTATATGTGGACAAACTCCAGTTAAAAATTTTAGAAACCATTCTCTGTCAGAGAGAAATTAATTTCTATACCCCAAAAAAAGTGTGAGTTTGCAACTGTCGATAAATACACTGATCTATAAATACACTAATTACCACATACCAAATGGCATGAATGACTTGTTCAATATTACTTAACTGTAAGAAAGATGTTTTACTGTCTACCAAAAATATCGAGCGTCTTCCCTGGTGGCTCAGGGATAAAGAATCCGTCTGCAATGCAGGAGATGTGGGTTTGATCCCTGGGTCGGGAAGATCCCCTGGAGAAGGAAATGGCAAACCACTCCCCTATTTTTGCCTGAAAAATCCAGTGGACAGAGGATCCTGGTGGTTTACAGTCCATGGGGTCATAAAAGAGTCAGACACGACTTAGTGACTAAACAACCTCAAAAAAATATTGACTGTAGTTATTGTATTTATCAGAGTCCTAAATCTGAAAACCTAATGATCGCCAAAGAATTGATGCTTTTGAACTGTGGTGCTAGAGAAGACTCTTGAGAGTCCCTTGTACTGCAAGGAGATCCAACCAGTCCATTCTAAAGGAGATCAATCCTGGGTGTTCATTGGAAGGACTGATGCTAAAGCTGAAACTCAAATACTTTGGCCACCTCATGCGACGAGTTGACTCACTGGAAAAGACTCTGATGCTGGGAAGGATTGAGGGCGGGAGGAGAAGGGGACGACAGAGAATGAGATGGCTGGATGGCATCACCGACTCTATGGTCATGAGTTTGAGTGAACTCTGGGAGTTGGTGATGGACAGGGAGGCCTGGTGTGCTGCGATTCACGGGGTCGCAAAGAGTCGGACATGACTGAGTGACTGAACTGAACTGAACTGAACTGAATGATTAAACAACATTCTCCAAAAACTAATACGGATCAGACACTTATTTTCTAACCAAGTCAGTGAAATGAAGCTTAAATTTGTCTTAAAGGAGATCTGAAAGCTAAAAGCATCTAATCCAAGTTAAAAAAAATTTTTTTTAATTAGAAGGTGGAGGGAGGCTCTGATTTCACATTGGTGTTACTTTTGGCCTAAATAGAAAGGAGAAAGACTTTCAGTACATTCTAACAGAGAAAAAGGGAGAAGAGAAATAAGCAATGATGGGGAAGTGCAATCACATAAAGACTCGGAAATCAATATATATATTCTGTAGGCAGCACACTTGCATTGTTGCTTACTATGTAAAATGACTACATTGAAAGTAACGTATACATATCTCATATCCTTTTATTTCCGTTAAGATTTGCTTTAATGAGGATACGCATTGTTCTTACATATAGTTAAACAAATAGAAGGATAAGGAAAAATGCACATGTAGACTATAATATTGTCATTTAATAATAAAGTGAAGATAATTTATTTAGTACTATTATATTTAATCTCTAATTTAGGCTTCCCAGGTGGCGCAGTGGTACAGACTCCACCTGCCAGTGTTGGAGACACGGGCTTGATTCCTGGGTTGGGAAGAACCCCTGGAGGAGGGAATGACAACCTTTTCCAGTACTCTTGCCTAGGAAATCCCATGGACAGAGGAGACTGGTGGGCTATAGTCCACAGGGTAGCCAAGAACCAGACACGACTGAGCGACTAAACAGCAATAATATGAAGAAAAGCATTACTAAGATGATAAGAATTCTGGGACTCTCCCAGAAAATTCTGATAGATTGGCTTAAACCTAAACTTTAAACCTAGCAATCAAGCCTACACTTTACAAGTGAAATAAAGAAGCCTGAGTGTTTGACTCTTAATGTTTTATACACTTGCTCAAGATTTTATGTGGTTTGTCATTTATTTATGAAAAATAAATAATGAAAATGAATTTTTTTAATTTTCAGAAATGAAATGTATTTATATAACATGAAAGAAGAATTAATAAATAACACTGAATTAGTTACTGAAGAAATAACTTGAGTCAGGTGGACATAGCTGTGAAATCAGAATTACTCGTGGTTTTTGTCCTTAGCTCTGCCATCCTTGAACACTCAGCCAAGACTAAAATCTGCAGAAAGCACTTGGTCATCAGGTAGCAGCTAACTAGTTAACAGGGGTCTTGGAGAAAGTTTTCAGTTCCAATGGGACTTTCCAATCTTCAAACAGTGACCGAAATTTCACTACTGTCATATAGTAGAAAGCCAAGTACTATTGAACATAGATCGAGATTTTTTAAAAAAATTGTAGAACATCAGAAATCAGTGTTTTAGAGACAAAATTGCCTCCTCAAATTGTTTTAGGTGACACCTCAACTGCTCATTTCTATGCCATCTCACAAGCTTTACTTCATCAGGAAATTCCATCTATTGATAGTCTGTTGTAAAAGTAGCCATGTTTATTATTCACTCAGATAAAAACAGTATAAATGTATCTATTTAATAGTAATTAAATGGCTTCTTATGAAGGCATTTTTATATGCATTTCCAATAGAGATAACTTAGAGCATAGTCATGGAGTGATGAAATGCTAGAAATAAGGAAGAAGCTTTACTTATTTTCTGATTTTGATGCACATATCAAATTATTTTTCCCCTCTATCAGTTAAAAATACAACAAAGATTAAGGAAAATGATAGAATATTCATTAGCAAAAATACTTTTGAAAATATTAAAAATTAATCACTAATTTTTATAAATTTTAATTACAAGAGATACTTTTACTTTTGACTAGCTTAAGCATGCAAATGAAAAATATTGAATAATTTGAAATAGTATTTAAACATATTCTGAGAATATTCTGATATATTTTTAAAATGTATACAATTTGTATGCCTGTGTTCAATTTTTAAGATAACAGTTTGAGATGATATTCTGGGATCAGCATACATAAGCACTAATGTTATCTGAATCAGTAACTTAAATTGTATTTCCTCAGAGAATTCTTCAAAGAAACTTTAATATATGTATCTTTACTTTTTTCACATTTTATTTCAGAAAACTTCACTGGGTATTATACTTTCTCAGAGATTTTCAACACTTTATTTTTCTCAAGTGATTCTATAAATTTAGAAAAGACACAATCCAATCTCTTAGAAAATGGCCTTTGTTATAAAAAATGTCCTCGTTTCCTTCTCTAGAAAAGACACACTAAAAATAAACCTAGGTTTTTGCTGCTTTCCTGTCTTCTTCACCATCTCTCTTCCTTCCTCCTGGTGACTGGTACCTTTCAGTCATGTTTCTTTCACTGTCTTTGAAAATTGGTTCCATTATTTACAGTACTATCTCTGGAGCTGACATTTTTTTTCCATTTTCAATATTAAATATTTTGTTTCAATTTTTGGAATTGCAAGCTCAACCATTTTTTCCCTTTATTTGTCAGTCAAAGGATTGAAAATAAAAACTTTACATACTTATAATAATTTGTATAATATAATAATTTGTTACTACTGAATGTGGCAAATAGTCTATTTGATTCACTCAGCACCCATTACAACTCCATTCTCCCTTCCTTTCCTATGGTAAAGCTGGAAAATTAAATTCTAAAACCCGTGCCTTCTTCAAGGGACTGGGGATACAGTGTGAGTAAAGAGATGGCCTAGGTGAGAGGAAACTGGTAAGCTGGTCACCGGAAGACAAGGTGGCAAGCGCTGTGACGAGGAAGGGTATGTACAAAGGGCTCCAGGCACACACAGGAATATTTACCATTTCTTCACTCATTTCATGTCTACAATCTCTGCAGGTAAAGTTTATATAGTGATGCCCCTGGCGGTCCAGAGGTTAAGACTCCACGCCTGCACTACAGGGGACATGGGTTTGATCCCTGGTTGGGGCATCACCGACTCCATGGACATGAGTTTGAGCAACCTCCGGGAGTTGGAGGTGGATAGGGAAGCCTGGCATACTGTAGTCCATGGGGTCACAAAAAGTTGGACACGACTGAGCGACTCAGTTGAACTGAACTGAACCGGGGATCTAAGATCCCGAATGCTTTGCTACATGGCAAAAAAAAAAAAAAAATTAAGTTGATATAAACACATTAATTATTGCCTTGTCCTGACATCTTGGTGCTTTGCTGAGAGTAAGTATGGAAATTTCCCCCACTGCTTTAGTCCTGTGATTTTGAAGAGATCAATTTAAGAGATCAATGGCACCAGAACGCGTTCCAAATCGTCCGTCCCGTCTCTCAGTCGTGTCCGACTCTTTGCGACCCCGTGGACTGTAGCCTACCAGGCTTCTCCGTCCATGGGATTCTCCAGGCAAGAATACTGGAGTGGGTTACCGTTTCCTTCTCCAGGGGATCTTCCCGACCCAGGGATCGAACCCAGGTCTCCGGCATTGGAGGCAGATGCTTTAACCTCTGAGCCACCAGGGAAGTCCGCGTTCCAAATAAGAAACCAAAATCATTGTCCTTCTACTATGTTCTGCACTTTATTTCCCCTCTTTAAACTTTCTGTTTACAGATCCTTGGAGTCATCTTGAGTTCAATTTTTTCTTCATATCTAGGCTGTCACCCATTCCTGCCAGTTCTTCCCTGGTATTGCACTGTATTTTTCTCTTCTATATTCTTTCTTTTTCCTTGCAGTAGCCAAGGATTTTATACTGATATTAATAATACTGTCAGTTGCTCACTCGTGTCCAACTCTTTGTGACTCCATGGTCTGCAGCCTGCCAGGTTCTTCTGTCCATGGAATTCTCCAGGTAAGAATACTGGAGTGTGTAATCATTCCCTTCTCCAGTGGATCTTCCCAACCCAGGGATTGAACCCAGGTCTCCTGCATTGCACGCAGATTCTTTATGGGGAACCACGAGGGAAGCCCAAAGATCTTATCACCTCCTTCACAAGTTTTACAAAATTTCCTGTCTGATCTTTTGCATTCTATTTTGTCCTTCTAACTCCACCTCTATCATAGTCTGCCATTACTTTTGCTAATGATGGTCTCAAAACTCTGAAAAACTGTGTGTTGCGTGCAGAAGGCTGGGTGATTGACCTTTATGCATCACTCCCTCCTTGTTTGCCCTCCTACTGTTGCTGCTGCTAGGTCGCTTCAGTCGTGTCCGATTCTGTGCGACCCCATAGATGGCAGCGCACCAGGCTCCGCCATCCCTGGGATTCTCCAGGCAAGAACACTGGAGTGGGTTGCCATTTCCTTCTCCAATGTGTGAAAGTAAAATGTGAAAGTGAAGTCACTCAGTCATGTCCGACTAGTAGCGACCCCATGGACTGTAGCCCACCAGGCTCCTCTGTCCATACGATTTTCTAGGCAAGAGTACTGTAGTGGCTTGTCATTGCCTTCTTGTTTGCCCTAGAACTCTGCAAATGCCTGCCACTACAGCCTTGGCTGTGTGACTGGCTTTAGCTGTGAAATATGGCAGAATGAGTATGCCAGCCAGTTCTTCATGAAAGCCTGAGGCATCATATGTCTTCCCTTGATATCCTGTGAGCCTGTGGTCCATCAAGAGGAAAGCATGACCCTGGTAACCACTATGTCCCCAGAACTGATAAGAAGGGGCACACATGAGCCTGAGCTGGAAGCCTGAAGTCTGGGGTGACCCAACCCCACTGGTGATCATTTTAATCACCCAGCCAATATGCTGTGCAATTTTGGCACTGTATTGCTACCAATCAGTAATCTGTGAGGGAGATTCCTTACCACCATGTAAATATACTCCTTGTATCAGTTTTTCCTAGATTGACTATCCATTGATGATTCTTGCTTGATCCAATCTTTACTATGATGAATGCAAAATTGTTACCATTCCCTCCGTATTTATCATTTGACTTTTCCTCCTATCATCTACTAGTTTGCTTATCTGTCATCTATCTATCTATCTACCTATTTAATGTGTCTCCAGTGGTAAAGAATCTGCCTGCCAATGCAGGATATGCAAGAGACATGGGTTCAATCCCTCAGTCTGGAAGATCTCCTTGAGTAGGAAAAGGCAACCTGCTCTGGTATTCTTGCTTGGGAAACCCCATGGATAGAGGAACCTGGGGGGCTACAGTCCATGGGGTCACAAAGAGTCAGACATGACTGAGCACACATCTGTCCATACATTCATCAATCATCATCTATCCATCAATAATCTGTTCATTATTGGTGTGAACTGATATTCTTTCTTTCAATGGTTTAAATTCTTTAGTGTTCTTAATTATTTTGGTTCTCAAATTGTCCTGGATTTGGTCAGTGGAAGCCCCTTCCATCTGGGTCCTATATCTTTCACAAATGTACCCATCAGTTTTCTAAGGACTTCTTTCATTTGTGACATCAAAAGATGCTCTGTGCCCCAGTGCTGGGATCACCCATTGATCTGTGGAGTGCTAATTCCTTTTAGTGGTGGTGATATAAGAGATCATGTTCTAGGTGCTTAGTGTAGCACTATGCTTTTTATTTTTAAAACATCAATAATGCTTTTGATGATAATGATATTAAATTATGGTTAATGATATTTATATTTAATCACTTACATATCAATGAGCTAATCTGAAGATATTCTGTACACATGATTTTAATATGAGATTGGACACCAACTTTCATTCGGTCAAAGTAAAAATGTGTTTAAAAAAACTATGAATCCCGTGAATCTATTTTGTGCAAATCATAAGGTATCTAACCACAAGCTGCCTTGGCAATAATGTCTCACCAATGGGTCTTTTGTGGTCAGGCACTGCTGTCTGCTATGGGATTTTTTTCAAAGTGAACCCTTTGCTTGGCTTGGCTGATGTGGACACTAAGGTCTGAACTAGAGAAAAACGGGCTAAATTTTTAAGCTAATCCTTACTTAAGAGGAATGAGTCATCTTGGATCTGAATTACATAGGACCACAGGAAATATACAGTCTTGCTTTCTCTTGGCTGCATTGAAACAGTCATCTTAGGAATATTTTTTCCCCTTATTTCTTGGCAAAGTCACTAGAGAGCTGGCCGGAATAAACTCTTGTATAAATTCTGAGACAGGTTCCAATCCAGGTACAGTCTTCCTTTCTCCAGCAACTGGGGAAATGAGACAGGACTGGAAGAGGTTTTTGACAACCAGATCTGAATAACATCACACATAAAATACAGATCGTGGTGTACGAATTCTCTCTTTTGATTATCAAGTTCTTTTCATTTTCAAGCTGCTTTTCTCAGTGGTGTTATAAAATTGTCTGAAGTACAGGAAAAATCTTCTTGGTTTTATTGCTATTTTCAGTGAATTATTTCCCTAAGCTTTCAAAGAAACTTTCTTTTTTCTTTATTAGTTAGAATAGTTGTGTTCTCATTCTGTTTAAGATTTTCAAAGCAATTATCAAATGAAAGTATTGAAAGTTTGATGAAAATCACTGTATCATATAATTCTGGAACTAAAAAGCTTTTATTAATATTACTTTAATAAACATATTTCTGTTGCTTTATGTTTTAGTAACATTCTGACATATCATGGCTTACTTTTTTGTATCATTAACAACTCTTTTGATAGCTTTCACTGATTTTAGAGCATCCAAGTAGCTAAATTTTAAAAAATAATTTTTTCAACACTTGAATGCTCATAATATAATTTCCTCATTTAAAGTTTGTTAGTATTGTAAAATGACTAAAATATAGGAAAGACTAAATCTAGAGAATACTAAAATATTATAATAATATAATAATGAAAGTCAAAGTGTTAGTTGCTCAGACGTGACCGACCCTTTGCGACAAAATGGACTGAAATCCACCACGCTCCTCTGTCCATGGAATTCTCCAGGCAAGAATACTGGAGTGGGTTACCATTCCCTTCTCCAGGAGATCTTTCTGACTTGGGAATCAAGCCTGAGTCTCTTGAATCACACGAAGATTCTTTACCATCTCAGCCACCAAGGAAAGCCCAACACAATAATAATGCAATGTATAGAATAATAACACGAGTGGAAGAAAACTTATAGCTTTCTCTAGATTTTCTGAAGCTTTTATTTTAGATTTTCTGATGCATGCATGCTAAGTTGCTTCAGTCGTATCTGACTCTTCGCAACCCTGTGGACTACATAACCACCAGGTTATGTCCATGGGATTCTCCAGGCGAGAATACTGGAGTGGGTGGCCATGCCTCTTTCCAAGGGATCTTCTCTTGTTAGATTTGGTGTATCCTTCCAACTGTTTGTATGCCCACATTTGTTCATTGGCTGTATTAGCTAATGCACTTTATATGCAGTTAACATGTTCTTCATACTTCCAACGCGTGTGTGTGCACACAGTCACTCAGTCATGTCTGACTCTTTGTGATCCTATGGACCAGGCTCCTCTGTCCATGGGATTCTCCAGGCAAGAATTTTGGAGTGGATTGCCATGTCCTTCTCCAGGGGATCTTTCCAACCTAGGGATCAAACCCATGTCTCCTGTGTCTCCCACATTGCAGGTGGATTCTTTACCCATTGTGCCATAGTTTTGTTTGGTTTCCATGACACACTTTATTCTTCTTCTCTTTAATGCTCTGACTTCTCTTCCTTAGTCATCTTATAAGCTGATTATTCTCTGTCCATTCCCATCACTCCTCAAGGTCCCATGGTAAACCTTCTTCCATTCTCAGTCTACATATACTCTCTGCATAATTCTATTAGTCCCTTGACAAGGGTTCTTAATCTAGAACCCAAAGGGAAATTCAGAGTGTTTAAAAACATTGCTGTGTGTAAGTTAATTTTCACCATAGCATTCACCAGCTTCTTGAAAGCAAGGATGACAAAATTAATGATAATAATAAAAAACAATGATTGATCTATATATACTATTGATTCCCTCATTGTAGTCTCTCTCCTGTTTACCACACTGAAATCCTGTATCCTCCAAATACTCCTTGGTTCTTGTTCAGTGAATATTATTACCATCTGTATAGGGGCCCATGTTGGTAACATCAAAATTATATATGAGTCTTTCCCTTTTCCTTTAACCCATGCGACACATGCAATAGATCCCAGAGTTCTATCCATGCTACCATGCCAACAATTCAAGGGTCCTTCCACTCCTCCATACCCAATGGAAAAGCTACCAACATTTCCTGCTTCTGTAACAGTTTTCTAAGTGGGCTCCCTGCTTCCAGACGTAGCCTTTTCAATTTCTTCTCCATCCCAAGGAGTCTTTTCAAAAAATTAAACTGATTATATTATTGTTTATAATTTATATATTATAAATTTACATATTATAAACACTAATATTTATATAGTATTATATATTAGTGTTTGCTTCCATGATTCAAAGAATAAACACAGACTGTACCTTTGCATACAGGATTTTATGACCCTTCTCTGCAGGCATCAGGTAAGAATCCCTCATTATCAGTCTGTGTGCTAGTCACACTACGTTTCTGGATATTCTAAGATCTCCTGATCCTGCCTCCAGATTTTGACAGGTACTGTTCTTTCTCTCTGCAAAACTTGTTTTTCTCCACCATTCCTCTTACTTGTCTTCTGCCTCTAGTTGGACCTTCAGTTCAGTTCAGTTCAGTTCATTCACTCAGTCGTGTCCGACTCTTAGCGACCCCATGAACCACAGCACGCCAGCTTAGTTGCACTAAATGCGATCATATGCCTAATGGATAGAGATTAGTTAGACATGTTTCCTAAGTAACCCCACAGTTCTCTATAATTCCTCTGGCACAGCACTATGCAGATATTTTACCATCAATCTACATTTGCATAATCTTCCACCATATCTCTTACTCCAACCATCCTCAAATATATAGCCAAGTAAAATCAGTCCTGCTATGCAAATGCAGCTTCAGAGAAGCTGCGTAGGCATACCTTCAACCAGATTGCCAATACTAAACTCATCTTATGGGGAAATTCTGGAGCTTCCACCTGACATTTCCTCTAATTTATTTAAATATATTTACCTGTTGCTTCTGTATGGCTGGAAATGTTCCAATGGCAGGGATAGACGCCCCCAACTCCCACCCTGTGCCTTCTGTTTCATCCCTAATACAAATCTGCTACAGTGCACAGAATACATATTATATGATTCATAATTTTTCTGAATATTAGTATATCAATGACCTACAATTTCAAACAAAGCTGGGCTGCAGGTAAAAGCTTATAGTGAGTAAATAGAGTGCTCCTTCTAATTAAAATACATTCACCAATCCCCCTTGGGTCATGCAATTTCAGTTCAGTTCAGTTCAGTTCAGTCACTCAGTCGTGTCTGACTCTTTGCGACCCCATGAATCACAGGATGCCAGGCCTCCCTGTCCATCACCAATTCCTGGAGTTCACTCAAACTCATGTCCATCGAGTCGGTGATGCCATCCAGCCATCTCATTCTCTGTCGTCCCCGTCTCCTCCCGCCCCCAATCCCTCCCAGCATCAGAGTCTTTTCCAGTGAGTCAACTCGTCGCATGAGGTGGCCAAAGTATTGGAGTTTCATCTTCATGCAATTTAATAAGCTACGAATCCTAATTGTAAAGCTTTTTTTGCATTGTGACCACACATTCATCCATACAAATTTTGTCAGATGCCTTCATGAAACCCACATGCACTCTGCTACAACTGATATTACTACTAAACTTTCAGAAAACAAATAGAATGTGAAAAGCTCAGACTCTAGAGCAGTGTCCATCCCTGAATAGCTCATAGGCTAGGGAAATGTGTGTGTAATCGAACACCTCACAACATCACAGGGGCCATAAGAGAGATCCAAGGAAAGTGATCTGTAGGAACAAGGAAACAAGGAAAAGCAACTGGCCAACTCTGCCATTGGTCTACCATTTTATTCCTTGGATGTACTTTGGAAGGAAAGCTATGATAAACCTAGACAGTGTATTATAAAGCAGAGACATCATTTTGCCAACAAAGGTCCATATAATCAAAGCTTTGGTTTATCTAGGAATTGTGTATGGATGTGAAAATTGGACCATAAAGAAGGCTGAGCACTGAAGAATTGATGGTTTTGAATTGCAGTGCTGGAGAAGACTCTTGAGAGTCCGTTGGACTGCAAGATCAAACCAGTTAATCTTAAAAGATATCAGTCCTGAATATTCATTGGAAAGGCTGATGCTGAAGTTGAAGCTCCAATACTCTGTCTACTTGATGCAAAGAGCTGACTCATTGGAAAAGAGCTTGATGCTGGGAAAGATTGAGGGTAAAAAGGGAAAGGGATGGCAGAGGATGAGATGGTTGGATAGCATTACCTACTCAATGGACATGGATTTGAACAAATTCCAGGAGATAGTGGAGGATAGAGGAGTCTGGCATGCCACAGTCCATGGGGTTGCAAAAATAAGACATGACTTAGTATCTGAACAGCAACAACATACCAATCTGGTTTCCAGTGATTGCTAATTTCCTTTCCACTGGCTCACATCTCAAATAATTAACCAGTTGCTCTGGAGCTTTGCCCTAATTCTGTGAGAACACAAATTCGAAGAATAAAAAGCACGGAAGGAAAAGATAATCCATATATGGATTTGTTGAAGATACCTTCTAAAAACTTTTTGAAAGCAGGGTAACATTTATTCT
This sequence comes from Moschus berezovskii, assembly GCF_049115385.1. Classification (NCBI taxonomy): domain Eukaryota; kingdom Metazoa; phylum Chordata; class Mammalia; order Artiodactyla; family Moschidae; genus Moschus; species Moschus berezovskii. Next base: position 74,414,482 of record NC_142475.1, on the reverse strand, counting down.
TCTCTACTGTTTCCTTAATGACTACTGATGGTAGCTGAGGGCTCTCTGGGACAAGTTCTTGCAGTACCTTTGAACAATTCATGTGGGTCCAGAAAATTGGATTCATTTGAAAACCCTTTTGCAATCTCTTCACTAATCTTTCAGTTTCAATTCCCCATCCTTGATATATTTTCCACTCTTTCCAGTCTGAAGATTATTCTCTTTGACAGAAAGGACAGAAATAAAATAGGAGGCTCCTATTTCCTTTCTCTCTTTCTTGTTTTGTTAACTTTAAACCACCTGTCCATAATCAATAGGATTACTTCTTCATACTTTCCTTGGTCAGGATAGAACTATAAAACATGCTATTTTCGGCTTCTTCTGAACATTAGTCTTTTTAAAGGGTGCTAGACTAGATACTGAATGTTCATATATTAACATTTCCTTAGTTGTTACTTTTTTCTAGATTAAAAAATGTTTCAAATAATCTAACATTAATCCTATATTCATTTGTAGATACTAGAAACTCATTTAGTGTTCATGTTGTATCCTCTTTCAGAGATATCTAGCTGAGGTCCTGTAGGGCTAATTTTCCTCCAGGCACCATGACATTAAATGGGCAAAGGAAACTCATTTTTTCTAGTTCCAGGACACTCCTCTTTCCAGAAGTCTCTCTCTCATCTTTTCATTAACAACAGAATTATTTTTCCCAGAGAAAGTACTGAAATCCCTTTAAGTGTCCTTCAAGAGATTTTCCACACAAATAAAGCAAATGCGTATACATAAATTTGCAAATGCTAAACAAATACTAGTGTGTTTGTCTGCGCAGGCTGCCATAACACAAAGTTACAGACTGGGTGGAAGGTAGACATCTAAGACCAAAATGTTGGAAGGTTTGATTTCTTCTAAAGTCAAGAAAAGCCTGGAGTAGCAGGCAAATTTGGCCTTGGAGCACGGAATGAAGCAGGGCAAAGCCAAATAGAGTTTTGCCAAGAGAACGCACTGGTCATAGCAAACACCCTCTTTCAACAACACAAGAGAAGACTCTAAACGTGGACCTCACCAGATGGTCAACACCGAAATCAGATTGATTATATTCTTTGCAGCCAAAGATGGAGAAGCTCTATACAGTTAGCAAAAACAAGACCAGGAGCTGACTGTGGCTCAGATCATGAACTCCTTATTGCCAAATTCAGACTGAAATAGAAGAAAGTAGGGAAAACCACTAGACCATTCAGGTATGACCTAAATCAAATCCCTTATGATTATACACTGGAAGTGAGAAATAGATTTAAGGGACTAGATCTGATAGAGTGCCTGATGAACTCTGGACAGAGGTTCGTGACATTGTACAGGAGACAGGGACCAAGACCATCCCCATGGAAAAGAAATGCAAACAAGCAAAATGACTGTCTGGGGAGGCCTCACAAATAGCTGTGAAAAGAAGAGTAGCAAAAAGAAAAGGAGAAAAGGAAAGATATAAGCATCTGAATGCAGAGTTCCAAAGAATAGCAAGGAGACATAAGAAAGCCTTCCTCAGCGATCAATGCAAAGAAATAGAGGAAAACAACAGAATAGGAAAGACTAGAGATCTCTTCAAGAAAATTAGAGATTCCAAGGGAACATTTCATGCAAAGATGGGCTCGATAAAGGACAGAAATGGTATGGACTTAACAGAAGTAGAAGATATTAAGAAGAGGTGGCAAGAATACGCAGAAGAACCGTACAAAAAAGATCTTGACGACCAAGACAGTAACAATGGTGTGATCACTCACCTAGAGCCAGATATCTTGGAATGTGAAGTCAAGTGGGCCTTAGAAAGCATCACTAGGAACAAAGCTAGTGGAGGTGATGGAATTCCAGTTGAGCTATTTCAAATCCTGAAAGATGATGCTGTGAAAGTGCTGCACTCAATATGCCAGCAAATTTGGAAAACTCAGCAGTGGCCACAGGACTGGAAGAGGTCAGTCTTCATTCCAATCCCAAAGAAAGGCAATGCCAAAGAATGCTCAAACTACTGCACAATTGCACTCATCTCACACGCTAGTAAAGTCATGCTCAAAATTCTCCAAGCCAGGCTTTAGCAATATGTGAGCCATGAACTTCCAGATGTTCCAACTGGTTTTAGAAAATGCAGAGGAACCAGAGATCAAATTTCCAACATCCGCTGGATCATCGAAAAAGCAAGAGAGTTCCAGAAAAACATCTATTTCTGCTTCATTGACTATGCCAAAGCCTTTGACTGTGTGGATCACAATAAACTGTGGAAAATTCTGAAAGAGATGGGAATACCAGACCATCTGACCTGCCTCTTGAGAAACCTATATGCAGGTCAGGAAGCAACAGTTAGAACTGGACATGGAACAGAAGACTGGTTCCAAATAGGAAAAGGAGTACGTCAAGACTGTATATTGTCACCCTGCTTATTTATCTTCTATGCAGAGTACATCATGAGGAACGCTGGACTGGAAGAGGCACAGGCTGGAATAAGATTGCCGGGAGAAATATCAATAACCTCAGATATGCAGATGACACCACCCTTATGGCAGACAGTGAAGAGGAACTCAAAGCCTCTTGATGAAAGTGAAAGAGGAGAGTGAAAAGGTTGGCTTCAGAAAACATTCAGAAAATGAAGATCATGGCATCTGGTCCCATCACTTCATGGGAAATAGTTGGGGAAACAGTAGAAACAGTGTCTGACTTTATTTTTCTGGGCTCCAAAATCACTGCAGATGTTGGTTGCAGCCATGAAATTAAAAGATGCTTACTCTTTGGAAGGAAAGTTATGACCAACGTAGATAGCATATTAAAAAGTAGAGACATTATTTTGCCAACCAAGGTCCATCTAGTCAAGGCTATGGTTTTTCCCGTGGTCATGTATGAATGTGAGAGTTGGACTGTGAAGAAAGCTGAGCACCAAAGAATTGATGCTTTTGAACTGTGGTGTTGGAGAAGACTCTTGAGAGTCCCTTGTACTGCAAGGAGATCCAACCAGTCCATTCTAAAGGAGATCAATCCTGGGTGTTCATTGGAAGGACTGATGCTAAAGCTGAAACTCCAATACTTTGGCCACCTCATGCGACGAGTTGACTCACTGGAAAAGACTCTGATGCTGGGAGGGGCTGGAGGCAGGAGGAGAAGTGGATGACAGAGGATGAGATGGCTGGATGGCATCACCCACTCGATGGACATGAGTTTGATTGAACTCCGGGAGTTGGTGATGGACAGGGAGGCCTGGCGTGCTGCGATTCAAGGGGTTGCAAAGAGTTGGACACGACTGAGCAACTGAACTGAACTGAACTGAACTGAAGGTCACTTTGGCTTGTGGATAGTTGCATTCCTCTCTGTGTCCTCACATGATCACCCCTCAGTGTGCGTATTATGTCTGTGTTCTAATTTCTTCTTATAAGGAACCAGTCATATTTCATGAGGAACCCTACCCATACAACTTCAATTTACTTTCATTAACTCTTTAAAGACCTTATCTCTAACTAAAGTCACATTCTGAAGCACTGGGTTTAGAATTTTAAAATATGAATTTGGGAACTCAAAAGTCATCTCACAACAAACATTTTGCCAAAAAAACAGTTCTCATATTTTCCCTTAAAAATATATCTTAGACCTCTCTGATCTCTTAAGTTATGTATGCTGTTGTTTAGTGACTCAATTGTGTCTGGCTTTTTGCAACCCCATGGACTGTAGCCCACCAGGTTCTTCTGTCTATGGGATTTCCCAGGCAAGAATATTGGAGTGGGTTTCCATTTCCTTCTCCAGGGAATCTTCCTGAGCAACGTATCGAACTTGCAGCTCTTGCATTGGCAGGTGAATTTTTTACTATAGAGCCACCTGGGAAGCCCAAGAAGTATATATATGAGAAGGCAATGGCACCCCACTCCAGTGTTCTTGCCTGGAGAATCCCACGGATGGCAGAGCCTGGTGGGCTCTCGTCTATGGGGTCGTGAAGAGTCGGACAAGACTGAGCGACTTCACTTTCGCTTTTCACTTTCATGCACTGGAGAAGGAAATGGCAACCCACTCCAGTGTTCTTGCCTGCAGAATCCCAGGGATGGTGGAGCTTGGTGAGCTGCCGTCTATGGGGTCACACAGAGTTGGACATGACTGAAGCGACTTAGCAGCATATACATATATATTTCTAACTTTTTAAAACATACTTTTTTAATATAAATGTGTCACAATAATCTTTACCATTCCTTTAATGACAAAACATTTTCAAATATAAAAAGGTATTTCAGCAAATAATATTGAATATATGTCATTCTACATATATGGATATATGTGTAAGATATATTCCCAAGAGTGGAATACAAATAGGGCAAAAAGTAGCAGTGATTTAAAAATATTTTTTGTAACTAGTATTGAATTGCCTTCCATATAGTTGTACTAATTTATATTTTCAGCAAAAAGTATGAAAATGCCTCTGGGTTACCAAATTGTTTAATGTTTGCCAATACGTGTAAGTGAAAACTACATTTTTTCTACTTTTTATATTTCCTTTATTATAAGGGAGCTCAATTGTCTTTTCATGCTTACAAGTCATATATTTGTATATCATTTTCTGTGATATACTTTGTCATATACTTTGCAAAATTTATACTGTTTTTAATTATTTTCTCTTTAATTGGAAAAAATATTTTACACATTAGGGAAATTAACATTTAATACATTAAAGAAATTAACTTTGCCATGTGGGGCTGCAAATTTTGCTCATTTGTCTGTTGTCCTTTGACATTTTTCTTTTTGTTTATTCAAGCAGAACTATTATACTGTTGAAGTAATATATAGTTGAATTTATCAATATATTTTTATGAGGCTTCTGGAATTTTATGCCACTTAAAAGGCCTTCACCATTCTGAGATTATAAAGGAACTCCATATGCTTACATTTTTCTACTAATACTTTGTTTAATTTTTCATCTATAATTCTTGAATCTACGTGGAATTTATTGTATGTGAGGTGGAAATATAAACTTGTTCATTCTTACCAAATGGTTAACCTATTATCCCAATGACTAATTTACTTAGAATCCGTATTTCCTTACTTAACTTGAAATGTTTTCTTTATCAAATGAAAAAAAAGCCTTATATATTTAAAGGATTTTCTATTCTGTTCTATCTAGTTATAAGCATACACTACTCTGTTTTTAGATAGTTAGCTTTAAAATGTGGTTTAATAATTTACAGACAGCAGAAACATTATTTTGCCAGCAAAGGTCTGTCTAGTCAAGCTATGGTTTTTACAGTAGTCATGTATGGATGTGAGAATTGGACTGTAAAGAAAGTTGAGCACCAAAGAATTGATGCTTTTGCACTGTGGTGCTGGAGAAGACTCTTGAGAGTCCCTTGGACTGCAAGGAGATACAACCTCTCCATCCTAAAAGAAATCAGTCCTGAATATTCATTGGAAGGACTGATGCTGAAGCAGAAACTTTCATACTTTGACCACCTGATGCGAAGAACTGACTCATCTGAATAGACCCTGATGCTGGGAAAGATTGAAGGCAGGAGAAGAGGGGATGACAGAGGATGAGATGGTTGGATGGCATCACCGACTCAATGGACATGAGTTTGAGAAAACTCCGAGAGTTGGCGATGGACAGGGAGGCCTGGCATGTTGCAGTCCATGACATGACTGAGCGACTGATCTGACTGACTGACTGACCTCATTATGCTATTGTTTCTTTCCTTTTTGGAAATGTAAGTGAACTTCCCATTTGTGTAAATGGGTCTGCTTTTGTATCTTTCAGCAAAGTTTTCTTCTTGTAGATGGTGCCTGCTGCTGCTAAGTCGCTTCAGTCGTGTCCGACTCTGTGCAATCCCATAGACAGCAGCCCACCAGGCTCCCCCGTCCCTGGGATTCTCCAGGCAAGAACACTGGAGTGGGTTGCCATTTCCTTCTCCAATGCATGAAAGTGAAAAGCGAAAGTGAAGTCGCTCAGTTGTGTCCGACTCTTAGCGACCCCATGTACTGCAGCCTACCAGGCTCCTCCGTCCACGGGAGTTTTCAGGCAAGAGTTCTGGAGTGGGTATTACTTGTTAAATTTACCTTCAGTACTTCAACTATTTCTTAAATTTATTTATTTATTTGTCTGCATCAAGTTTTAGCCTAGGCATGTTCACTGTGCCATGCATGGTTGTTTACCGTGATAGGCAGATTCTCTACCTGTGGTGTACAGACTTAGTTGCCCTGTGGCATGTGGGATCTTAGTTTCCTGATCAGGGATTGAACCTGCATCCTCTGCATTGCAAGATGGATCCTTAACCACTGGACCACCAGGGAAGTTTCATGCATTTCAGCAATTTTTTTCCTTTTGCTACTATCAAAGAATTTTCCTCCTATAACTGGTTTTTACTTGCATTAACTAGACTCTGAAGCAGCATTCTATATATTTTATGATGGTTCTTAGAGCTCTGTGATATTTTCTGTAATATGTGCATGTTTGCATATGTTCCCATATAGAGAAATTCCTCCCTTATTTTTCTTGCTATAGCACTCAGCATAATACTGTATCAATACAGACATTTATAAACAATGTTTAAAATGCTTTTCTACCTAGTTATGTTCCAGAATAAACTGAGGTCTTATTTTTAAAATAATGGTTCTATTTTAAAAATACCTTTTTTTAATGTAAAGTATCTATGTTTAAATCTCTTGATTTCCTGTTATTTAAATAAAACATTTCATTGATGTATTACCATTGCTGGTATACTTCAGAGAAAATCGTAAATAAAATGATTTCATATGAAAATGAAAGTGTGTAATATTAAAACTGACTTAGGAAAATAGAGTTCTTTAATATCTTTGGCCAAAACAACATCACAAGAAGAAATCGACGAGTTTTTCTGTGAGTGCAAATGATCACAGACAAGCTCATTTTATTTCATGTTTACATCAAAATACAAATAATTGTATTAGTACATGCTCCTAATCCACTCTTGGCTTGAGAATTGTAAGCTCATAGAGAATTTGTTCCCAGAGCTTTTTCAGCTACAACATTCTCTGTGTGGACATGTGGGTACAGTTTCTCGCTCTGGGACTTGTAATAGTGATTATGATGTATTATCAGAATAAGCATTGTTGAATAAATGAGAGCTTTCCCCCTGAGGATATCATAAAATATATGAGGCTAACTAATCTTAGTAGAAATTTTGGTTGCGAACTAACCAAACAACTTTATCGCAATAATAGCTCTAACATTTCATTAGATAAGTGTCTCTATGTGACTTATTTTTATATTATTATCTTTTTACATAGATCATCAGTGTGATGTAATCCACATGTATTTTTTTTTTAACTGATTTCTTATATGAGATAGAATTTTCTGACCACCTTGATTATAGACTCACTGATAGTAAGGTTTGTTCAGGATATATCTTTTTTTTCCTTTCTATGATATTCCCCATCCATCAGCTCCTAGAGCTTAGAGTAGTTCTGAGCCCTCAGTAACAAAAAAATTAATATTGGTTGGAAAACTTTAGTTTTGAGATAATCAATTAAAAGAGGTAATCACCTGTGGTGCTTTAGTGGGTCTTTTTTTGGGGGGGTATGGAAATAAATTGCATAAAATTTCTGAGTTTTTAGACTGTTTGTGCTGTGTTCAGTCACTCGGTCATGGCTGACTCTTTGTGACCCCATGGACTGACTATAGCCCACCATGCTCCTCTGTCCATGGGGATTCTCCAGGCAAGAATACTGGAGTGGGTTGCCATGCCCTCCTCCAGGGTATGTTCCCAACCCAGGGATGATACTCAGGTCTCCTGCATTGCAGGCAGATTCCTCACCATCTGAACCACCAAGGAAGCACTTAGACCGTTTCAGTTCAGTTTAGTTCAGTTCAATTGCTCAGTCATGTCCGACTCTTTGCAATCCCATGAATCACAGCACGCTAGGCCTTCCTGTCCATCACCAACTCCCGGAGTTCACTCAACCTCATGTCCATTGAGTCGGTGATGCCATCCAGCCATCTCATCCTCTGTCGTCCACTTCTCCTCCTGCCCCCAGCCCCTCCCAGCATCAGAGTCTTTTCCAGTGAGTAAACTCTTCACATGAGGTGACCAAAGTATTGGAGTTTCAGCTTCAGCATCAGTTGTTCCAATGGACACCCAGGACTGATCTCCTTTAGAATGGATTGGTTGGATCTCCTTGCAGTCCAAGGGACTCTCAAGAGTCTTCTCCAACACCACAGTTCAAAAGCATCAATTGTTTGGCCCTCAGCTTTCTTCACAGTCCAACTCTCACATCCATACATGACCACTGGAAAAACCATAGCCTTGACTAGATGGACCTTGGTTGGCAAAGTAATGTCTCTGCTTTTTAATATGCTGTCTAGGCTGGTCATAACTTTCCTTCCAAGGAGTAAGCGTCTTTTAATTTCATGGCTGCAGTCACCATCTGCAGTGATTTTGGAGCCCAAAAACATAAAGTCTGACACTGTTTCCACTGTTTCCCCATCTATTTCCCATGAAGTGATGGGACCAGATGCCATGATCTTTGTTTTCTGAATGTTGAGCTTCAAGCCAACTTTTTCACTCTCTTTCACTTTCATCAAGAGGCTTTTGAGTTCCTCTTCACTTTCTGCCATAAGGGTGGTGTCATCTGCATATCTGAGGTTATTGATATTTCTCCCAGCAATCTTGATTCCAGCTTGTGCTTCTTCCAGCCCAGTGTTCCTCATGATGTACTCTGCATAGAAGTTAAATAAGTAGGGTGACAATATACAGCCTTGACGTACTCCTTTTACTATTTGGAACCAGTCTATTGTTCCATGTCCAGTTCTAACTGTTGCTTCCTGACTTGCATATAGGTTTCTCAAGAGGCAGGTCAGATGGTCTGGTATTCCCATCTCTTTCAGAATTTTCCACAGTTTATTGTGATCCACACAGTCAAAGGCTTTGGCATAGTCAATAACTCCTATATTATTTCCACTTTCATTAAAAGTCTGGCATATACACCTAGTGAAAGTGAAAGTTTCTCAGTCATGTCTGACTCTTTGCAACTCCATGGACTATAAAGGCCATGGAATTCTCTAGGCCAGAATAGTGGAATGGGTAGCCGTTCCCTTCTCCAAGAGGATCTTCCCAACCCAGTGATCAAACCTAGGTCTCCTGCATTGCAGGTGGATTCTTTACCAGCTGAGCCACAAGGGAAGCCCAAGAATACACCTAGAATGTTGATAATTACAGGGAAATAAACTCTGAGACTATCAATGAAAAGTGTGCCCACACTTACTGCTGTACTATTTACTGCAACTGTACAATAAATTAGTATTTTTCTTAAAATTTTTAATTAAAGTAAACTTGCTTTACAGAATTTTGTGGTTTTCTGTCATACATCAACAAGAATCAGCCATAGGTACTGGCTGATAAATAATTAGTATTATCAGTATTTATCTGATGATAATATTATCATTTTATCAATTTAACATTATTTATCTGGTAAATAAATTAGTATTTCTACCTTAAAACAGTAATCTGGCCTCTGGCTCTAAGAGTGACACTTGTTTTAGACCAATGATCCCATCAAAATACACTAAGAACTGGATAAACATAGATAAGCAAATAGCTGTTTAATGAGTAAAAGAAAAGAATAATTGCATACAACCATGTTTTAAAGAGCCAAGATTTCAGAGAAAGGAGAAATGCTTGGAAGCTATGAATTCTCTGCCTTTCCCCCCATTTTTGGTAATTTCTAATTCCTAAAGTGCATTAAGTGAAAAGTGGTAAGGACAAGCAGAAAGCATCAGGTTAGAAATTTCAGCAGAGTTTTCAACAATCTCAGCGGTCAGAGGAAGAGAAAAGAGAAATGCATATATAGGGCTCACTAATTAGGAAAAGACCTAGGATTCCTGTCAAACTGTGTGAAAGTCTACACAGAGTTAGAAATAAAAGCAGAAGGTACACAGCAGCTCTCACATAGACTGAAAACATTGATGAAATTAAAGAGATCATTGTTCACTCCAACTGCCTGTCAGAAGTAAGGCACAGCCTCTCTGGAGGAAGATAGTGTAATCCAGAGCGTCACAAAATGTCAGGACCAAACAGCTGAAAATGAAGAGAGAAAATGAGCAGCAGAAACGGATCACCACATGATCCAAGTATTGGAGACAGTAGAAACAGACTGGAACATAATAGTGTTGTGGACTACATTTCTCTGATTAAGTTCTGTGTCAGGTTGTTTGAATTTTACTAGAAAACTAGAATTAGTAATAAAAAAATCAAATGTACATTGGTACTAAAAAAATACACTAATTGAAATTTAAAATGTAATAAATTACTGAAATGATAGAATAGACACAGGATTTAGAAACTGGAATATAGCTGAGTATAAAATATTCATATACAAGCACATAGAAGGAAGAAAGAGAATAGAAATCACATGAGATACAGAGGCAAACTACAATGCACACATAATTGGAGTTTCACACTGAGAGGAGAAAGAATGGAATAAAAGCAATACTTGCAGAAACACATGCTGAAAACATTCCCAAACTGAAGAAAGATACCAAACTAGAGATTCAAGAAGTAATATGAAACTCAAGCAGAATAAAGAAAAAACATACGTAGGCATTTATAAAATGCTGAAAACCAAACACAGAGCTTATAAATATCCAGGAGAAAAGGAACAAAAATAAGATTGTTAGTTAACATTTCAAAGGGTGAAAGCCAAAGGAAAATAAAACGTCATCTTGAAAGTGGGGAACAAAAATAATTGCCAATCTATGCTCTGCCAAAATAGTCTTAAAAAAGGAAAAGATGAAGTAAACATACTTTCATACAAACAAATACTGAAAGAACTTTTTTGCTCTTTGAATAATATTAAAAATATATGAAAGGCTCTTTCATAACAAAAATGATCCTTGATGAAATAATATAAATTCAAGAAGGAATAGATAAACAACAAGGACCTTCTTTCAGGCACTTTGCTGTATACCTGAAACATTGTAAATCAACTATATTTCAATTAAAATGCAAAAAATTCAAATATAAGTAAAAAGAAGTGCAAGAAGGAATACAATGTATTACAGATCAACTCATAAACTCTAAAATCTCATGAAAATAGTTGCTCAGTTGTGTCCTGCTCTTTGTGACCCCATGGACTGTAGCCTGCCAGGCTCTTCTGTCCATGGAATTCTCCAGGCAAGAATACTGGGATTAGGTTGCAATTTCCTTCTCCAGGGAATCTTCTGGACCCAGGGATCAAACCTGGGTCTCCCACACTGCAGTCAGATTCTTTACCATCTGAGCCACCAGGGAAGTCCCATGTAAATATCATCAGCTCAAAAAATCCCAAATCTCATCAATACATCTTTTATATAAAACATGTTAACACTGAGATATGATTCATCCTGAGGAAAAACTCCTCTCCATTTATGGATCTATAAAATTGGAAATTTTCTACTTCCATAATAAAACTGTAGGAGAAACACAGACATTCTCGTTCTGAAAGGGAGAAATTGGAAGGAATAAAGGAATCACTGGTTCCAAGCAAGTCAGAAACCCATCCAGAAAAATTCCCCTCACGTTCAAAACCTGAAAATAATTCTCTGTGTTTCCATTCTTCACCCTCTGGGCCCACAGTGGCTCTATTGGGCTTTATCCTGAGTTATCTTCCCTTTTCCTGAAGGGTATTATACATTTGCAGGTGAGTAGGTCTATCAGCTCGTTTCCCACCTGAGAAAATTCAGAAATCTGACAGTGTTCTCCTTTGGTCTCGCTTTTGTCTCTTTCAGTCCAAGTTGAAAGTGTTTCTGCTGTTACAACATTCTCAAACATCTTATCCATCTCCCTTTTCTGTCATGGGCTCTAGGACATTGGACAAAGTTCTCCATAAATCTTTTCTTGAAAAACTCCTTTTATCTATTCCTGGATTCTGCTGAGATTGATCCATGTGTCACCCAGCTAATCACTTCATCCAAAGACAATCCAGTCATGCCCTTGAACTTCTTTCTAGGGCACACTTTCTCAACCATGAATTACTTAATTTTAACATCCTTTGCAGTCTGAATATGCCAAGAACCTCCCAAATCATCAAGTTCCGGTTCCATTTTGCTTGGCAAATTATCACTTTTTGTCTCACATTTTACCATAAGCTACAAGAAGAAACTAGGCCACACCCTCAACACTATGCTTGGGAATCTCTCCAGCTAAATATCCAGTTTTATCACTGATAAGTTCTGCTTTCCACACTACAGTACACATCAGTTCAGTTCAGTACACATAATTCAGCCCAATTTGCCTACTGCTATGTAACAACAGATTTCCTTCCCTTTAGCTTACAGAAATATGCTCCAAGTTTCCTTCTGAACTCTCTCATCAGAAATCACTTTAATGCTCATGCATAGGCAATGGCAATCCACTCCAGTACCCTTGCCTGGAAAATCCCATGGACGGAAGAGCCTGGAAGGCTGCAGTCCGTGGGGTCGCTAAGGGTCAGACACAACTGTGCGACTTCACTTTCACTTTTCACTTTCACACATTGGAGAAGGAAATGGCAACCCACTCCAGTGTTCTTGCCTGGAGAATCCCAGGGATGAGGGAGCCTGGTGGACACGACTGAAGTGACTTAGCAGCAGCATAGGTCTACCAACATTCTCTTCAAGGCAATCTAGGCTTTTTCTATCATGCTTCTTAAATTTCTTCTATGCAATGCCCTTTACCTAATTTTACAGACACTTCCACATATTTAGGTGTTTGGTACAGCATGACTCCACTTCTCAATATAAATGTAAGAGTTGGCTTTCTGGGGCTACTGTAACAAATTACTATGAAAGGGGCTTAAAGAGAAACTTAATCTTTCACAGTCTGCAAACTAGACATTCTCAATCAATGTGCCAACCTGGCCATGCTTCCTGAGAATACTCCAGAGGAGAACCCTACTCTGTTTCTTCCAGCTTCTTTTAGTCTTCAGCTGTTCCTCGGCTTTGTGGTTGCATAATTCCAGCCTGTACATCGTTTTCTCATGCCTTTCTCCTCCTCCTTCTGTGTCTTCTCTTCTGTTTCTTAAAGGACTTTTCATTGAATTTAGGGTCCACCCTATTCTAGAATGATTTCCTCATCTCAACATCTTTAAATTAATTACATCTGCAATGCGCTTTCTTTTTTCTCTTAAATAAAGTCACATGCACTAATTCCTGGGATAAGGACATGGACACATCTTTTTTGGGGGGTTGGGGCACCAGTCAACTCAGTGCAAACTCTAACACATTTAAGTCCCCAGACTGTGACTTGATCATTAAAATATTTTATGGCTTTTCTCCCTTCCCCACTTCATCACTTTCTTTCTGGGATCATTTTCCAAATAAACTCTCTGAACTCTACTTTTTGTTCCAGGATGTGTCTTGAGGGGAATCCAAACCAAGGAATACAGGTGAAATAAATTATGTGAAAACATAAATTATATGATAGCATAACAAGTGTGAGAAGGTAAATGAATTTTAAAATATTCAAAAATCTTTCATTTTTGATCTTCTTGGGTTGGGAAGATCCCCTGATAAGAAAATGGCACCTCATTCCAATATTCTTGCCTGGAAAACCCCACGGACAGAGGAGCCTGGTGGACTACAGCCCATAGGGTTGAAAAAAGTCAGATAGGACTGAAGGAGTAACACTCTCCCTTTGTAATAAGTCAAGAATAAATGTTCTGATCTCTATGGTAAAAAATAAAAGAATGGAAAACATACAATTAATACAGGAGGAAACTGAACAAAAAGTTCCTGATATTCTTTTCCTAAAAAGAGGGCACAGAGAAGGGAAAAGAGACCTGAGAAGTGATAGAAAACTAGAAACAAAGTAGAATGATGTAGATTTCAGTGCAAATACCTCAGCAAATATGTCAAATATAAATATAACTAATGCTCTAATTAAAAGATAGATATTGTCATAGTGGCCATTTAAAAATATATGCTGTTACTATTAATAGAGACACACCTTAGTGACAAGACAACAGAAAAGTTGAAACTACAGAATGGGAAAAGGCACAGTAGGCTAATAGTGTTAGTAAATGAATATAGCTACTCTAAGCATATAAAATAGATGGCTAGGCTAGAATCACTGGTAGAGATGAAATAATGATAAAGTATTGAGAACAGTTCTAAATTCACAGACAACTAATAAAAGTGCTAATAAAAGTTTGTTCAATTTCTATTTTACCAAACAAGGATATTAAGGGAAAAAAATATCATTTTCTATCACCATCCATTTCATGAAAGAGAGATTTTCTCTTTCAACACTAATAGGATGAGAATATTCTGAGAATAAAGAACATCCTTTAAAAAAATAAATTTATGAAAAACTCACTGCATTGCCTATATTGTTTTTATTGTACTGCACATTAGAAAAGCAAACTTTGTCATAAACCCATTAGTATTTTGCAAATTGTCCTCTACCAATACTCTTTTTCCATCAAAAACTATTAGCTTATCAGCCTATTCATGTTTTATAATAATTTAAGCAATCTCATTTTAACTAAATAGTAGACACAGAATGCAATACTGAATCTGTGTTTTCCAGTTTCTTGTATAATTCTGATTTCTAAAATGAAATATTGTTAACTTCCATCCCAAAATATTTGAGTTATTTTAGCTTGTTTCATGAGTAGAATTCAATAAAAGCAATTTTACTAATTCCCAGTTTTCAGCTGGAAAATCTACCTCATTGCAGTTGAGTCTAACTATTATTTCCCGATAGTTTTCCCCCTCTTCCCAATACCAAAATTCCAGGGCCTTCTAAAGATACCAGTGTTTGATATATGCCTTTCATAATTTTACTTCCTTATTATGTATACATGTATATAGAATTTAAAAGTATTTTTATAGATATGACATCACACATACTTATAAATGGACAGAAAATCAGTCTTTGCATGTTAGATTGTTTTTCCCTTAATGAGGGAGGAGTTAACTTAAACATTTCTTGTGATATGTCTAAACTTTTGTTTTCCATCAGCAAAACATACCCAAAACAAAACATTGTTTATTTGAATCAGAAACCAGAGTCTTATCTGAGGAGGGAGGAAGGTTCCAGAGATGAAATCTCTCTAAAAAGTAAAACCTGCCCATTGAACTGTATTGTTTAAGCAAGTGTACTGTCATCCATCTTAATCACAAAATTTAAAAAAAAACAACTTTTTTGTGATTACTCTAGTTACTTGTCATTCAACCGCCTAGCTTTAAAAGACTTGCCTGAAAAATTAAATGTTTTATTCTGTGATTTGTGATGTGGTTTAAAGTCCCAATAGTCTTAGAAGTGGTGTTTACACAGTCCAAATTAAAATGTAATCACTAGAGAACTAGATTAAATTATGTATCGCCTGTGTCTCCTTCAAAGTTCCAAACTCACATTGCCTTTGAAGTTGAGTATTAAATTGCCCCAGGTGATGCTGAGCTTTTCTTATCTGTTATAAATTGTTATCAGTATCTAGTAAGGTGTTTTTTTTAATCACACTTACCAAATTCATTTTCTGAGGAGTGCCAGAGCCTTGTTCTGAAGAGATAGGAAGTTTCTTTCTCTTTTGTTAGGGAAGGATTCTACTTCAGAGGGAGAAAGGTGAGTGAATGGCACTTCCTGGCCACCCCACTATACTTTGGCAAAGCAATAGGATGTTTGCCTACGTTTATTAAATTCTTCAAATATCCATAAGAGGCAAGTGTAATCTCAGATTTTATAGATGAAATATCTGAACTCAAATTTATTTCCTTCAGATCCCTCAAAACTGGATTTGATCCCATTATAGTTTACATATGTTGTAGAAGGCTCACATGGGATTTTTTGGTGTTCCGTTTTAAAAAATCTAGTCTTAGCCCCCTGCCATGACTGTTATCCATCATCTGTGCCCATATTCCCTGCATTCTCCAAGTTGTGTCCCCAGCAAATGCTTTCTCTCTGTCCTAACAGGCTTAAGTGAAATCAAATATTGTAAAACCCAAGAGTGAAGGCATGGCTGGCTCTTAGACTCTTAGAACACTCAGGGTCTAAGAAGAATAACATTAACTTCTGCAGTGAGCTCAGAATCTAATCAAGATATAGTCAGCGTTGGGGGCGTGGGGGGCAGGCCATCATGATCCTCCCTCTTTCTCTCTCTCTTTTAAATATTCTGTTATTTATCATTCCAAATATATAGTGAAATACATGTATTACCTTATAGAAGTGGGATCTCTGCTTTTACTTTTTCAACACAATAATACAATGTGAATATTATCCATAATCAAAATTATGCCTCCATAACATCATTTTAAATGGGGACACAGTATTTCATTGTTTACTATATCTCTTCCTAGATTTTTAAATGGCTCCCAATTTGTCACTTTATTCAACAAACACATTGCAATAAACATACTTGATGAATAAATGTTAGGTGACATCTTTATGTACTTAATAAATCATTTTGTTTTGTATTGGTATATAGTTGATTAACAATGTTGTGATAGTTTCAGGTACACAGCAACGGGACTCAGCCATCCCTACTCAGGTGTGCATTCTCCCCCAGACTGCTCTCCCATCCAGGTTGCACATAACATTGAGCAGAGTTCCCTATGCTATACAGTAGGTCACCACGATCCTCTCTTGCTTGTGTGTCAATCGGCTCATTTATTCTTTCATGTCTGGACAGCTGCTTCCTGGGCCAGCAGTCCTTACTTCATATAGGTACTCCTCCAGGCCAAATAACTCCTCTGAATTCTGTGAAAGAATGCAAAAGTGTTAGTCCATCAGTCATCCCCACCTCTTTGTGATCCCATGGACTGTAGCCCACCAGGCTCCTCTGTTCATGGGATTCTCATTAGGGGCAGATTCTTTACAATCTGAGCCACTAAGGAGGCTTCCCTAGAAGAACCTGGTGGGCTACAGTCCATGGGGTCACAAAGAGTTGGACACAATGGAGCAACTAAGAATGAATTCTAAAATAGAGGGTATGTCATGATTATGTCAAACAAGGATTCATTTAACAAACGTAGCTTCAAAAATCTATCACTTCTTAATGTATTTCTTTGGTGGCAAACACAAAGGTCTTTTTTATCACATTAATGTTTCACTTTTTAAAATATACAGATTGTCTTCCAGGCTTCCCAGGTGGCACTAGTGGTAAAGAACCCACCTGCCAATGTAGGAGATGCAGGAGACTTGGGTTTGATCTCTGGGTTGGGAAGATCCCCTGCAGAAGGGAACGGCAACCCACTCCAGTATTCTTGCCTGGAAAATCCCAGGGACAGAGGAGCCTGGTGGGCTACAGTCCATGGGGTTGCAAAAGTTGGAGAGAAATGAACAACTAAACAACAACAATTCTATTTTTCATATCCATGTTTCTTACCTGTTTCTGTGTCCTTAGGATTGTACTATGCACATGGCCCTGGCCATACTTGGGTCAGAGACTTGACCTCTACTCTGCCTGTGATTTTCTATGTTGTGGTCAACATGGTGGTTCTAAGACAGAGTTGGGCTCTTTTAAAAACCAATGTTTGGGTACTGCCCTATCAGGAAAGAGTTAACTTGGCGTTTTACTCAGTGAAAAGTTATAGGAGAAGGTCTGCTTGTTCTGAGGGTGTTTACTGTGACAGAACAGCCATAAAGAAGGACGGAAAATCTTGCTTTTGGCACAGAAAGCCTGTTCCAGGAGCCTGGTTCAGAGAGTGCTGTCAGCCCCAAAAGTAGATCTCCTCTTCTGGGACCACAGATCTGAAAGGGACAGGACAGCCTCCCTACCCTGGACTAGACCAGGTTACTTCTAACCGAAGGGTGATTTCCGGCTCTCCCTGAGGTGATAGTAAAGAGAGGGTTTGATGATACTGAGGAAGGTAGAATTGCAGAACTGGAATTTTCTGGTAATTCAACCATTCAGTGACTCTATTTTTGACTTAACCACAAATAAATTTGGGAGGGCTTGTTAAAAGTTCTCTTTTTTCTTAACAGCAACAAAAATCAAGAAACTCTGATGTTTGAAAATATTGTTATGCTGTAGGACTGATTTCTCTTTCTCACTCCTTTTTTTTTTCTTTTTTAACTATCTTTCTTACTTTTGGAGGGAGGGGATTCACTTTGATGCTACCCTCTCTCCTTGGCCAATATAGGCATGCAAAGACATTGTGAGATGACATTTACCCAAAGATTGTAGGTTTCTGTCTACTGTTGCTGAATATCATAGACTTTCCATTTAAAGAAATAGATGAATCCAAGGATCAGGTTTCTGTAAACACTTGAAAATTATATAGGGTATATAAATATATATTTAAACTCCGCTGAAAACATTTTGTATTTAATCTTCCTTTTCTTCCTCCCTATACTGGCCCACTTTTCTCTTTTTCTCTTCTTTTCTCCCCACACACTGGTTCTTTCAGGAGCTGGGACACGCAGTTCTATTGAGCTGTTTTTTTATTTTTTTTTTTATTCATTTGGTTTCTGTATTTTTCCATGTACAAGGTACTTTCACTTTTTAAAAAAAATGAGATAAAAACAATGTTGTCAGTATCAATAAATCTGCATCCAGAGAGAGTCACTTCCTATCAAGGTTTCAAAAGTGCTTCATGGCTTTCCAATCTCCTGTCTGTGCTAATCAACTCTGATGCTTCACATACACAGGACACAGGATGCCAGCTTCTCCACCAGCTCTGCGTTCTGGCGTTCCATTTTAGGAATGAGAACCTGGATTATTTATTTATAACTGCATAAAGTCCTGTTGTTAAGCTGCTCTCTGTGAAAAGCAGAGAGTGGTTTGAGCCAGATGGGGAGAGCCTGGGCAGGATGGTGGCTGGATTGTGTGGGAAGAAGAAAGCAATTTTATTTCCCCCAATAAATGAAATAGCCTAATTTGACCCTCCACCGGTAACATGATAACCGATTAATACATTCACGGGGAAAGATTATGCCATCTGGTTTTAGAAAATGGAAACTAGGAGTCAATTGCACTTAAATACTCTTTGGGGCATTTGTTTTTTCTTCCTGTATAGCCAAAACCAAGTGCTTATGTAGCAAATGAAACATAAAGAAAGACTGTGAAACCAAACTGGTTCATATTTGTAATGTTTCTTTAACTCGTATACAACAGGTGCTGTAAGCATTAATTGCCTGACATAATAGTTGTGAGAAATAATTTTTAAAAGTAGTGATTTTCCCAATCTCTTTAGATTTTCTTTCTCCCAGGTCAAACCTTAGTAACATCTTATTTTTTCATTCTTGAAAGCTGATCTAGGTGGTATAACTTCTTTTATCTATACAAGAAGGCCATTCATTCACACAGCAGATGACACAGGTAGTTTTTTTCCTCAAGGCTTTTAAAGAATAGTTTTAGCCCAAATCACATAAGTTATTGCTATCTAATAATATGCAATTTACCAAAATTTCAGCTTTTGGAATACATTGAAGTCCAAGAGAAAGCTACTCATATTTAGAAACTAAAGTATACATATATGACAATGATAGTCTTAAGGCTTCATAGTGATTATTGACTTGGAATTCAACTTCAGTATTCACCCTGCAAGTGGTTTGGAAAGTTCAAAAGTGAAACAAGAATTGTACATGTATAAAGTAGGAACTGGAATAAAACTGCTCCTTGAGCATGAACCAGCTCTGTATCCCTCTAACACCCAAATATTTGGGGGAAGAAAGTGAGCCTGATACTCTGGAGTCAGTGGACATACTTAACTATGATTAAGTATGATTTTTTTTAATTCTTACAAATGTGGACCCTGATGAAGACTGGCTTCTATTGAGCCCCACTGATTTAATTTGGGCATACTGTAATTTCGTGGGCTGGAGTAGAAACAGCAATTCAGTGAGGCCATCATAAGCTCATTAGAGACACACTGAGAACACTTAATGGCGTACAACCCACAGCTTTTTGCAAGCATTTTATAGTGATTCCCCTCTTGCCATGCCTGCTGCTTCCTACTCTATGCTGTTGATAGTAGGGTCGTTTCCAAACACCCCAGAAAATGAGAGGTATTTTTAAAACAAGATTGAAGTCATCAAGAAACACTGAAAGCCAGAGTTTCAGGGGTGTGTGGCACACTGACGGGATAAGAAAACTTCTCATGTATTGTTAACCATGGCAAGATTGGTTAGCTGTTAAGTACTGTAGAGCGCAACTAATCAAAAGCTCAAACATCCCACACAATGGAACAGAAATAATTACTCTCCCTGAGCTTCTATTGTTTCTCACCTTGGCCTCCCCTGGACTAATAAAAGGTTTAATTTTAAATTATGTGAAGGAAATGTCAGCCACACAAAGAAATACAAAATGCAGCTGCTTTGCTCACCATCAGGTAGAACACAGAATGGATTAGACCTTAATAGGCTTAAGCAAAAGGAAGCCTAAACAAATCTAGACCAGCAACAACCCCCACCCTACCCACCATGCATATTTTTCTCTTTACCCCTAATTGATAGGGCCACATACACACAAAAAGCCTAGGTTCCAACACCCTCGCCTTTCAGATGAGAAGGTTCTGATAAGGTATGTATTCTGTGCTTATGGTACCAGTGGGTAATTTGGTTCAAACAGAGACGTTTATTCTGGTGCTTCACAGGAAGAATGGGGGAGGGGAGGGCACAGGAGACAAAGATCACTTAAAGGCTTCCTGCATTAAAATGTGTGGGCTTTTTTTTCACTTTTACTATCTTCAAACAAACTAAGATAAATTTTCAATCCAAAACTTGTTTTTGAAGTTTCAGTTTACTAAGAAGAAAGTACTACTACATAAAGGACAAGTCTACTGAAGCCTTCTAAATTGTGGATTTTACAACATAATTGGACTAAAATTTCATATAACAACAGCAAAAATAAAAATATATGTTAAGAAAGTAAGCACAGTTAATATTTATTGTTCTAAACTTACGGTTACCAGGGGATAAGGAGGAGGAAGGATGAATTGGGAGGCTGGGATTGACGTGTTGCACACTGCTGCTGCTGCTGCTGCTAAGTCACTTCAGTCGTGTCCAACTCTGTGTGACCCCATAGACGGAAGCCCACCAGGCTCCCCCATCCCTGGGATTCTCCAGGCAAGAACACTGGAGTGGGTTGCCATTTCCTTCTCCAATGTGTGAAAGTGAAAAGTGAAAGTGAAGTCACTCAGTCGTGTCCGACCCTTAGCGACCCCACAGACTGCAGCCTACCAGGCTCCTCCATCCATGGGATTTTCTAGGCAAGAGTACTGGAGTGGCTTGCCATTGCCTTCTCCGGTGTTGCACACTACTATATATAAAATAGATAGCTAATAAGAACTGACTGTATGGCACAGGGAGCTATCCTAGTATTCTGCAATGCTCTATGTGGGAAAAGAATCTAAAAAAAGAGTGGCTATATGTATAGTGTTTATATAACTGACTCGCTTTGCTATACACCTGAAACCAACACAACATTGTTAATCACTATAATCCAAGAAAACTTTAAAAAAATTCATTGTTCTAAATAACCAAAATGCCATGGGAATTTTGGAAGATTTGATTATCATTATTTATTCTATTACTCATCAATGAATATGTATTATTTACTCACTACTTTCTTGTATTAAGTGTTATGGTGGTGCCAAATGCAGTAAATAATGTATCTGAAAGAATGAGGATCTATTTTTTTTTTCGGTCATACACAGTATTATAAAACATGCAGGGTTCTTTTCCTTTGGGATTGACTGGTTTGATTTCCTTGCTGTCCAAGGGACTCTCAAGAGACTTCTCCAGCACCGCAGTTCAAAAGCATCAATTCTTTGGTGCTCAGCCTTCATTTTGGTCCAACTCTCACATCTATACATGATTGTTGGGAAAACCATAGCTTTGACTACATGGACCTTTGTCAGCAAAGTGATGTCTCTGCATTTTAATATACTGTCTAGGTTTGTCACAGCTCTTCTTAAAAAGAGCAAGCGGAAGAGGATGGGATGGTTGGATGGCAACACCAACTCAATGGACATGAGTTTGAGCAAGCTCCAGGAGATGGACAGGGAAGGCTGGTGTCCTGCAGTTTACAGAGTTGCAAAGAGTTGGATGCAACTTAGTGACTGAACAACAAGTACTATACATAGATGGAGAGCAATTGCATGCTGTACAAGCAAAGAGCCTGGACTGGACATGTCCCTTACCCACCCCCTGCCACTCAAATGAAGGAGGTAACACCTCCTTGGCTGGTTGTGAGAAAAAGAGAAGATAAATAAGGTGTGTGAAGGACTTACCACAATTCTAGGTACACAATTCTAGGTGCTGGCTGCTGCTGCTAAGTCACTTCAGTTGTATCCAACTCTTTGTGACATCTGGACTGCAGCATGCCAGGCTTTCCTGTCCTTCACCATCTCCTGGAATTTGCTCAAACTCAGATCCATTGAGTTGGTGATGCCAACCAACCATCTCATCCTCTGTCTCCCCCGTCTCCTTCTGCCCTCAATCTTTCCCAGCACCAGGGGAAATGATAAGGTAAAAGTTACACTTTTCTCACAGTGTAAGTCTGATCATCAAAGTGTGTGCTAGAATACTGTATGCCTTCTAACATTTTAAATCTTACATTTTCCTTCTCTTCCAGTCTTTCACCACATAGTCACAGAATTATTTTTTCTAAACCACCGTTCTGTTAATGTAAATTTTCCTACTCAAAATCACTTGTCTATAGCTAGAGTTTTCAAGTATTTTAAATAGAAAATCCCTCAAAAATTCACAATAAGTAGAAAAAACACAATTTTAGTATTACAAACTATACATTCAACTTTGTAATATCAACTTATAAAGCAAGTACATAAGACTATGGGACTATCTTAAAGAATGTTAGCAATTTTAATATTTCATACATATACTTAAATTGACAGCAAGGAACGATAAAGTCTGGTATTAGTCTCGGCCTAGAAAGAGGTTATTTTGAACTTTTGGCTGTACAGAATAGAAAAACTACTATTCACAAATACAAGCAGTCAAATGTTAATAGGTCTTTTTACGTAGCAGTTGATAGTCTTGTAGTTTAAGCAATTTAATCGGAAAACTTGAAAGGAATAGTGGTAAATTTTGTTTATTTTTCAACTACTCATGTTCTGCATTTTGGCACAAGTCAGCAACCAAATTGCTCAGATAATGTAAAATTTTATTTTGAGCAGACCAAAGCTTTTACAGTTTGCAAATATATTATCAAAAAGAGTTGGACATGACTGAGAGATTTGCATAGCGCACATTTTGACTTAAGTTCCACAGAATCTTTTGCCCATGCCTGTTTCATAAGTATATATATATATATAGTATTATTATCTTCTGACATTTTTCATTTGGGTGGAATATTTTGGTCTCTCTCTGCCTTCCCCAGCCACCCTCCAAAAAAACGAAAAGAACAATTGTCCATTGTGATGAGTAGTGTGCTTCTGGAATCTGAAATATCTGAAGGGGGATTTGCTACTTACTTATCTATTTATAAATGCTTGGCCAAGGCACAAAATTCCAAGAACAATTTCCTCAAACTCTGTCTTCTGGTTTACTCTGTTGAAGATGAGAAATCTGAAGGCAGTCTGTTATTCTCCTTTGTTAGTCCTTTTCTCATCTCTGAAGAAATGTACATGATTTTCTCTTTGTCTTTGGAGGTCAGCACTCTGCTGGTTTATGCTTTAGCCTGCATCTGTCATTTGCCGTCATTTCTAATGATACTTGGTGAGTCTCTTCTGTTCCTATTTGGCCACTGAGAACACGTTCAAGTTGGCCCCTGTGTTCCCTGGACATACCCCATTCTTTGAGGTTTTGTTTTGTTTTGTTTTTCGAGCACATTCTTACCCTTAACATGTCAAGATGCTCTAGGCTCATCTCATCTTGCATATTTGCTGCCCCAGCCCTGGGAATCAAACATTTCTCCAAATAGCTCTGGTTTCTTTAATTGAAGGATACTATTAGAAACCAAGATCTGGTCATTAGGTGTGCCTGTTACTATAGGACTCTGATTGCTTCAAGGCCCTCAGTGAATAGAGCTATGAAATGTACACTCACCTTGCTGCTGCTGCTGCTGCTAAGTCACTTCAGTCGTGTCCGACTCTGTGTGACCCCATAGATGGAAGCCCACCAGGCTCCGCCATCCCTGGGATTCTCCAGGCAAGAACACTGGAGTGGGTTGCCATTTCCTTCTCCAATGTGTGAAAGTGAAAAGTGAAAGTGAAGTCGCTCAGTCGTGTCCGACCCTTAGCGACCCCACGGACTGCAGCCTACCAGGCTCCTCCATCCATGGGATTTTCTAGGCAAGAGTACTGGAGTGGCTTGCCATTGCCTTCTCCTTACATGTACAGAAAAGCATTAACATGTTAGTCACTCAGTCATGTTCGACTATTTGTGACTCCAGGGACTGTAGCCTACCAGGCTCCTCTGTCCATGGAATTCTCCAGGCAACAGTACTGGATTGGTAACCGTTTCCCTGCCAGGGATCTTCTCGACCCAGGGATCTAACCCAGTCTTCCCCACTGCAGGCAAATTCTTTACTGTCTGAGCCATGAGGGAAGCCCCACATGTGTAGATGTCTCTCCTTATTTCTGTATCCATCTATCTGCATCTGTATGAGTTCATACTGATGCCACTGAGTCTAATGCAGTATCACATGGTTTGTTCTAGCAGGTTTCCTAGACTTTTCTGTAAAAGGCTTTGCAACAGTGAGAAATCTGACTTCTGCCATCAACCACCCATTTATTTAATTGTTTAGTCTCAGTATAGTTATGCAGCAGCTTCATACTTTTTTACCCATATCCCTGAAAGTGGGAATGGCAACCCACTCTAGTATTCTTGCCTGGAGAATCCCAAGGACAGAGGAGACTGGTGGGCTACAGTCCATAGGGTCACAAAGAGTTGGACATGACTGAAGTGACTTAAAATGTATCCCTAAAAATAATTTTTCCAATTATTATCATTGCAATTTTTTTAAAAGAAGACTGTTTTAAAAAATCACTTTAGAACAATGTTATTGTTAGGATGTTTCAGTATTTAAACTTGCAGTTAATAATGTGCTTTATCTAATGAAAGAGCATTTTGGTTTTAGAAAATCAAGGATGATTAGCTTTTGTTTCCTTTGAGATGTTAGCATCAACACTAATTCAAGTCAACCAATAACAGTGATAAAGGCCTATAAATTAGCGCAATTATCACAAATAGCAGAACGATCTGCAATTTAAGGACCATGCTTTAACAGAATGGACAGCTTATATGGCACTGACCAATGCAATTTTGAAAGATAAGTTTCTTAATTATTATTACCTATTAAAATTAGAACAACCACTTGTGATCATTTAGGAAACAACAGTTTTTTTCATCCTGTTTTCCCATCACATAAGCTGTGATATGGATGGACTGGGCAAGGAGTGAGACTGGAGATGACTTAGAAGAGTGTTGGGTTTTATGATGCTATGGTGTAGTAGGCTGAATGTTTGTTTCCTTCCTCCCAAATTTATATGTCGAAACCCTAATCCCCAGTGTGTTGGTATTAGGAGGTGGAACCTATGGGAGGATAATTGAAAGCAACTCTTTTGCTCATTTCTGTTCCTCTCTAACCTTAAAATAACTTAATTACAGGAATGAGATCAATAGGCAGTTTAACCTAACTCTCCTGAATGCACACCCTGCCTTGACTAATCTCTTCATTCTCCTCCTAGATTAAAACATGTAAAGGATGAAGAATTAGGCAGTTAAAGAATGACTAGCTCTCTACCCTCAACAGACCCTTTAACAATCCTGCTGCAGATCATGTAGGCAAAATGACATCTGAAAAGAGTCAGCAGTCTACATGCAGTGGAGAAGGATGCAGAGTCCAACCTCTTGTCTTGATTGTTCACTGAGGACTGAGTAGAATCTTCAGAGTTGGTCTTGGGACATAACTTTACTTTTCTAAAGTATCTTTCCTTTCTAATGACACTTGCCTCTCTGTTATTGGCTTTTGAGTTTGGTTGCATAATAAGGTTTAGATTGGGTTATTAAGGCAGGACCTTCATATAGGATTTGTGCCCTTATAAGAAGAGTGAGGGATCTCTCTCCCTCCACAAGCAAGCACTATGGAAATGCCACGTGAGCATTCAGCTACAAGGTGTCCAACTGCAATCCAGGAAGTGAATCCATTGGCACAGTTTTCCAGCATCCAGAACTATGAGAAATAAATGTCTGTTGTCACATATCCCCTGGCATTTTGTTATAGCAGCTTGAGCAGACTGAGACAGTAATTGATGATTTCTAGATAATTTTTTAATTTATAAATTTTGGAAATTAACTGCTGTCATATTATTCAGTTGCAAATATATATGTAAAATATACTTACTTTAAACTAAATTATCACTATATGTCATTTTGTTCTTTGGAAATTGAGGTATCTAAACAATGAAAATAACATTAATCATCAATAGATCTGAGAAATTCCAAGTACAGTCCCATATTATGGTTTCTTCTAGAGTTCTGTATCAAGCATCCCACAAAATTATAAGACCATGTGAAAATATCACATAAAGCAAGAACAATGTATGCTTTGTCTTGACTGAATTAACAGATTGCATTTTCTGGTAGCTGACTCATATGACATTTTTGCACTGTAAGCAGCAGAATGTTTAATAAACTCCTTCCGGATAATGTAGCTTTTCCAGCACATGTGACACACTCAAGTATTTGAATATCAACAAATTTAAACCTAAATCATGTTTTTAAAGATAACTAAGTTGTTCAGTACTTGAAGACAGAAGTATAAGCGTTTATTTTAATTCACACTCATATTAAATTGAGGAATTTTAATATTATTTAGCAAGAATCATAGAAACTCTTTTGGAAAATTCACTGGGTAAAGAATAGTGGAGTTGAAGATATTTAATTACAACTAAAAATAATCCTCAAGAACAAATAAATAGGATCACAATAATTTTGCCTGTGAATGCTTTTGTGTAAAAGTAGAGTAAATTGATTTTATTTTGTATTGTCACCATAGCCAACACCAGTTAAACTATCAGGTGACAGCAAAGTTGATTTGTCACATGAATCTGAGCAAACTCTGGGAGATGGTGAAGGACAGGGAAGCTTGGCAAGATGCAGTCCATGGGGTCACAAAGGATCAGACATGGCTTATCAACTCAACAACAACAACAACAAATAGTTTAGATACCTTGATTTTCCAAACATCTTGCTGCTTTCAACACCCAAAAAATGAATGGGATGTATCTGGTGGTCTGGTGTCTCCAGCCCTTTATCAAGGAAGAGGGCTGGCTAACCTTCTTGGTCAGTTTGATTGTTTGTCACTTATGTCTCTGTGCATTAATGAACTCCAGGTTTCCATCCATGAAGCTGAGATGGTTCTGTTAGCTTCTGTAAATTTGACCTTACAAATGTCAAGTTATGGCTTATTTATAACTGTATGACATGCAGAGAGAGGAATGTACACTCCGATGTGCTGTTTGTCTGTTTTGGTCTTTGTTGATCCCATTTCCCTATAACATTGTTGTGGAAAAAATGTGATCTTTATGCCAGGTTGTTTAGAAAGATACTATTTGAGCTTATCATATTGCAAATTTTTAGGAGACATTTTCAATGTCTTCATGTCTGGGGAGAAAATAATGTGCTATACAAATATAAAATAATATAGTAACTGTATAATTTTAGTTACGTACTATATACTAGTTACTGCTGCTGCTGCTGCTAAGTTGCTTCAGCCGTGTCTGACTCTGTGCGACCCCATAGACGGCAGCCCACCAGGCTCCCCTGTCCCAGGGATTCTCCAGGCAAGAACACTGGAGTGGGTTGCCATTTCCTTCTCCAATGCATGAAAGTGAAAAGTAAAAGTGAAGTCGCTCAGTCGTGTCTGACTCTTCGCGACCCCATGGATTGCAGCCCACCAGGCTCCTCCGCCCATGGGATTCTCCAGGCAAGAGTACTGGAGTGGGGTGCCATCGCCTTCTCCAATACTAGTTACTAGTGCATGTTTTACTGTAGTCAATAGATAAGTCTAGTAATCATGGTTTCAGATGTGTAAGATGAACAAGTTAACAAGAGATTTTTGTTGTCCAAAGCTAGGGTACATATGATGCCTTTATGCCATTTATGAATGGCAAAAAGTCAGCCCTTCTGGGAGGATGAATTACAAGAAGGCAGCCCCTCTTCTGGCCAGTATTGTTTGCCAAGCCAAGTTGGGCTGAATAGCAGTCCCTCTTCACTCTGACATGGGGACATGTGTTTAGGGAATAAAATGCCAACCACATATAGAGGCCCTGTACACTTTACCAGAGGAGATGTGAAATTGTTTGTGACTAGTGTGTCCTAGCTTTGAGTTAATTTTCAACATGATTTGCATCTGTTAATTAGATAATTGGTGATCTTATTTTATTATGAAGAAGACACAGAAATGCTAAGGTAAAAATATGTTAAAAACCATTTATTGGGAATTTCCAACATACCTGGCCCTGAGCTAAGCATCTGGCTTTGAAATTGAAGAGAGTGAATCAGAGCATTGATTTTCTAATTATAAAAAAATTACAGAGAAGTACTGACTCCTCTTATCTTAAATAATAACTATGAAGATTAAGTAATAAAGGCAAAAGATATAAATCATAAAGTGTTTTAAAAGCACATGATTAATACTATACTTTTAATAGTTTAGGAATTATTACTTTTAATATATGAATAGTAATAGCAATACCCACAAAATAATAAATTATGCCTAATAAGAAAAGAAGAAATGGATCAATGTCATGTTTGTGTTGAAAAGTGGTATAATTTAAGCCTAATAGTTTTATTCATTTTCAAAAACCAAGATTCTTTAGATCAGATTAAGAACTTTATTTTTATATGATTTTTTAAAAAAATCTCAAATTATCAGCTTTTTATGGGATTCTGTAAAATCCCAAATTATCAACTTCCCATAGAGCTAAGTTCATTATGTTTCCATTTACCTTCGAAACTCATCTAAGCCCTTTTCATCAAAACAATAATCTGAACACTTTGTATTTTCAGGTTAAAAGAGTACTTTAAAAATTAATTGTAACAAAATGATGATCAATCTCTTTGGATAATAGTATTGAGAGGTCACTTTACACTTTTCCCCTCTGTCTGCAGTTTATAGATTCCCATAGTTAAGTCACGGTTTTCTAATTCAGTGTTTAATTAATGAACAATGAGTTTCTTAATTTTTGGCTATTTTGTATATATTCAGCCCCAGCTAAAGAAAGTACATTGAATTCTGAATTGTGAATAAACAATGCAAAATACATATTCATTTTGTGTGTCTGAGAATACTTGATATAGATTACTTACTGACTTCATTTCCTTCAATGAGTATTTTTTCATTCCCTCATTTTTATTTCATATCTATGTGTATCCATTCACATTTAAACCCAATCTCCTCAGGCTATGTCCATAAAAATTCTTACTGTGTGCTCCATATGCAACATATTTCAACAAATTCTTCACACCAGATCTGAATTGTAAGCATGTAAAATTTTTGTGAACTGGGCTGTAAAATATCAGAAACAATACAGTCTATCCAAGTTGACAGCTGATATCTGATCTGAAAATAGTGTATTTCCCTTCAAATGTCGGTCTCCTGTCACTTTGCATTGCATTGACATAAACTGCTTTACAAGAGGAGAAAATACTGTGAAAAATAAAATCTTTTATAAATATAATAGCTAAAAAATAAACAAAAATCAAGCTGTTCCTATGTTTTTACTATCTGAAATTCCACCTCCCTACATGAGTGTGATAATCTGTTGCAACTGTTTATAAATGATATATGAGGCTCCTATTGTTGCTCTAAAAATTTGTCACAAATTTAGTGGTTAAAATAACACAAATTGGTCTGGAGGTCAGAAGTCCAAAATGGGTCTCAATGGTCTAAAATCAAGGTGTGTTGGCAGGGCTATGTTTCTTTTTGGAAGTTCCGGGAGAGGGTGGTATAATAAAAATTGTTTAGTCTTTCTTTGCTCCAGGTTCCTGGCATAGAGCTCTTAAAATGCTTGTAATCTCCTGAGTGATAGAAGTGTCTTTGGTATGCTAATGAGATGGCTCTGAACATCTCCAAAATAGCTTCAGGAAGGATGCTTGTCACAAGAAAGACCAAGCCAAGATTAGAGTTGGGATTTTAGCCCCACCAGTCTGAGAAGATGGAGACTGAATTTAATTGCTAATGGCCAATGATCTAATCAAGTACTCTTCAACCTCTATTTAAAATTCCTAAACAAGGGGGTTTGGACAGTTTCCTTATTGGTGAACACATCAAGACTATGGGAGAGTGGCCAGTCTGGAGAGGACTTGGAAGTTCTGAAGGACCACCACCCCATCCTGTGGTGGTGCCCTAAGCATCTCTTTCATGTGACTTCTGGAGTCGTATCCCTTATAATAAAGTGGTTTTGGTGAGCAGTCTTTCTGGAACTTCTCTGGTGGTCTTGTGGCTAAGATTCTGAGCTTCCAATGCAGGGGGTCAGGGTTCAATCCCTGGTCAGGGAGGGAATTAGATCCTGCATGCTGCTGCTAAGGGTCCCACATGCCACAACTAAGACCTGGGGCAGCCAAATATATATATATTGAATCAAAATGCTGGACATCTAGCTAATGTTAAAAAACTGGAGAGCTACTGTTCGTAAAGACACCATGTATTTGGTGTCAGGGAACCAACCTCTCATTGAGAATCCATTTTCTTGCCTTTTTCAGAATTTAAAGCCTCGTGCTTTCCTGGCTTCACGGCCTCTTCCGTCTTCAAAGCAAGTAGTGCCTGGTTTAGTCTTTCTCGGATCACATAACTCTGCTTTTCTGTTTCTTTTCCCACATTTAAAGGACTCTTGTGGTTACCTTGGGCTCCATGGATGATCCAGAGCAATCTCATTTTAAGGTCAGCTATTTAGCAACTATTCCATTTGACACCTTCATTTCCTCTTGTAATATCTTCATGAGTTTGGGGGGATTAGCAAGTGGATATGTTTGCAGGGGTACTATTTTATATACTACAAATGATGACAGCAAGGAATAGGCTCTTTCACAGAAAATCATGTGATAACTGGAACATTCAACATATCACCTAAATGCCAGAAGGTTGTCTAGATTATTTTGTAATGCTGGCCTTTTTGGTAGGTTAAATGACTACTTGAATATGTAAAGAAGAAATACTATCTGCTAACCCCTCTGGAAACTGAGCTTCTGATGCTTGTTCTGTTCTAGTAACCTTGGACTAATCATGTCAACACTCTGAGTGTCCTTATTAGTGGGGATTATAATACCAGCCATCATTCAAGAGATGGCATCACTGACTTGATGGACATGAGTGTGAGCAAGTTCCAGGCATTAGTGATGGACAGGGAAGCCTGACGTGCTGCAGTCCATGGGGTTGCGAAGAGTCAGGCACAACTGAGCTACTGAAATGACTGATTCAAGAGTCATTGAGAGAATGAAATGAAATAATATATGTGTAAATATGCTGGGAATCCTGTAACACGTCATGCTTGCATGGTATGCTATGAGCTTGGGGTTTCCCAGGTGGTGCCAGTGGTAAAGAACCTGCCTGCCAGGAGATGCAGGTTCAAGTCCTGGGTGGAAAAGATCCCCTGGAGGAGGGCATGGCAACCCACACCAGTATTCTTGCCTGGAGAATCCCATGGACAGATGAGCCTGGCAGGATACATTCCATAGGATCACATAGAGTTGGACACAACTAAAATGATTTAGCACGTACGCATGCTATTAGCTTGAGTTTAGCAAACTCATAAAACAAGATTATTTGTTATTAAAATACTCTTTGCTATAAAGCTGTTTAAACTTCAGGATAAGTAGAAGTGAGGACACAATCCTCAAAACAAATGTTTCCATAAAACCTCTGTATATTCCTTGCCCTCCACACCCCTTCCCACTTCCACACCCTTGTAGCCCTCCTGCTTCAATCAGGCTTGAGAGAAATATAACCAAAAGGAAAAAAAAATTGGAAAACAGCAGAAGTATGAAAATATAGGAACATATATGGAGCCACTGTTTTTTCCCCTATGAAGAGAAAAAAATGATGAGAACTCAATACGAGTCTTTAAGAATTTGAAGTCTCATGGCACAAGGAATGGTGACAAAATAAGAAACAAGCTTAAGGATAAGAGATTTAGTTTAGACCTCAAAAATACCTCCTCCAAATGAAAGTCAATAGCGGTTGAAATGGGATGCTAAAAGAAGTTTCATATTTTCCTGCTTTAGAGGTCTTTTGAAGAAAGAAAATGAAGGTATTCTTACATCCTGTGAGTGGTAAAGGACTTTAAGTAATCTCCAACTTTATTTGAAAGGTAACAAAAATAGGTCCTTATGGAAGAAACATTTTCAGGACCAAAATATATTTGGCCTTTTTCAGAATGATTTTGGCTATCCTTGAAATTCTATTTTTCCAAATAAACTTTTAGAACCTGGCAAATCCTCTTGTGATTTTGGTTAGAATCATTTCACATTTAAAAATTATGTGTGGGACAAGGAAATCTACATTGCGTGCTGCAATCCATTGACCTGGCGAACTCTTCATTGACATGAGTTCTTTTTAATGTCCTTCAATAACATTTTATAGTTTGCTTCATATGTTCTTGAACCACTTAGGATTATTCCTTCTTCAAAATGGTATCATGACTACCTTGCTTTTTTATAAAATACATGGTACAAAGAGTAAATAAAACACATATGATAGTGTAACAAGATAATGAGCAAGATAAAATGAACAAGAGGTCAAGAAAATGTATGTGATATCTAATTTTTTCAAAACACTAGAGCCCATTTTAGATATGATTATGTATTCATATTATGGGTGTGCACACGCTCAGTCACTAAGGCGTATCTGACTCTTTGTGACCCCATAGACTGCAGCCTGCCTGGATTTTCTGTCTATAGGATTTCCCAGTCAAGAATACTGGAGTGGGTTGCCATTTCCTCCTCCAGGGATCTTCCCAACCCAGGGATCAAACCCAATCAAATCTGCCTTGTCCCCTGCATTGCAGGATTCTTTACCACTAAGCCACCTGGGAAACCCATCCATATTATTCAGTTCGATTCAGTCATTCAGTCAATTCCAACTCTTTGAGATGCCAAGGACTGCAGCATGTCAGGCCTCCCTGTCAAACACCAACTCCCGGAGCTTGCTCAAACTCATGTGCATCGAGTCAGTGATGCCATCTAACCATCTCCCTTATATCATCCCCTTCTCCTCCTGCCTTCAATCTTTCCCAGCATCAGAGTCTTTTCCAGTGAGTCAATTCTTCACATCAGTTCAGTTCAGTTCAGTTGAGTTCAGTCGCTCAGTCGTATCCAACTCTGCACCTCCATGGACTGCAGCAAGCCAGGCTTCCCTGTCCATCACCAACTCCCAGAGTTTAATCAGATTCACGGCCATTGAGCTGATGATGGCATCCAACCATCTCATCCTTTGTCATCCCCTTCTCACGCCTTCAATCTTTCCCAGCATCAGGGTCTTACCAGTGAGTCAGTTCTTAACATTAGGTGGCCAAAGTACTAAAGTTTCAGCTTCAGTATGAGTCCTTCCAATGAACACCCAGGGCTCATCTCCTTTAGGATGGACTGGTTGAATCTCCTTGTTGTCCAAGGGATGCTCAAGAGTCTTCTCAAACACCACAGTTCAAAAGCATCAATTCTTTGGTGCTCAGCTTTCTTTACAGTCCAACACTCACATCCATACATGACTACTTGTAAAACCATAGCTTTAACAAGACAGACCTTTGTTGGCAAAGTGATGTCTCTGCTTTTTAATATGCTATCTAGGTTGGTCATAACTTTTCTTCCAAGGAGCACGTGTCTTTTAATTTCAAGGCTAGAATCACCATCTGCAGTCATTTTGAACCCTCCAAAATAAAATCTGTCACTGTTTACACATCTATTTACCATGAAGTGATGGGAACAGATGCCATCATCTTAGTTTTCTGAATGTTGAGCTTTAAGCCAACTTTTTCACTCTCCTCTTTCACTTTCATCAAGAGACTTTTTAGTTCCTCTTCACTTTCTGCTATAAGGGTGGTGTCATCTGCATATCTGAGGTTATATATCTTCTGGCGTTCTTGATTCCAGCTTGTGCTTCATCCAGTCCAGGTTTTCTCATGATGTACTCTGCACATAAGCTAAATAAGCAGAGTGACAATGTACAGCCTTGACATACTCCTTTTCCTATTTGGAACCAGTCTGTTGTTCCATGTCCAGTTCTAACTGTTGCTTCTTGACCTGCAAACAGATTTCTCAGGAGGCAGGGCAGGTGGTCTGGTATTCCCATCTCTTGAAGAATTTTCCACAGTTTGTTGTGATCCATACAGTCAAAGGCTTTGGCATAGTCAATAAAGCATAAGTAGGTGTTTTTCTGGAACTCTCTCACTTTTTTGATGATCCAGCAGATGTTGGCAAATTGATCTCTGGTTCCTCTGCTTTTCCTAAATCTCGCTTGAACATCTGGAATTTCACAGTTCACCTACTGTTGAAGCCTGGCTTGGAGAATTTTGAGCATTACTTAGCTAGCCTTTGAGATGAGTGTAATTGTGCTGTAGTTTGAGCAATCTTTGGCATTACCTTTCTTTGGGTTTGGAATGAAAATCGACCTTTTCCAGTCCTGTGGCCACTGCTGAGAACTTGCTGGCATATTGAGTACAACACTTTCACAGCATCATCTTTAAGGATTTGAATTAGCTCACTGGAATTCCATCACCTCCACTAGCTTTGTTCATAGTGATGCTTCCTAAGTCCCACTTGACTTCACATTCCAGGATGTTTGACTCTAGATGAGTGATCACAGAATCATGATTATCTGGTTCATGAAGATCTTTTTTGCACAGTTCTTCTGTGTATTCTTGCTACCTCTTCTTAATATTTTCCTCTTCTTTTAAGTCCATACCATTTCTGTCCTTTATCGAGCCCATCTTTGCATGAAATGTTCCCTTGGTATCTCTCATTTTCTTGAAGAGATCTCTAGTCTTTCCCATTTTATTGTATCCTCTATTTCTTTGCATTGATCACTGAGGAAGGCTTTCTTATCTCTCCTTGCTATTCTTTGGAACTCTGCATTTAGATGGGTATATCTTTCCTTTTCTCCTTTGCCTTTCGCTTCTCTTCTTTTCACAGCTGTTTGTAAGGCCTCCTCATACAATCATTTTGCCTTTCTTCATTTCTTTTTCTTGGGGATGGTCTTGATCACTGCCTTCTGTATAATGTCATGAACCTCCATCCATAGTTCTTCAGCCACTCTATCAGATCTAATCTGTTGAATCTATTTGTCACTGCCACTATATAGTCATAAAGGATTTGATTTAGGTCATACCTGAATGGTCTAGTGGTTTTCCCTACTTTCTTCAAGTCTGAATTTTGTAATAAGGAGTTCATGATCTGAGCCACAGTCAGCTCCTGGTCTTATTTTTGCTGACTTTATAGAGCTTTTCCATCTTTGGCTTCACATCACATCAATCTTTGGCTTATCCATCTTCACATCAGGTGGCCTAAGTATTGGAGCTTCAGCTTTAGCATCAGTCCTTCCAATGAGTATTCAGGACTGATTTCCTTTAGGATTGATGGGTTTGATCTCCTTACAGTCCAAGGGGCTCTCAAGAGTCTTCTCCAACACCATAATTCAAAAGCATCAATTCTTTGGCGCTCAGCTTTCTTTTTAGTCCAACTCTCACATCCATACATGACTATTGGAAAAACCATAGCTTTGACTAGTTGGGCCTTTGTTGGTAAAGTATGGTCTCTTCTTTTTAATATGCTGTCTAGAATGGTCATAGCTTTTCTTCCAAGGAGCAAGCATCTTTTAATTATTAGACATTATCAAATTTCATGTTTTAATATCCTTAGCAGGAGATAGAAATTGTGGTACTGATATAAGAGAAGGCCTTATATTTTAAGAAAATAAGAAAACAATCCAAAATAGCAATAACAAGTGTATTTTGATTCCATTTGTGGTATGTGCACACCGCATAACTCCAAAACATACCATCCCACTAGAATACAATGTACGTCGCCCTCTTAGATGTGTAAAAAAATCTATTGATTTGAGTATATAGGTATGATGCAAAGCATAGATAGTCATCACAAAGCTAATGTTGCTTATCCTTATCCAGAGCTGAGATTCCAAGTAGCCTTTATTTTTTTTTTTTCTTTACATAATATATCTTATTTGAATATTTTAAAAGGAGTGTTTGTTGGGAATTCCCTGGAGGGCCAGTGATTAAGACTTTGCCTTTCAGTGTAAGGAGTGCCAGTTTCATCCCTGATCAGGGAGCTGGGATTCTATATGCCGCAAGGCCAATAACCAAAACTTGAAACAGAAACAATATTATAACAAATTCAATAAATTTTAAAAAATGATCCATATAATTCTTAAAAAAATTAAATACTTGTCATTTATATCTTAAGCAAAAAACAAGCCATAAAATAAACAACAGTTTTTATTGTGGAGTGGGAAGAAAATAACAGCTACTAGAGCTAAATGGAGCTTTCCAGATGGCTTAGTAGTAAAGAATCTGCCCGCCAATGCAGGAGATGAGGGTTTGATCCCTGGGTTGGAAAGATCTTTTGGAGTAAGAAATGACAACTCACTCTGTTATTCTTGACTGGAAAATTCCATGGACAGGGAGGCCTAGCAGCAGCATAGTTAAACATCCCAAATTGATCCCTTCCCTCTTTCAGCCATCAGTGTGCTTATCCTCAGTCTCACTTAAGGATGTTTTGTTTTTCTCTTCCCAGGTTTAAAATGATAACCCCAATACGATACTCTTTTGATGGTCTCCCTCCTAAAATGAATGTTGTCTTCAAAATGGTTGTTGGCACTATTTGAAACTCTAAACTTTATATTATGTTTGATTTTTTTTTTTTTTTTTTGCACCTAGTAAGGCAAACTGCCCTGGGCTCCCTTCTCTTGAAGCCTCTAGGCCAGCACACACCCTCATGCATACAAAAGGGTAACAATGTCATTGATCTCTGATTTAGTTTTGCAGTTTTGGAGCTACTTATCTAACTGGTACACAGAAAATACTGAAAATTGTGTCTGTTTGGGGGAAATATGCAATTTTAGGTTAACTTTTATTGTTTAGAGCTATAATATATGACTCACGCCCCTATTGCTAAACAAGTAACCCATCATTAAATCTAAAGTGAGTAGGACCATGTAATCAAGAGCTGTAAAGAGTTTATTTACTTGGCCCTTTTTGTTGCTGTTTAATAACACATTTGTGGCCAGTTTTATTGTTTGAAACATCTTCATAAACCATTACTTTAAACAGAAAATTGATTGTAACATGGTTATCTAAATTATCTTGTCATTAGATCTCTTTTAAAATTTTGCACAGAGAACACTATTTTAGCAAAATTAAATAGAGAAAATTGTGGGCAAAACATGCAACAACGATTTATTTTGCAAAACAGCGTGTAACTGCTCTCTAATTACTAGCCTTTGAGGCATTTACAGCTAAATTAAAATCATCATTAGCTGTTAAATGTGTTTGCTTTGATTAGTTCCTGTTTTATGAGGTTTCAGGCTGGAGTAATTTTGTAGCATTGTTATTAATGAATTTAATGTTAAGTGAGAAAACAAAAAAAACTTTTGTATCTGACATGTATCGACTTGGGAATCATCAGTTTAAATTTTGTCAAAAGTCACAGAGATCTTCTGTAGTATGTTACTGGGTGTTGGAAATGACCACAGTCAAAGGAAAAGGTATCTTTAAAGGTAGGTGGTGCTGGAGAAGACTCTTGAGAGTCCCTTGGACTGCAAGAAGATCCAACTAGTCCATTCTAAAGGAGATCAGTCCTGGGTGTTCATTGGAAGGACTGATGCTAAAGCTGAAACTCCAATACTTTGGCCACCTAATGCAACGAGTTGACTCACTGGAAAAGAGTCTGATGCTGGAAAGGATTGGGGGTGGGAGGAGACGGGGACAACAGAGAATGAGATGGCTGGATGGCATCACTGACTCGATGGACATGAGTTTGAGTGAACTCTGGGAGTTGGTGATGGACAGGGAGGCCTGGCGTGCTGTGATTCATTGGGTCACAAGGAGTCGGACACGACTAAGCGACTGAACTGAACTGAACTGAACTGAATGGAAAAACACTACTGAGCGACTGAACTGAATGGAAAAAGAACCAATAATACCTTAGTCCCTTAATCAGCACAGCCTAATAATACCATACGTTATGGAAAGCTAGACAGACCTGTTCACATCCATATCTCACCACCCTGTTAATTTTAACCCGTAACATAGCCCACCTACACTTGAGGTTCTTCACCTGTGAAAATGGGGATATTCACATCTTTCCTAAAGGGAGTTTTAAGAATGATGTAAGTAGCATAGTGTCTGGTTCATCCACTCTTACTCTTTTCCCTTTTCTTTATAGATGATCTAAAGATTAGAAAAACAATTTGAAGCATCTATCCAAAGATAATCTAATGGATTTAGTGTATTCATACTATTAATACATTTGAACTTTGGAGAGAGAAATAGTTTGAGTATGAGATCTTCCTATCTGAAATAGATCATGGCAGGAAAAAAGTATGTCTTTAATAGGTTATTGGAATCTTTGTATCAATGGGAAGATAGTTCTTTTCAAACATCATCATTTTATAATTTCTGGGAACATGATAATTGTATAAAGCCTTGTTGTTTTCTTGCCACCCAAATCTAGGGATTAAACTTCATTCCTTTACAGGTCCAGATGTTACGGGGTTTGAGAAAGTTGAAATGGAAAAAAGAAACAATGAAAAGGGAGTAAGGAGATGGACAAGTTATCATTGTTCCACTTAAAAGTTTCTAACACCACTCATGCCATGTGATTACTATCTGAAAAAAAAAACCCACGTTTGTCAAGACTGTTTAAAATGTTGATATTATATTAGACATTTAAAATCTATGCTAAAAATAACTACAGAATGAGAAAGTAAATCTAAACACTTACTATGCTATAGGAAAAGCACATGGATTTTTGTGTGTGGCAGCCAACTGAACTGTTGGCCTTATAACATTCTTATTCTTGGAGACATTTAAGCTCTCTGAAAGCTATGGCATGCTTAATTATGAAATAGGAAGAACTGTAGCTACTTCCCAAAGTTGGGATCATAGAAAAAGATAAAGAAAACAATAATGTGCTGTTTGTATTACTGATATTTTCTCCTACTTACTGGTGAAAAACATTACACAAACAGAAAAGAAAGATTACAGGTAGAAATGTCTCAAATATTTCAAGGTGAAAGATGAATGACTGTTAATATTTATGGTGCGGATCAGATACTCAAGGTTCCTGAAAGTTTCATAGGACCAGCCCTTCTTTGCACTTGCTTCAATCCATGGGGTTGCAAAGAGTTGGACATGACTTAGCCACTCAACAAAGGATGAAATTAGAGGCTTCCCTGGTGACTCAGTGGTAAAGAATCTGCCTGCCAATGCAGGAGCTCTGGGTTGGGAAGATTTCCTGGAGAAGGGAATAGCAACCCACTCCAGTATTCTTGCCTGGAAAATCCCTTGGACGGAGGAGCCTGGCAGGCTACAGTGCATGGGGTCGCGAAGAATTGGATACGACTTGGTGACTAAACAGCTACAAGGGTGAAATTAATGAGCATTTGAGAGTCTTTGTTAGCGTTCATCCTGATATGAAACCACTGCCTTTTGGATAAGGAAGGTTGAGGAGTAGCTCTCCATCATAAACTTTACACAGATTTCCTATTAAGCTTTTTTTCCCTAAAATTTTAAGTTTTCCCTTTAGGAGAACAGAAGCATTTAAGTTCTTGTAGTGGCATGCAGACTGATGTAAGTGTTGTGTTTGTGGGAAAACTTGTGATTAGGAGGAATGCTTTGTGGAGCTGAGTGACATGCTATATTCTATTGCTGAACAGAGTTTTCTCTGGTATAACTCAAGAGTCACATCTGAGAAATCTCAACTTATTAAATACTTGAGCCACAAAGGCAACTTTAATTAAAAAAAATAATTTGGATTTGAGAGCAGCAGACTTAAAATAACAAAATAATTTTTCCTCCAGGGATGTTTGATAATAATGATTTTTAAAAAGTTGTAAGTGTACAGCTTATCTAAACATGACTGAGACAATCCACTGTTGATGAGTGATTCCAGGTTATTTGTTAAATTGAGATCCATCACCACCAACACAAGGTTAGCCCAGCAATTCTTGTATATATCTGTGTATTCCTATATAAGAACAGTTTGCGTAGGTTGACATGTGCCTCATTTCTCTGTAAGATTCCATATCTTAAAACAATTTTTTTTGCAAGACCCATGTAATGGTAATAAGCAAACTTGGTTTTCCATGTATCATGGTAGTTTATTTTCTTAAAGATTCTGTTAGGTTGGTACTATTACTAGCAACCAGT
This sequence comes from Moschus berezovskii, assembly GCF_049115385.1. Taxonomy (NCBI): domain Eukaryota; kingdom Metazoa; phylum Chordata; class Mammalia; order Artiodactyla; family Moschidae; genus Moschus; species Moschus berezovskii. Next base: position 74,374,224 of record NC_142475.1, on the reverse strand, counting down.
TTTAAAGAGTAAGCACCTGTGACTCAAAATTTAAGTCAATTGTCAGTTTTATCTGAGCAAGCAATCTGGAGAGCTGGGAGTTAAACCCGTGCTGTGAATTTGTAGGTACGACATCTACCAATTACAACTATGATTTCCCTTTATTTTTATTTCTTTCACTTTGTTTTAGTGACTTTTAAAAACAAAGTATTTTCTTGGCTGTGCTGAATGGCATTGGGGATCTTCCCCTTCCAGGGATCAAACCTACACTCCTTGCATTGGAAGTGCAGAGTCTTAACCACTGGGCTGCCAAGGAAGTCCCCCAGTGATTTTTAATATAGAAAAGTAGAAAAATAATATAATCTCCACCTGTTTTATCTACAACTCTGATGTCACAGATGACATTTTGTTTCAGGTCCTGTTTGTTTTTCATGTAGCTGCTTGTTGCTTCTTTTTTAGAAGTAAAATATAATAAATGGGTGGGCTTCCCGGGTGGCACTAGTGGTGAAGAACCTGCCTGTCAATGAAGGAGACATAAGAGACTCGGAAAGATCCCCTGGAAGAGGGCATGGCAACCCACTTTAGTATTCTTGCCTAGAGAATCCCATGGAGAGAGGAGCCTGGTGGGCTACAGTCCATGGGGTTGCAAAGAGTCAGACACCACTGAAGCAACTTAGCATGCATGCACATAACAAATGGAATAAATCAAGCAGCAAGGGGACTGGCTCACTTGGATGGTCGTGCTGGTTGTGATTTTGACTAAGCCCTGTTCTTAACATTTTGCCAAATTGAGTAAAAAATATCTATTTCTTCCAGGTGGTATTTTCCACTTAATTACATTGCTTCTTTCTGGGAATGGTTTAACTCTTCAGGATTTGGTTCATAAAAATACTGTTGCACATTTTTCTTGGTTCTGCTATCTCTGGTTTCAAGATGGTGGCTCAGACCATTCACATGGCTGGCTCTTATAAAAACCATAGAAATGAAAATAGAGGTGTCTGAATGTGAATAAACTCACAATAGCAAGTAGGAATGAAGGGCAACAGTGGACTGAAGTTATTAATACGGTTCTGGAAGACAAAAAACAGATGTGTGTATGGTGACAGATGAAACAAAGCAGAAATAACACAAGCCAGAATAAACAGAGAAATAGTTTAAAAAGTGATGTTCAGGGCTATTTTACAGGAGGCTTCATGAAGGCCACCAGAAACAGTCAGTAGGTATAAACAAGGGGCACTACCCAGGGAGGTAAAAAATGGTCTCATCGTTTGACAACATCTATGATGTGTCAGTCCAACCAAGGCCCCATAAATGTAGCACAACTGTGAGCTCAAAGTTTGCACCGTGAGAAGAAAACTGAAGGACCATCCTCTATCATAAATGAACCAATCTGCTAGAAATGGCCAGGATTCTAGTGTGACTCTATAACAATGGAAATGTCAGAGTAAAGGTCTTCTTATTCCGATCTGAGGTGACCTTGCCTGCTGTCATATGCTAAAGAAAAATAAGCAATTGACACAATCACCCACAAACCCAAGAATCAAAGACTGTAACCATAATATAAGAACTGAATATTATGAAAAAAGGAAAAACTCAAAACCAGGAAAGTTCTTAGAAATTAAAACTAGGACTGCTAGGAGTTAAAAATGGTACAGTAGTGACTAGAGCTATAAATAAAACTATCTCCCAGTTTTTAAACAGACAATTTCAGACTGAAACTATAAAAGGTATTTGATACTGTGAGAAAATGTTGACATCCCTCTAGCCAGCGGTAATCTTTCAGCTTTCCGAGCTAAGTATATCATTATTTTTGTTAGTAGAATCTTGAATATTCCTCCATCCTGCACTACTGATTTTTCCCAGTCTAACAACCTTTTAAAAATTTATCTATGCATCTTTGATATCTTTCTCTTTCACAAAAAGAGATTATTAACCTCATTTTTAAACAGATTTTTTGATATATAATTCTTATACTGTATAACTCGCCCATTTAAAGTATATGATTCAGTGATTTTTAGTGTAATTAGTCACGGATGTGTGCAACAATCACCATGGTCGGTTTTAGAACATTTTTGTAGCCTCAGAGAGAAACCTCGTATCACTTAGTGACAGCCCTTATCAGCCTATCTATGTATCTTCAACATATCTTCAAACTGGGGCTTCCCTGGTGGGTCAGACAGTAAAGAGTCTGCCTGCAATGAGGGAGACCCAGGTTCAATCCTTTGGTCAGAAAGATACACTGGAGAAGGGAATGGCTATCTACTCTAGGATTCTTGCCTGGAGAATTCCATGGCTAGAGGAGCCTGGCGGGCTACAGTCCATCGGGTCACAAAGAGTCGAATGCAACTAACACTTTCACTTTCTTCCTCAATCGTGAGCAAACGCTTACCTTCTTTTTTCTACAAATTTCTCTATTTTGGATGCATATGAATGGAATCATATAATATATGGAGCTTTGTGACTGGCTTCTTTCATCAAACATAATGTTTCCAAGGCTCATCCTAGCTGCTGCATGTATCAATACTTCATTTCTTTCTATGTCTATGTGCTAAGTTGTATAAAATACTATATTTTGTTTATCCATCTCATCTGTTGGCGAACATTTGGGTTATTTCTACCTTTTGGCTTTTATGGATAATGTTGCTGTAAACATTTACACAGCAGTTTTTGTGTGGACATATGTTTTCATTTGGATGAAACTGCTGGGTCATGTCGGAGAAGGCAATGGCAAGCCACTCCAGTACTCTTGCCTAGAAAATCCCATGGATGGAGGAGCCTGGTAGGCTGCAGTCTGTGGGGTCGCTAAGGGTCGGACACGACTGAGTGAATTCACTTTCACTTTTCACTTTCACACATTGGAGAAGGAAATGGCAACCCACTTCAGTGTTCTTGCCTGGAAAATCCCAGGGACGGGGTAGCCTGGTGGGCTGCCGTCTATGGGGTCACACAGAGGCGGACACGACTGAAGTGACTTAGCAGCAGCAGCAGCAGCTGGGTTATGTGGTAGTTCTATGTTTAATTGTTTGAGGAACCGTCAGTTTTCCAAAGTAGTTGCACCCTTTTAACTTTCTACCATCAGAGTCAGAGTATGAGGATTCCTACTTTGCTACATCTTTGTCAACACTTATTTTTATCTGATGTTTTGATTCTACCCATCCTGCTGCATGTCAGGTGCTACCCATTGTGGTTTTGATTTGATTTCCCTGATGACTAAATGATTCCAGGCATCTTTCATGTGTTTTTTGGTCATTTGTACCTTTTCCTTGGAGAAGTGCCTGCTTTTATCCTTTGCCCATTTCAATTGTTCTCAGTTCAGTTCAGTTCAGTCGCTCAGTCGTGTCCGACTCTCCGCGACCCCATGAATCACAGCACGCCAGGCCTCCCTGTCCATCACCAACTCCCGGAGTACACTCAAACTCATGTCCACAGAGTCGGTGATGCCATCCAGCCATCTCATTCTCCGTCGTCCCCTTCTCCTCCCGCCCCCAACCTTTCCCAGCATCAGAGTCTTTTCCAGTGAGTCAACTCGTCTCATGAGGTGGCCAAAGTATTGGAGTTTCAGCTTTAGCATCAGTCCCTCCAATGAACATCCAGGATTGATCTCCTTTAGAATGGACTGGTTGGATCTCCTTGCAGTATAAGGGACTCTCAAGAGTCTTCTCCAACACCACAGTTCAAAAGCATCGATTCTTCGGCGATCAGCTTTCTTCACAGTCCAACTCTCACATCCATACATGACCACGGGAAAAACCATTGCCTTGACTAGACGGACCTTGGTCGGCAAAGTAATGTCTCTGCTTTTTAATATACTATCAAGGTTGGTCATAACTTTCCTTCCAAGGAGCAAGCGTCTTTTAATTTCATGGCTGCAATCAGCATCTGCAGTGATTTTGGAGCCCCAAAAAACAAAGTCTGACACTGTTTCCACTGTTTTTCCATCTATTTCCCATGAAGTGATGGGACCAGATGCCATGATCTTTGTTTTCTGAATGTTGAGCTTCAAGCCAACCTTTTCACTCTCTTCTTTCACTTTCATCAAGAGGCTTTTGAGTTCCTCTTCACTTTCTGCCATAAGGGTAGTGTCATCTGCATATCTGAGGTTATTGATATTTCTCCCAGCAATCTTGATTCCAGCTTGTGCTTCTTCCAGCCCAGCGTTCCTCATGATGTACTCTGCATATAAGTTAAATAAGCAAGGTGACAATATACAACCTTGACGCACTCCTTTTCCTATTTGGAACCAGTCTGTTGTTCCATGACCGGTTCTAACTGTTGCTTCCTGACCTGCATACAGGTTTCTCAAGAGGCAGGTCATGTCGTCTGGGATTCCCATCTCTTTCAGAATGTTCCACAGTTTATTGTGATCCACATAGTCAAAGGCTTTGGCATAGTCAATGAAGCAGAAATAGATGTTTTTCTGAAACTCTCTTGCTTTCTCCATGATCCAGCGGATGTTGGCAATTTGATCTCTGGTGCCTCTGCCTTTTCTAAAACCTGCTTGAACATCTGGGAGTTCACGGTTTACATACTGCTGAAGCCTGGCTTGGAGAATTTTGAGCATGACTTTACTAGCGTGTGAGATGAGTGCAATTGTGCGGTAGTTTGAGCATTCTTTGGCATTGCCTTTCTTTGGGATTGGAATGAAGACTGACCTCTTCCAGTCCTGTGGCCACTGCTGAGTTTTCCAAATCTGCTGGCATATTGAGTGCAGCACTTTCACAGCATCATCTTTCAAGACTTGAAATAGCTCAACTGGAATTCCATCACCACCACTAGCTTTGTTCGTAGTGATGCTTTCTAAGGCCCACTTGACTTCACATTCCAAGATGTCTGGCTCTAGGTCAGTGATCACATTATCGTGACTATCTTGGTCGTGAAGATCTTTTTTGTACAGTTCTTCTGTGTATTCCTGCCACCTCTTCTTAATATCTTCTGCTTCTGTTAGGTCCATACCATTTCTGTCCTTTATCGAGCCCACCTTTGCATGAAAAGTTCCCTTGGAATCTCTAATTTTCTTGAAGAGGTCTCTTGTTTTTCCTATTCTGTTGTTTTCCTCTATTTCTTTGCATTGATCACTGAGGAAGGCTTTCTTATCTCTCCTTGCTATTCTTTGGAACTCTGCATTCAGATGCTTATATCTTTCCTTTTCTCCTTTGCTTTTCGCCTCTCTTCTTTTTACAGCTATTTGTAAGGCCTCCTCAGACAGCCATTTCGCTCTTTTGCATTTCTTTTCCATGGGGATGGTCTTGGTCCCTGTCTCCTGTACAATGTCACGAACCTCCGTCCAGAGTTCATCAGGCACTCTATCAATCAGATTTAGTCCCTTAAATCTATTTCTCACTTCCACTGCATAATCATAAGGGATTTGATTGAGGTCATATCTGAATGGTCTAGTGGTTTTCCCTACTTTCTTCAATTTAAGTCTGAACTTCGCAATAAGGAGTTCATGATCTGAGCCACAGTCAGCTCCTGGTCTTGTTTTCGCTAACTGTATACAGCTTCTCCATCTTTGGTTGCAAAGAATATAATCAATCTGATTTCGGTGTTGACCATCTGGTGATGTCCATGTGTAGAGTCTTCTCTTGTGTTGTTGGAAGAGGGTGTTTGCTATGACCAGTGCATTCTCTTGACAAAACTCTATTAGCCTTTGCCCTGCTTCACTCCGTGCTCCAAGGCCAAATTTGCCAGTTACTCCAGGTGTTTCTTGACTTCCTACTTTTGCATTCCAGTCCCCTATAATGAAAAGGACATCTTTTTTGGGTGTTAGTTCTAAAAGGTCTTGTAGGTCTTCATAGAACCGATTAACTTCGGCTTCTTCAGCATTACTGGTTGGGGCATAGGCCTGGATTACTGTAATATTGAATGGTTTGCCTTGGAAACGAACAGAAATCATCCTGTCATTTTTAAGATTGCATCCAAGTACTGCATTTCGGACTCTTTTGTTTACCATGATGGCTACTCCATTTCTTCTAAGGGATTCCTGCCCACAGTAGTAGATATAATGGTCATCCGAGTTAAATTCACCCATTCCAGTCCATTTTAGTTCACTGATTCCTAGAATGTCGACATTCACTCTTGCCATCTCCTGTTTGACCACTTCCAATTTGCCTTGATTCATGGACCTAACATTCCAGGTTCCTATGCAATATTGCTCTTTACAGCACCGGACCTTGTTTCTATCATTGGTCACATCCACAACTGGGTATTGGTTTTGCTTTTGCTCCATCCCTTTATTCCTTCTATAGTTATTTCTCCACTGAGCTCCAGTAGCATACTGTTCTACTTACTTTTTATTATTGACTTATACAAGTTTATATATTCTGACCTGATATCTTTGGGTGTCCATCATCCAGCCAACTACAGAGTCCTACACTGACACTTTTTGTGCAAAAATCGATATCCTACATTCTTAATTTTCAGTTATCAGTGTGCTCATGACTGCAAAATCTCTAATTCCATCCTAGCTGATTTCATAAGAAATTCTGTAGACTTATGATATTTATAAAGGACATATCTTGAATCCATAAGTTTTCAATATGCAGAAATGTTGAATTCTCCTGACTCTTTCCCTTATCACATTTCAGCAAGGAGTTTTGCATTTGTTGGACATATCATCAGTCCAGAAATTGATTTTTGTTTCTGTTCACTTGCTCAGTCCTGTCAAACTCTGAGACCCTGGGGACTGCAGCACACCAGGCTTCCTGTCCTTCACTATCTCCTGGAATTTGCTCTCACTCATGGTCATTGAGTCGGTGATGCCATCCAACCACCTCATCCTCTGTTGTTCTCTTCTCTTGCCTTCAGTCTTTACCAGCATCAGGATCTTTTCCAATGAGTTGGTTCTTTGCATCAGGTGGCCAAAGAAGTTGGCCTAACAATTACCTGTCAATAAATCACTAGTCATCACTAGACAAGAAAATTAATACTAGTTGGACAACCATTGATATTTTTTATTAATTGCCTTAGGAATTTATGTAGAACATATATGTAGCCTCAATCATGTCAAATATCAGATTAATTTCAAGAATGAATGATCAAAACCTTTTCTTGTGGCTATCAGTATGCCGTTCTTAGGCCTTTTAATGTTACTTTACAGGGAAGATCCCCTAGAGGGGGGCATGTCAACCTACTCCTACTTCAGTATTCTTGCCAGGAGAATCCCATGGACTTGCAGGCTACAGTCCATAGGGTCACAAAGAGTTGGACATGACTGAAGCAACTTAGCACACATGTACCTTTAATACAATGCTGTCAGTCCAGTTCAGTTCAGTTCAGTCGCTCAGTCGTGTCTGACTCTTTGCGACCCCATGAATCACAGCATGCCAGGCCTCCCTGTCCATCACCAACTCCTGGAGTTCACTCAAACTCATGTCCATCTAGTCGGTGATGCCATTCAGCCATTTCATTCTTTGTTGTCCCCTTCTTCTCCTGCCCCCAATCCCTCCTAGTATCAGAGTCTTTTCCAGTGAGTCAACTCTTCGCATGAGGTGGCCAAAGTATTGGAGTTTCAGCTTTAGCATCAGTCCTTCCAATGAACACCCAGGATTGATCTCCTTTAGAATGGACTGGTTGGATCTCCTTGCAGTCCAAGGGACTCTCAAGAGTCTTCTCCAACACCACAGTTCAAAAGCATCAATTCTTCGGCGATCAGCTTTCTTCGCAGTCCAACTCTCACATCCATACATGACCACGGGAAAAACCATAGGTGACTATATTTTTGTAGTTGTTTTTCACTGACACATATACACCTGCTGTAACAAAAATTACCTTGTATAAACTCATTGAGGATTACACAATTAAAAAGCTACATGGATATATGAATGTTGGCTGATCAGTTTCTCTCACTCACTCTTTTCCATTAAGTGATTTGCATGTGTTTGGCTGTCTGAAAACCTGTGCTATTCAAATTTTTTAATTGGCAAAATTACTAATTACCTCCTGTCATGGGGTCTTTGAATTTGCTCTAAACTAGTCAAAATTATGGATGTTAGATCTAATCACCCTAAGGATCTCTGGAAATAATGAGTAATAACATTGCTTTACTTTCTATCACTCAGGGACATTTAGCAAGTGGAGCTTTCTCAGGGGAGAGTTACTAAGCTGGTGAGAGTCTCAAGATCAAAATAGTTAAAGGATCTGGGATAAGAAGATGCAAAGAGATTAGATTACTGTCTTCAAATAACAAAAGTAGTTCCATATGGAAAAAGGATTACAGTTTGTTAATTTAACCTCGGAGGGTAGAACTAAGACAAATGAATACCACTTTTAAAAAAATTTATTTATTTTAATTGGGGGCTAATTACTTTACATTATTGTATTGGTTTTGCCATACATTGACATGAATCTGCCCCGGGTGAATACCACTTTTAAAGAATTCAGTTTGAAGAAGCACTTTGTAAGTACTACAACTGAACATTGTGGAAATGGGATCCTATGATAGGCAGTGAGTTCTATGAACTTGGACATGTTCCATCCAGGTTGGCCAATCACTTCATCAGATAATGGGGGTGGTGCTGATGAAGTGTTAAAATTGATAGCCTTCTGGGTTTTCCTTACACCAAAGATTCTTGCCCGAGTTCACACATGCTATAAAACAATTAGGGTTTAATTTAATAATTACCAGAGGGCTGAATGTTATTCTTTGTAATGACATTAAAATATTACTGTAGCAAGAAACATTAGAATTTGTAATGTAATCTTCTGGCCCTTTCTGACTTAAGGATGTTATTGGCAGGGGTGTATGGGGGACAGTTCTCCCATATTTAATTCTACAGAAACAAAATTGAGCTGTAATTGTCTTAAAGTGTTTTTGCAAAGTATAATTTTCTCAAGATGTTCATCTATAATTAAACTGATTTTTACAAAATATATAGTATATGTTAGGTGTATCAACAAATGAAATGATGTTCTAACCTGACATTTAGTCTTCCATACAAAATATACTTTAAACTTCCAAAATCTCTTAAAATATCATAATATAATTCTCTAAAAATCTTCATGAAAATTTAAAATCTTTGATTCAATTTATGCTTTTATATATGATAATTATTTTCTCATATTATTGCATTTTATTTGTCTACTGCTACAGATTACCGTATTAGTAACAAGTTTTCAGAGACTGGTCTGTTTTTTAATCTTGGAGTTTTAGGATTTATACAGTGACTAATTTAAAAATAATAATCTTTTAGAAGTTTTTTCTTAGAATGCCAAATGATGACCCCAGAAAAAGATGACAGATATTATTTTAGTACTTTAAAGAATGTGGATACTATATTTTCAGAAAACTAAGTCCCCTTTATCAATTTATATAAACATTATATGACAGATGGGGCTTTCCCCATAACTCAGTCGGTAAAGAATCTGCCTGCAATGCAGGAGGCCTGGGTTCGATTCCTGGGTTGGGAAGATCCCCTGGAGAAGGAAATGGCAACCCACTCCAGTATTCTTGCCTGGAGAATCCCATGGACAGAGAAGCCTGGCAGGCTACAGTCCATGGGGTCACAAGAGTCGGACACGACTTAGCTACTAAACTACTACTACTACTACTATGTGATAGATGGTAAAGAGTAAGAGAGGAAAGAAGATGAATTTCTATATTCAAATTCTTGGTATAACACTTAGGTAAGTGTAAGAATTCAGGCAAGTCACATAATATCTCTGACCTTCAGTTTTGTAAACTCTAAAATGGATATAGTAGTGCCCACCATATAAGGTTGCTGTAATTATCATAGATTTTATATGATGAATATAGACTATAAGAGTAAGAATGATATATAAAAATAATTAGATAGGAATAGAAAAATAACAGAGTGCCAGACAAACTTGCAGGAAATTGATTAGTGGGTGCTATTATTTTAGTAACTATTATGACAGACATGGTATGAACGTAACAGAAGCAGAAGATATTAAGAAGAGGTGGCAAGAATACACAGAAGAACTGTACAAAAAAGATCTTCATGACCAAGATAATCATGATAATGTGATCACTGACCTAGAGCCAGACATCTTGGAATGTGAAGTCAAATGGGCCTTAGAAAGCATCACTATGAACAAAGCTAGTGGAGGTGATAGAATTCCAGTTGAGCTACTTCAAATCTTGAAAGATGATGCTGTGAAAGTGCTGCACTCAATATGCCAGCAAATTTGGAGAACTCAGCAGTGGCCACAGGACTGGAAAAGGTCAGTCTTCATTCCAATCCCAAAGAAAGGCAATGCCAAAGAATGCTCAAACTACCGCACAATTGCACTCATCTCACACACTAGTAAAGTCATGCTCAAAACTCTCCAAGCCAGGCTTCAACAATATGTGAACCGTGAACTCCCAGATGTTCAAGCAGGTTTTAGAAAAGGCAGAGTAAGCAGAGATCAAATTGCCAACATCCGCTGGATCATGGAGAAAGCAAGAGAGTTCCAGAAAAACATCTATTTCTGTTTCATTGACTATGCTAAAGCCTTTGACTGTGTCGATCACAATAAACTGTGGAAAATTCTGAAAGAGATGGGAATACCAGACGACATGACCTGCCTCTTGAGAAACCTGTATGCAGGTCAGGAAGCAACAGTCAGAACTGGACATGGAAGAACAGACTGGTTCCAAATAGGAAAAGCAGTACGTCAAGGTTGTATATTGTCACCCTGCTTATTTAACTTATACGCAGAGTACATCATGAGGAACGCTGGGCTGGAAGAAGCATGAGCTGGAATCAAGATTGCTGGGAGAAATATCAATAACCTCAGATATGCAGATGACACCACCCTTATGGCAGAAAGTGAAGAGGAACTCAAAAGCCTCTTGATGAAAGTGAAAGAGGAGAGTGAAAAGGTTGGCTTGAAGCTCAACATTCAGAAAACAAAGATCATGGCATCTGGTCCCATCACTTCATGGGAAATAGATGGGAAATCCGTGGAAACAGTGTCAGACTTTATTTTTTTGGGCTCCAAAATCACTGCGGATGCTGACTGCAGCCATGAAATTAAAAGACGCTTACTCCTTGGAAGGAAAGTTATGACCAACCTAGATAGTATATTAAAAAGCAGAGACATTACTTTGCCAACAAAGGTCCGTCTAGTCAAGGCAATGGTTTTTCCAGTGGTCATGTATGGATGTGAGAGTTGGACTGTGAAGAAAGCCGATCGCCGAAGAATTGATGTTTTTGAACTGTGGTGCTGGAGAAGACTCTTGAGAGTCCCTTGGACTGCAAGGAGATCCGACCAGTCCATTCTAAAGGAGATCAGTCCTGGGTGTCATTGGAAGGACTGATGCTAAAGCTGAAACTCCAATACTTTGGTCACCTCATGCGAAGAGTTGACTCACTGGAAGACTCTGATGCTGGGAGGGATTGGGGGTGGGAGGAGACGGGGACTACGGAGAATGAGATGGCTGGATGGCATCACCGACTCGATGGACATGAGTTTGAGTGAACTCTGGGATTTGGTGATGGACAGGGAGGCCTGGCTTGCTGTGATTCATGGGGTTGCAGAGAGTCGGACATGACCGAGCGACTGAACTGAACTGAATGACTACTATAATAATGGGAGTTGATTGCCTCTATCAACTGTCCTATCTTAGCCCACTACACTTCAGCAAGATACTTAAGAGAGCAGAGAGAAATCTGTATTGGTTATCCCATTTTCTTTATCTTACAAGTAGAATTGCTTGAAAATGAATTTTGACAAAACCCAAAACAATAGCCTAGCTACTTGGTGTCTGCTCCTGAAAGTTAACACCAATGGGTAGGAGTAAAATGTCTCCAAATCTTTATTTCTTTTAGAAACTTAGTGATTTTCTCACTCCAAATCTTTGTTCCCAACAAAAAAACATGTTCAAATCTTTAATGCACAAAATAAAACATCACTGTGCAATGTTTTATTTTTGATAATAAAAAATTGACTAACATATATAGTTACTAACTATATATATATATATATATACTAACATATATATTTGCTAAGTTTTTTACATATAATTGTTATATAATATTATATAATCCTTACTCTTAAAAATCTCACAACAATTATGAAGAAAAATACAAACTTGTAATTCCGTTTAGCTCAATGCCGTTTGGGTCAGCAGCAAAGAATCCACCTGACAAGCAGGAGACACAGGTTCAATCCCTGGGTCAGAGAGATCCCCTTGAGAAGGGATTAGCAACCCACTCCAGTATTCTTGCCTAGAGAATTCCATGAACAGAAGAATCTGGCAAGCTATAGTCCATGGGGTCGCACAGAGTCAGACACAACTGAGCAATTAACACACACACACATGTCATGAAGAACTGCCATTAAAAAAAAAAATAGAATTAAGCTATGGTAGGGAAACAGATGGAAAAACAGTGGAAACAGTGTCAGACTTTATTTTTGGGGGCTCCAAAATCACTGCAGATGCTGATTGCAGCCATGAAATTAAAAGACGCTTACTTCTTGGAAGGAAAGTTATGACCAACCTTGATAATATATTAAAAAGCAGAGACATTACTTTGCCAACAAAGGTCCGTCTAGTCAAGGCTATGGTTTTTCCCGTGGTCATGTATGGATGTGAGAGTTGGACTGTGAAGAAAGCTGATCACCGAAGAATTGATGCTTTTGAACTGTGGTGTTGGAGAAGACTCTTGAGAGTCCCTTGTACCGCAAGGAGATCCAACCAGTCCATTCTAAGGGAGGTTGATCCTGGGTGTTCATTGGAAGGACTGATGCTAAAGCTGAAACTGCAATACTTTGGCCACCTCATGCGACGAGTTGACTCACTGGAAAAGACTCTGATGCTGGGAAAGGTTGGGGGGCTGGAGAAGAAGGGGAAGACCGAGAATGAGACGGCTGGATGGCATCACCGACTCTGTGGACATGAGTTTGAGTGAACTCCACGAGTTGGTGATGGACAGGGAGGCCTGGAGTGCTGTGATTCATGGGGTCACGGAGAGTCGGACACGACTGAGCAACTGAATTGAACTGAACTGAACTGAGGTAACATTTTAAAATGCAACTTGCCCTTTTCTTATATTTATCTTCTTTATCCCAGAATTACATAAACTCCTACCAGAAATCTTCATTTTAAAGAAATAACCCTTAAAGTGTTATACATATGCTATACTTCTAATTTATAGGAAGAGATAGAATAACCCAAATACTGTCATTTATGAGTAAGTAAAGAAACAGCAAATACATTAAATAGAACCTCTATTTAAAGACTCAGAAGGTGGACAAACCAAAGTACTTTTCATGATAAATGTATTTGATGATATATTTTAGTCACCTGAAAGATGAATTAAATAAAGAAACCAACACTGAGGAGGCAGTAGTATGGAAGGTTGGTGGTTATGGTAGTAGCTTCCTTTTTATGGGCAAGCCAAATAACTTCTCTGTCTTTAGGTTTCTTAATTGCAAAATGGAATAATCCCAGCCTCTCCGTCACAGAGGACTTCCTTGATAGCTCAGTTGGTAAAGAATCCTCCTGCAATGCGGGAACCTGGGTTCAATCCCTGGGTTGGGAAAATCCCTTGGAGAAGGGAAAGGCTACCCACTCCAGTATTCTGGCCTGGATAATTCCATGGACTGTATAGTCCATAGGGTTGCAAAGAATCGGACACGACTGAGCAACCTTCACGTTCTCTGTCACAAGGTTGCCATGAGGTTTAAGTAAAACCACTGACAATATGTCTAGCAAAATAATGGGCACACTCAAAATGAAAGCTTTATTTTACAAACTTACCTTTTAAAATATCAAAGAAGACATTGCAAAAGAATCCAGATTTCAAGAAGGTGTGATCCTTGAGAGAACAGTCATTTGTGCAAAGAGATTTAACAGGATGAACCAGACTTCACAACAGGTCTGGTGTTTAGACAGGAGTGTTTGTATTGAGTTCAGCAGCTGTTATCGAATTTCTCTCAACAGATATGTGCCTTGGGAAAAAGAAAGTCTGAATGTTAAGCTGAGTAATAGTTTCATCGATTCTCCAATAAGATACCTTCATAGGAAAACCTCTCTGAAAGATGTCCCCTCTGATTTCATGGAAGACGGCCTCACCATTATGGTACCCTGAAGGATCGAATCCCTCTGGGTGGGAAGCCAGTCACACACAGCAGCAGCAGCAGCAGTTGGAAAACGTAGCCTTTCCTAGAGTCTGCCTTCAAAGAGCAAAGAGTAGAGATGAAGAGTAGATTACTGATTCCAGACCACATGTCAGACACTGCCTGGGGACTTCCTAAGTAGAGGTCAAGGTCCCACTGTTATACAGGTAGGGGTTAATGAGCTAGCAAATTAGGATATTAATATTAATGACTCATCCTTAGTACCCACAGGCTAATGAAGTCTGAGGTCATTTGGGTTATATTAACATCAAACAAAGTGAAATTTTAGGCCAAAGGCATTTACCAGGATAAAAGAGAGCAATTTTATTGATTAAAGAAGATGAAATCTGTAGTTATTACCTGAGGTGAACAACATAGCATCAAAAATATAAAGTTAAGCACTTCTAAAAATTTGAGAAGCAATTGGAACACTTTAAGAGTATTTTTCAGTCTTTGACAGATAAAGCAAGGAAAAGTTTTTAAACTGTTTTAGGGACTGAATGTATAATTCATGAAATCATATATAAGGAGTATATATGTATATAAATATGTTTATGTAATCTTCCTATTAGGAAATATTGGAACTTTAAATATATAAAATAAATTCTAACAAACAGAAATTCTTCAAAGCAGAAAAGATACGGGCCATGTTTTATGAGGAAATGAATTGAATATATAATTAGTAACAAAAGGATTAAACATTTCCTAACCACTTGGAAATAGAGTGTCAGAAAGTAACAGTAGTGAGAAGAGTACATATGAAAATCCCTTAAGAAACATAAGTACTAGTGAGAAAATACCCTTAAAGTTTTTAAATATTTAGATAATTAAAAAAATATTGAGTCATCTTCATACATTAGAAAGGAAATCATAAAATAAAATGAAAATATTGGAAGAGAAAGCAGTTAGTAGTGTTAAAAAAAAGCTGATGACTTAAATAATAGAGAATAACTGATAAATAAATTCTGGAGTGTATTATTTGAAAACAACAAAACCTAAACACATAAGTATGTGATGATATTATAAGAAACAGAAAATATACAGAGAAAAAGATGAACTAGGTAAGAGAGACATTTAACTGCAAAAGAGAAATATGTAAAACTTTCTAATAAATGAGAAAGTTTTCATGAAATGGATTATTTCATATTAAAATGCATTATTTTACCTCTGAGAGCTCAACTAAGGTTGAGAAAAACTTTAATGGGATATAACTATACTGTTAATTCAAAAAAATATCTTGTTTAGGATTATCTTTAAAAGATGTTAAAATGAAGGATAATTGCTTTACCAAATAAATTTAAATAAATAAAAGATTTTTAACTGAAATTGGCTCATCAGTTTCAACGTGTTTTCAGTTAATTATCTAAATATTTTCCAATATATATTACATAATTGTAAACATTTATAATTCCTACTTATCTTTCACTTGTAAGAACTTTCAGAAAAAATTATAATGTCAGCATTTATAAAAATAAGTACATAAAGTAAAATAGATAATTGAACTTACTATGTTAAAAAACTAATAAAAAATCATGACTAAGTAGGGTTTATGATCAATGCAATGAGACATCATATTAAGAAGTCCAATAATAGAATTAATCATTTAAGTGACTTAATGTAATAAACTGTCCTGTTAAAATATTATGATACTTCTGTAATATATTAAATAATAGATTTCAAATTAAGTTTATTATAAAGTTAAAACTAGATATATTCCCATTAAATTCAAAGGCTAACAAGTTTTGGGATGCTCAATTTTTAAAATACTTTGAAAATAAAATGTAAAAATGAAACATAAAAATCAGATGTGAAAATAAAACAGGAAAACATATAAATAAAAAATAAAAAAGGGAATAGCCACAAAATTGGAAGGAAAATATATATGGTAAAATAATTGCCTAGCAAACAAGAATGGTCAGATACAGTTCAGTTCAGTCACTCAGTCATGTCCAACTCTTTGCGACCCCGTGAACCAGAGCACACCAGGTCTCCCTGTCCATCACCAACTCCCGGAGTCCACTCAAAGCCATGTCCATTGAGTCAGTGATGCCATCCAACCATCTCATCCTCTGTCGTCCTTTTCTCCTCCTACCCTCAGTCTTTCCCAGCATCAGGGTCTTTTCACATGAGTCAGCTGTTCACATCTGGTGGCCGAAGTATTGGAGTTTCAGCTTCAACATCAGTCTTACCAATGAACACCCAGGACTGATCTCCTTTAGGATGGACTGGTTGGATCTCCTTGCAGTCCAAGGGACTCTCAAGAGTCTTCTCCAACACCACAGTTCAAAAGCATCAATTCTTTGGCAATCAGCTTTCTTTATAGTCCAACTCTCACATCCATACAAAACCACTGGAAAAACCATAACCTTGACTAGACAGACTTTTGTTGACAAAGTAATGTCTCTACTTTTTAATATGCTATCCAGGTTGGTCATAACTTTCCTTCCAAGGAGTAAGCGCCTTTCAATTTCATGTCTGCAATCACCATCTTCAGTGATTTTGGAGCCCAGAAAAATAAAATCAGCCACTGCCTTGATTCATGGACCTAACATTCCAGGTTCCTATGCAATATTGCTCTTTACAGCATCGAACCTTGCTTCTATCACAGTCTCATCCACAACTGGGTGTTGTTTTTGCTTTGCCTCCATCCCTTCATTCTTTCTGGAGTTATTTCTCCATTGATTTCCAGTAGCATATTGGGCACCTACCAACCTGGGGAGTTCATCTTTCAGTGTCCTACCTTTTTGTGTTTTCATACTGTTCATGGGGTTCTCAAGACAAGAATACTGAAGTGGTTTGCCATTCCCTTCTCCAGTGGACCACATTCTGCCAGACCTCTCCACCATGACCGTCCGTCTTGGGTGGCCTCACACAGCATCGCTTAGTGTCACTGAATTAGACAAGGCTGTGGTCCGTGTGATCAGATTGGCTACTTGTCTGTGATTGTGATTTCAGTCTGTCTGCCCTCTGATGCCCTCTCTCAGTGCCTACCATCTTACTTGGGTTTCTCTTAGTCAGGTACCAGGGAGAACAAAAAAATGTAAAAATGGGCAATGGCTATGAACAGGCAATTCACAAAAGAAATGTAAATTTCAGTAGACACATTTAAAGATAGACAACTTAACTAGTGATCAAAAACAAATAGAATCAATAGGTAGATTTTTTTAAATCAAATAAAAAGTGTTTAAAAATATAGAAAACCTACCATACTCTGGTCAAAACCATGGTCAAAACAATAAGAATAAAGGTCTTCATCTACTCTGATGATGGAAACAAGAAAAGGCAATTTCTTTGGGAGAAAAGATTTCAAGAGAACCAAATACTTAAACTATGGGTTCACATTCAGAAGCTCGCTTCCAGACCGACAATTTAAATTTTAAGAATTTATTCCAAGAGAAAACTCATAAATGTTAACAAACATGGATTAAGAATGATTTTCTTAATCTTTTAAAAAACTAGTTGAAATAGAGAAAGAGGTCCTATCTTAACCCCAAAATAGGAGCTTGTTCTGTGGGCATAGTGTCTAACCCACAGCCCTTACTAAATATACCACATGACTTCCACTGAGGACCTGCCTAAAATGACCACTGGAGACAGGGGATCAATTCCTAGGCTGGAAAGATCCCCTATAGAAGGGAATAGCAAATCACTCCAGTGTTCTTTCCTGGAGAATTCCATGGACAGAGGAGCCTGGCAGGCTACAGTTCATGGGGTTGCAACGAGTCGGACACTACTGAAGTGACTTAGCAGGCACACATGCAAGTTACTGATGGCTGACCTTCCTGTGAGATCATTGTGTAAATAATGTCGGCTAATGTTTATTGGGGCTTCCCTGGTGGCTCAGAGGTTAAAGCGTCTGCTTCCAATGCGGGAGACCCGGGTTCTATCCCTGGGTCGGGAAGATCCCTGGAGAAGGAAATGGTAACCCACTGCAGTATTCTTGCCTGGAGAATCCCATGGACGGAGAAGCCTGGTAGGCTACAGTCCACGGGGTCGCAAAGAGTCGGACACGACTGAGCAACTGAATGGAATGGATGGAATGTTTATTGAGTAATTACTATGTACTAGACATTGGCTACCCTGGTGGCTCAGAGAGTAAAGAATCTGCATTCTTTGTAGGAGACCTAGGTTCGATTCCTTAATTGGGAAGATCCCCTGGAGAAGGACATGGCAACCCACTCCAGTATTCTTGCCTGAGAATCCCATGGACAGAGGAGCCTGTCAGGCTACAGTCCATGGTATCTCAAAGAGTCGGACACTACTGAGTGACTAACACACACACACAGACATTGTTCTGGCTTCCCAGGTGGTGCTAGTAGTAAAGAATCTTTCTGCCAATGCAAGAGACATAAGAGACATGGGTTCGATCCCTGGGTCGGGAAGATTCCCTAAAGGAGGACATGGAAACCCACTCCAGTATTCTTGCCTGGAGAATCCCATGGACAGAGGAGCTTGGTGGGCTACAGTCCATAGGGTCGCAAAGAGTCAGACAGGATTGAAGTGACTTAGCACACACGCAGACATTGTTCTAATTGCCTTTTATATTTTACTGTATTTACATGTAAATAATCATAGGAGGTAGGTATTTCAATTATCTTTGTTTTAAAGATGGGAAAACTAAGGCATGAATAAACGATAACTCAGATAACTCAGAATCTATAATATATACAACTACACTGCAGCTTCTCCCAATACTGGTTATATGCTATCATTATTTGTAAACACAGAGTTTATCAGAACATGACATTTTTCTTAAGTCAATGCTCCCCATGATGCTCTGTTTATACTTTAGCTAGAGTTACCAGGAAAACTCTTCAGAAATACACGTTTTGCCTTCATGTAGTTCTGTATAGAATCCAAACATATGCTTTGGGTTGGGGCTTCCCTGGTAGCTCACACAGTAAAGAATCTGGAGACCCACGTTCAATCCCTGGGTTGGGAAGATACCCTGGAGAAGGAAATGGCAGGCACTCCAGTATTCTTGCCTGGAAAATTCCATGGGCTGACCATGAGATTGCAAAGAGTCAGACACGACTGAGTAACTAATGCTTTAGGATAAAAAGGAAATAGCAATCTATGAAGACCAAGTAGGGGAAACAAATTTGAGAAGCAGAGGAAGAAATCAGAGAACAGGGATATGAAAGAAATAAGAGAAGGGTTGTCTGTAGGTTCCCAAAACTCTAGGTAAAATGTTAAAAATAAGTTCACCACTGTCAGGGTTCCAACTGGGGAGGTTAAAAAGAAGAAGAAGGAAAAAAAAATTAGTTTTCTGCGTTCACATTTCTGATATCCATGCTGCTGCTGCGTCACTTCAGTCGTGTCCGACTCTGTGTGACCCCATAGACAGAAGCCCACCAGGGTCCCCCGCCCCTGGGATTCTCCAGGCAAGAACACTGGAGTGGGTTGCCATTTCCTTTTCCAATGTGTGAAAGTGAAAATTGAAAGTGAAGTCGCTCAGTCGTGTCCGACCCCTAGCGACCCCACGGACTGCAGCCTACCAGGCTCCTCCATCCATGGGATTTTTAGGCAAGAGTACTGGAGTGGCTTGCCATTGCCTTCTCCGTCTGATATCCATAAATGTCCTCAATACTTGTAGTTACGGAGGAGAAAAATGAGTTGTCTCATAGCTGTTGGGTATAAGGGGATTTAGATTGACCTTTGAGAATTGAGCTTTAAATCATCATAACATGGGCAAGATTGGAGATGTACAAAGTCACCGTAGAGAAACTGACTTCATAGCCAGCGAGATTTTGCAGATGCCTTTCCTAAAGTGCTTTTTGGAACACAAGTTCTATAAAAGTTCCTTCAGAGGAAAATCAAAGCCTCCCAAGTACACACTGTGGGGACTCACAGGGCACACTGGGATATATTAAAGACTCTAAGGAATCCTGCAGGACTAGCATATTTGATTCAGGGTTTTCTTCATTTATTTGCTGAGGATTCTGCTTTGAGGACCTAAGAACGCTCGATAACATATGATCACAGAAAGAGAAGATGGTAGAGGCTGGGTTATATTTAATGCTCTAAAATCAGTTAACACTTCCTTAAGATGTCACAACATAGTAGAATGAACATGGCTTCTGGAATCAGCTGAAACGGGATCCCTCATCTTGTTTCTGCCATTTACTAGTTCTGAGACCCCAAATTCTTTAATCTTGTTGTTGTTCAGTCGCTAAGTTGTGTCCAACTGTTTGCAACCCCATTGACCATAACCCACGAGCCTCTTCTCTCCATGGGATTTCCCAGGCAAGAAAACTGGAGTGGGCTGCCATTTTTTTCTCCAGGGAATCTTCAAGGATCAGGGAAAGAACCTACATCTCCTGCATTGGCAGGCCAATTCCTTACCATTGAGTCACTCGGGAAGACCGATTTTCCCTTTACTAACCTGTAAATTGGCATAATAATACCATTTGTGGCTTCATCAGTTCAGTACAGTTGCTCAGTCGTGTCCGACTCTCTGCGATCCCATGAATCACAGCACGCCAGGCCTCCCTGTCCATCACCAACTCCCGGAGTTCACTCAAACTCATGTCCACAGAGTCGGTGATGCCATCCAGCCATCTCATTCTCGGTCGTCCCCTTCTCCTCCCGCCCCCCAACCTTTCCCAGCATCAGAGTCTTTTCCAGTGAGTCAGCTCGTCGCATGAGGTGGCCAAAGTATTGCAGTTTCAGCGTTAGCATCAGTCCTTCCAATGAACACCCAGGATCGACCTCCCTTAGAATGGACTGGTTGGATCTCCTTGCGGTACAAGGGACTCCCAAGAGTCTTCTCCAACACCACAGTTCAAAAGCATCAATTCTTTGGCGATCAGCTTTCTTCACAGTCCAACTCTCACATCCATACATGACCACGGGAAAAGCCATAGCCTTAAGTCCCCCCCACATCACTAGCATCCTATGAGTCAGAAATTAGCTATTTTGCTGATCTTGCGGTATCCAGCAAGTTATGTTTGGACCCTCCCAATCATTTTTGCTTGTTACAGTTGAACCCTGGTCTGGGTACATGTGCCTAAGGATGGGGAGTTGGCATGGAAACCTATGCCAGGTTTCTATGACTCCTTTTTCTTTCATGCCAGTACTTCCCCAGACCTCTATGTCTGTCACAGGCATGTTACTACTACATACAGGGCCAGGGTAGGATCTCCCCTTTGCCAAGCAAGCCAAGAATAGAGCAGGAAGTTGCGGGGTTGGGGCGTGCTGCTGTACTGGGGAGCTTTGTTTATTTTCTCCTTGTGACTTTCATTTTGATCTGTGCATAAATGCCAGGTTTAATTTTTAGATCCAGTCCTCTCCAGTTTCTTCTTTTACTGCTGCTTTCATGAAACTTAAAAAAAAAAAAAAAAAATTCTTTAGTCACATAAAACCCCAAGAGCTAGATTTCATACTTTATTTGGTTGAATATGGCACAGGATGGTAGAGGATGTAAAGGAACAAACACAAACACTAGAAGAACACTAACGCAAGATCACATAGCTCTTAATGCAGCTTTTCATCTCCACTTCCATTACTGTAATGGAAATTCCTTAGAGATTTAGTTTAGTTTATTTAGATTATGTCATTTAAGAGTTTGAAGATAGTTCTAGTTTCACTTAAACTTAGAGCAATGTTTATAAAAACTTCTCTGGGCCTTAAAGAAACGGCTGATGTATTTCCATACCAGCCAACTTGGAATTAAAGGCAGACCAAACTCTCCTCACACCATTTAAATAGATAATTCTCTTGGTAGGCAAACTAACTAGTGAGAAGAAGACAGCTAGGTTGGCGCTTTTTAAAAAAACAAAACAAAACAACAAAACTCTTATTAAAAAAAATAGTAGTTCTTTTAGATCACAGAGTGTGTCTAAAACAAATAGTTGATTTAACCCCCTTAAACAATTCTTAGAACGATAAACAAAGGGTCTTAGCCATCTCCTGGTAGGAAGTAAATTTCTTTTTGAGAGCAAGTTAGTTTTTTGTGAGGAAGAAGAACTTTTTAAGGTCCCGAGGATACCATTTAGCAAATTATTGTAGCAGTTTCCTTAGTGATACCCGAGGGCCCCGAAAGATTTAATGAGCCTTTGAAAGTGCCAGTTACTTTTAGAGAATAACTTATAACTGGAGGAATTAAGCTAACCACACTGAAAAGTTTCTTTGGATGGCTTTGTAGATCAAGGGCAGTTAAAAAAGGGATGACTTCTAAATAGAGAAAAGACTTCTCCATCAGGTAAGCTTAATTTTATCCTAACAGGTAGCATTGCTAACAATACTATATTTCAGATATAATACAGGTAGCAAAATGCCTTTGAACTGTTTATTGCTTGCCTATATCTATTCTGTTGTCCTCAGATCAGTAAAACTACATTCTTTCAGGACCTAAAAGATGCTTTTGGATCTAACATGTTAGTTTTTGTTAAGAGTGTTTAAGTCGGAATAAGGTAGTTTGGGTCATATTATTCATATACAACTGTGGTTTGGTTTTGACATGTACCTCTACCACCAGAGCTGAATCTGAATTACAAGTAGTATCTCTTAGGATTACAAGTATATTGAGAAATAGAGAGACCTTTCTTTATTTCTACATTTCAAAATTTAAATAACTTGGAATAATTCTCAGTGCTGAGGCAAAAAAAAAAAAGGCAAGCATTTTAAAATGAGGGTCAATACTGAAATCTTAGGCCTATTTAGGATCATGTTGAAGTCACTGGCAGGATGTATAAATGCAGAATATATATATACATTCATACATATATACATACAAATATGCTATATATAAAAAATTATATATATATATATATATATACTAAGCCATTCTTCTGAAGAATGTCTTTGAGGAATATATATACCCTCAAAAAAAAAGGCCATACCAGCAGTGCACAAGAATTCTAGTTTCTCTATATCCTCATCAGTATTTGTTATTTTTATTATTTTTAAACTAATAGCCATTCTGGGGCTTCCTGGGTGGCTCAGTGATAAAGAATCCATCTGCACTGCAGGAGCCACAGGAGATGTGGGCTTGATCCCTGAGTCAGGAAGGTCCCCTGGAGAAGGGCATGGCAATCCACTCCAGTATTTTTGTCTGGAGAATCCCATGGACAGAGGAGCCTGGCAGGCTACAGTCCATAGGGTCGCAAAGAGTTGGACATGACTGAAGCAACTTCACACACACACACACACAATAGCCATTGTAATGAATGTAAAGTATTAAATAAAGTATTAGCTCATTCTCTATGTCTGTGAGCCTGTTTTTGTTTTGAAATAAGCTCATTTGTATCATTTCTTTATATTCCACATATAAGCAATATCACGCAATATTTGTCTTTCTCTGTCTGACTTACTTGGCTCAATATGATAATCCCCAGTATCTTAGTATGAACTTATGGTTACCAGGAGGGAAGGGTATGGAGGAGGGATAGACTCGGAGTTTGGGATTGACGTATACATACTGCTATATTCAAAAGAAATAACTGACATGGATCTATTTTAAATTCAAAAAAAATAGGCAAAAAAAGTTACCATTGCTTTCTGACATTCAGTACATTTATCACTTTCTTTTTTCCTCAAGCCATCACCATTCTGGGTTTTAATTGGTTTTCCCTTAAACAGCAAGGAACTTACTATTCAAAGTGTGGCCTGTGGAAGACCAGAAAAAAATGTCATCTGGGAGCTCATTAAAAATGAAGACTTGAAGTCATCAGTCCAGAGCTTCTGAATCAGTATTTGCATTTCCAAAGTTCTCCAGGTGACTCATACCCACGTGAAAGTTTAACAAATACATAATAATCACTTCAGTTACTCCTGACCTCATCTTCCAGCTCTTTCCAACTTGCCCTTGTCCTGTGCTCACATCACAACTCTGGAACCTTAGTTAATCCAAGCATCAAGCACTGCTGAACATTTTTAAATCAAATCACACAACCTGGAGGACTGATGCAATGACAAAGTCATGATTTCAACCATGTATGGACTACCTCCTTTTTAAGTGTCCATTAAGTTCCATGTCACATTACAAAAAAAAGCAAGTCTGATTTACGCTGCTCTCCGCTTTTATCTTTCTCAGCCTATCGCACTCTTTTTCTGGAAGAACTCGCATTCTTCTTCATTAAGGCAACAGGAGTTGTTAGGTGCAAAGCCCCTCCATTTCATTTCCTCCTCAGCTGCAGTCTCATCACCTACCTTCTCCTCCGTGATAGAGACAGAAGCATACCTGTTCCTTCTGAGGCTTTACTTCTTCATCTCTGGTATGAGTCTCAACTCTTCCCATTTCTCCTTCAACCACACCATCAGCCACCACTTGTTTCTCACAGACTTTCCATTCAATACGATTCAATTATAAGCCTGACTATTGATTTCACCTGCTGGGTTCATTTTTCTGAAAAGATGTCAGATAACTCATAAGCAAATCATTTTGTCCTCTTGGAATTCAGCTACACTCACCTCCAGTTGTCTGAAGTGACACCTAATTGCCACCCTCTCTAATAAATTATTCCTGACTATGCTCTCTTCTCAAGTCAGTTTAGTGCCTCGTCTTCTGAGTCTCCATGATCGTAGGGCATGACTTTTAAACTGCATTTGTTAAGCTGTATTGGTCGGATAGCTGAATGGACTGACTGAATGGACACTGGTTTGAGCAAACTCCGTGAGACAGTGATGGACAGGGAAGCCTGGCGTGCTGCAGTCCATGGGGTCACAGAGTCGGACATGACTGACTGACTAAACAACAGCAAGCAGCACTGTCATTATTCCTGTGCTTGTCTCCAAAATCTAGAGAGTGAACAAATTAAAACAAGTATTCCTAGTAACTAACACCATTTCTGGCATATGGTGGGTGCTCGCAATGTTTGTTGAATGGCTGGATCCCGGAAGTCCACATTCTGCAGCCCATGAACCTTCTGGCCACTGGCCCAGCCCTGTCTGGTCTTGACCTGCCTTGTCCTACAGCTTTTTAATGTGCCTTGCACAATGAAGTATTCCTGTGTAATTGGTGGGTGGGTTTTCTTTGGCAGAGGACAGTCGTATAAACTTTAACTTCCTAAAACTATGGTTTTCCTTCTTGTATATTAATTTCAAGCTTATTTTCTGTTAAATGAGGAATAAAAGTCTAGTTTACTTGTAATTTTAATTAACGTGACAAATATTGGGGGATTTATAGCGGCCATGTAAAGTTGGTTCTTTAGCCTGAGTTTGAAGCAATTTCTTCAACATTTCCAAGTCTTTAATATGCAACACAACTACCTGAGGAACTTGTTAAAATACAAATTCTGATATTTATTCTGTGTCTGTAGGACTGGATTGGGTATGAGATACTTCTTTCCTAACATCCTTTTAAGTGGTACCAATCTGCCGGGCTGGGGACCACCCTTTGATTCACAATGTCAAAGACCATCATCTCATGTTATGAAATCTCCAGTTTCTTTGATGTGAATTAAATCATTTTATGGTTAAATATCCCTGGAAGAGGGCATGGCAACCCACTTCAGTGTTCTTGCCTGGAGAATCCCATGGACAGAGGAGCCTGGTAGGCTATAGTCCAAGAGGTCACAAAGAGCTGACCAGGACTAAAGAGAGTTAGCACACAGCATGGTTAAACACAGACAGTCATGTAATGTATCAGCGCTGATTGCTTAAAGTTAAATATAAATTATCAAGTCAACAGTTACTTCTCTTTCTGATAAATTAATATTTATCATGAGTTAGAGGAGATTGGTAAGAGAACACCAAAGATCATCTTTTTTGTGTGTGTTTTAATACTAAAAGCAATTTCAAACTATGAAAGATTAGTTTGGAGTGATTTATGACTGCAGACTTGAAGCAATATAATACAAGTTTCAAAGCAGCTACATTATGGGACACAGAACAAGGTCTTACCTTGTGTTTTGCAGCCTGAGTTAAAATGTAAAGCATGACTATAGAGTTGCTTATCTCACTGGAGATGATGCATGAGCACCTGTTTGAAGCGGGCTGGATGGGGACAGGATGAAGGGCAGGAGCAGGTCCCGGGCTTCTCCAGCACTTCTCAGAAGTGCAGGCTAGGACTGTGATGTCGGGCTGTATGGGAGATGCCCTTGGGTCTGAGCAGTGCAGGGACCTTGTAGTTGGGCACGAGCTACCAATGCTGGCTCTGGGGGTATGGCTCAGTACACTGGTCCCAATTTTAAAGCAGCAGTACTGTTATCATTCTAGAAATGGGAGCACAGTGGTATTTACTCAGCTGGGCAAGGGAGGATCCTAAGCGAGGGGACAGGATACCCCAAACCAGCAGTTCTCAGTCCTGACTACACAGAAAAATCACCTGGCCTGTGGTTCAGGCACCTCACTGCCCCGGCCTCCCCTCACACGTTCTGATGGAACCGCCTATGGGAGGATAGTTTTAAGTTCCCCAAGGGGTTTGAATATGCAGCCCAGGCAGGAACCACAGCTGTAAGTGCTCTCAGGATAAAACTCCTTCTTCCCAGATGTGGTAGGAAGCCCCTCTCCACAGCTGGGCCCCTTAATTCCAAGGTGAAGATTCAGATGCACTCCTTTCTCTAGGACAGTGATTGTCCAGCCTTAGTGGGCATCAGGATCACCTAGAGAGCTCATCAAAACAGAGAGATTGTTCAGGCCGAGTTTCCAAGGCCATGGGTCTGGGGTGGGGCTGAAATTTGCATCTCTAACAAGCTCCCTGGTGGTGTTAGACCTCACTCTGAGAGGGAAACCTAACTTTGAAGACCTAGGGCAAAGCCTAGTTTTTGAATCTTAATCTCAGCATGAAACCTGCCAAAGTCTTATTCCAAAATTGTACTGATTCCAAATCCAGTTATGGATTCTAGATGCAGGCTTTTTTTTTTTGGTAATTCCTCCATTTTCTTTTCTTTTTTTAAGTTTTTATTTCAGTAGAGTTGATTTACAATAGATGTAGGCTTCATTGCCATGACTCAGTTCCCATCTCATGTGCTGGTTTAGATACCTGACTTTCTAGTGTTTCTCATTGTTTTCTAACTTGAAAGTTCAGATATGGTACTTTCTCATTCAGAATCAGAAACGTTGGGCATCCCAAAGATGGTAAGCAATGGGTGAAGATTAATTTCTCATCTAGAAAGTTATCACTGATTGTGGAGTTGAGGAGGGATTGAAGAAGGATGGCTAGTGAGGATGGTGGTGAAAAGACTGGAGGAGACACAGATCAGGCAAAAGCAGTGACTTTGGGATGAAGTGAAGGAAGCAGTTCATAAGGAATTAAGGAAATTTTTTGACACGGTATTGACTGATGATTGTATGATCAACTGAAGGAGAAAAAAGAATCAAGGATAGTTAACCACAATCCATGAGTTATCAGTAAGATAACTCATAAGAAAATTTATTGTCACTAAACAATCGGATACAAAAGTGATAAGGGTTCATTACATCTTTTATAAAAAGAGTCAAGGTGATCATACAATGTCTTTGTTTGACCCTGTTCCACTTTTACCTTTTCATAAAGGAACAGCCTAAAATATAGATGGTTATCTAAGATGCCTTGATGTTTTTCACCAGGAGCTGTTACCATGTTCCACTAAGTTAGAATTCTTGGGGGAAGTGCATTAATCCTTCCATGACATGAAGGAACTTCTATGTAGCTGAGATTAGAAACCTATCAAACCTCAGAGGAGAAAAGCTCAGAATTTCCACAGTGCATACCAGAAGACTATGAGAATTTTTTCAGGACAATGTAATTTCTCATTTTTAGCACTCCCTCCTAGCAAAATTTCAGATTGTCTTATTCAACTTCTTGGGAATGAACCCAATAAAATGGTGAATATATTTAGTGAGCCAAAGAAAACACTTGAAGTTGAATTTCACATCTTTGATTTTTCTCTTTGTTTTAATTACTAAATGACTTCTTTGTTTTTAAACATGAGATTGGCATTAAATTAATAGAATGACTTAATCAAGTCTCCTTACTTTACAGTTCAGAGAATGCTAAGAAATGATTACTTGGTACTATGACTAAATTTTCACATGGCATGAATCCTTGCAATTTCCTTTGCATTTTCAGGTTAGAAAAATAATACAGAATCAATAACAACCAAAGATGAGGTGTCAAAGAAAACAAAAGCTATGAAGTAAAGTATGTAGGTTTTTATGGAGCTGCCTGGAAATCAAAGTTGTTTGTATAATTCAGAAGAAGTAATCCGATCCGGTGTTCCCAAAATTCCCTAAAATATTCATCCAGAAAACAGAACATGTACTCTGGCATCTTGAAACACTTTCTGTCTTATAAGACTATATCTCCTCCAAACTGTGATCCAGGATAAAGCTACATGAGAGCAAAAGGAATAACAGTTGGTGGAAACATAACAAGATAAAATGTAAAAGACAGAAATATCCACTGTAAAATCCCAGATGTACAGAAGTGATCTGCAACTTCGGCAGACATTGTCACATCTTGAATTTGAGTTTTTCATATTACCTCCAGAATTACAAATTACAGACTGTTGTAGAAAACATTTTTAATATTAGCAAAATTCACGATTTTCATTTTAAGAATGTGCTAAGTGGGAGGTTATTGAAAGGAGAAAGGAAGATTTCTGGAGAGCCACTCCCATTTTTTCTCTGAATTAGTTGAAACCATCTTTAAGATAATTCCAAAAAACTTGGAAATCCAGTTATCACTGTAAAAGATCTACCTGCCTTTTGAGTCAAAGTTTCTCAGATTTCAAAAGTTTTTCTTTGTGGTGCTGTTGGAAATATTCATGATAAATAACACATTTCATGTACAGAGGAGTCTCACTGTAAGAATTCTCAACTTTTCCAGAAAAATTGTAAACATGAAAAATTAGCTTCCAATGATTTTACCTGGAGAAAGTTAAACATTTGCTTAGCTTTTATCTGCATTGAGAATGTACAAAAGAAAATGGAGTATAGGCTAAAATCAGAGCAAGTAAAGAGGTAGTCACCTTAGTTTTACTTGCAATAAAGGTATAATGACCAGAAAGACCA
This sequence comes from Moschus berezovskii, assembly GCF_049115385.1. NCBI lineage: Eukaryota > Metazoa > Chordata > Mammalia > Artiodactyla > Moschidae > Moschus > Moschus berezovskii. The sequence goes on along the minus strand of NC_142475.1, from coordinate 74,345,244 downwards.
TACAAGTAAATCTTGCATTATAGAAAAACTGGTAGCTTTTATTCAACAGTTCCAAAGAGGCAGAAATTTTGTTTGGGGGGTGAACTTTGCAATCTCTGACACTGCTTGAAAGTTTTGGAAGAACTTCTGTAATTTGAGAATGACTGTAAAATGAGTTAATGTAACTCTGATCATTCTGTCTTTGAGAATCATTTAATTGACAGTTCTCTACAGCAACCAGGTTTTAAGGAAACCTGATACCTCACAGAAGTCATTATAGACTTGCTGAAGTTCAGAATTTGACAAGAATCTTTCTAGGTGGGTGTATGGTATCCTGTCAGCTCTCTCTATCTGGGGATGCAAAACATGCAGTACTTGAATATCCAACAGTTTTGGTTTCTGAGGGGTTCTCTTGGAATCAATGCCCATCAGATGCCAAGGAACAACTGTATTAAATATAAATGTTTCTCAAGGCAAAAAGGATGAAGACAGCTGGAAAATGGTGACCAACAATGAGACTGACACAAATTTAGAATGATTTGAAAGTTGGACCTCCAAGTGTGTTCTGAACCAAGGCTATCCCAGGGAAATAATAATGATGGTTCATAAAAAAGTACTTAAATATTTGGGATAGGAAAATACAGGAAGAGTCATCATTTGATTTGAAAGCTTCTGCTAAATGGAGCTGACCCTTATGCAATAGGATGAATTATTCTATGGAATAATGCTGAGTCTGATCCTATTTGGACACATCTCAGTTTACTGTTTCCCATTCTTAGCATTTTTTTTTTGCTCCTACCAGAAAAATTCTGCTTGTCCTCACAGTCTTTAGCACAATGTCTCCCTTAACATTTTCTTTCAGATTTCATTCACTTCTCACAATAACACTGTCATAATTCTTCCATAGCTGAGATTCATTTTAGCTGCATTTCTGCTGAGTGTCTTCATTACTAAGTTTTCAGGATTTCATAGGTCCACAAGGACCAATATTATGAACTCCACAGAGTGTACTGTTATCTGCAAAATTAGACAAGAATGTATCAGTTGACCAATAATAATAATGATGATGATTCAATTATATTTTTAACTTCTCTGATCTTTTCCCATGTCTAACCTCTTTCAAGCCTTACAAAAATCCTGTAAGACCAGAAATCTATTATTATCTTCATTTCCTCTTAAATTAGAATACTGAAGTATTTTGAGTTTCAGTGACCCACACTAAGGGAATAGGACAGTTGGGACTAGGGACAATGAGGTAGAAGTTGAAGGAAACTTCTGAAACAAGAAAGATATTCACAAATGCACAAACCCTTCTGAGTTCTCTAGATTATTGTGCAGTATTTGTATTTAAGATGGGGCAAGGTTGTTGGACTTGAGTTATCAAGCTTCCTGGAATGTGTCTAAAGGTCTTGGGCCTCCATAGAATAAAATATTCAAAGCAGTGAAAATGGAAATCTCACAGCTGAGAACTATTAAGAACAAAAGAAAATGGAGTAGAATCAACTTTAAAATAATTTAGGTACATGTTAAGGACATTTTTGCATAATCAACCAAAAAAAAAAAAAAGAAGTGTAAACCTTAAACTCCTTGTAGAGAAGAATTTTCAGAATAAAACCATAAAATACTCTACCCTTTTGTACACAGTGTCTTGAGGTCTTAAAACTAGATACCTGCTGCTCTGTTAAGGTTGCTTTATTTTTTACAACTAACTAAAATGTTGTAGGATTAGAGTTATTGCTCTTTAGATACTAAATAATGAACATCCCAGCAGGGCAGTCTGTGAGTACATATGATGGCATAACCATACATCAAAGCGATTCAAGTCAAGAAGCATGTATTACTTCCTGGGACAGAACAGTCTCTTAAGATTACAGATAAAGAACATTCTCCGAAGCAAGGAATAAAAGCTCACTTGACTTTGAGCTACAGTGAACATTTTCTTTCTTTCGAGGATTTAAACACACCCTTGATCCTGTATCTTCCTTTCTCCTTTCATGGCTTTGATCTTTCCTATTATTATTGTGTTTTTATTGAAGTAGCCTTCACTATTATTTTAATGTCTCTTAAGTATCCCTTAAGTGCCTGTGTACATATTTTAAGTTCCTCAACTTCTGGGAAGAAGTTTGCTATGGATATTTATTATAAATTGGTGAGATAAATAGTATATCTGTCACATAGTGAAAAATAATGACATTTGTCACTCTCGAAATGGCATGGAATGAAGGAATTATTGGAAGGAAGAAAGAACTACTCAAAATTTTTTATCTTAGGCTAAATTGAGAAATATCATTTTTCTCTAAGCAGATGATACACTTATCGGAAAAAGTGAGCATTCCCTGGTAACAAGCTTACTGATAAGCATTTGCTGGAGACAGCATCCTGTTCCAATGATGGCTTCATTCAGTGACTGGATGGTATTTGAGATAGTAATATTGAGCCACTGACCACAAGACTTGGCAGTTGATTCCAGGAGTAGTGTTGGTTCGTATTTAATAAGCAAAGTCATATGCCCTTTTAAAGTCTTGTGAACAATTTTCACTTACTATTTAAGTTGCAAAAAACCATAATCAGTAAATGATTTTCTAAAAGGGTTAGTATAATATAAGCAATACATTATAATCTGTCTGATTTGCAGTTTTCTCCTTCATTTTCTGAAGCTGCTTCTGTAAGCTATAATGAAAACCCTCTCTCTGTTATATCTTTGCAACTCCATCTTAAGAGCCAGAGCAAAAGGGTGAATTTCCTGGTACTCTTATGTGACTTGATCAACTGTGGAAAAAGTCTGGGGATGCTGGCTGCCCCTTGGGACATCAAGATCGGATCCAGCTAATGTTTACTATGCTACAGGCACACATTTATCTCAGCAACAGGTGAGAAAAGCTCTCTTGTTACCTGTTTGCCCAAGAACACTGAAGCTGAGAGATTAAGAGACCCCCAATTCTTGTTTCTAAATTCATAGGGCCTTAGCCGGTCCTACAAATTTAAGAAAAGATAATAGAGTCTGTTATACAGAGTGAAATAAGTCAGAAAGAGAAAAACAAATTAATGCATATATATGGGATCTTGATAAAGGGTACTGATGGACCTATTTGCAGGGAAGGAATGGAGATACAGACATAGAGAATGGACTTGTGGACACAGCAGGGGAAGGAGGGGGGAACTGAGAAAATAGCACTGACATATATACACTATCATGTGTAAAACAGATAAACTAGTGAGGAGTTGTCGTATGGCACAGGGAGCCCTGCCTTGTGCTCTGTGACATCCTAGAGGGGGTGGGAGGGGAGGCTCAAGAAGGAAGTGATACGTATATATAATTAAGGCTGATTCACACTGCTGTATGGCTGCTGCTGCTGCTAAGTCACTTCAGTCGTGTCCGACTGTGTGACCCCATAGATGGAAGCCCACCAGGCTCCCCCGTCCCTGGGATTCTCCAGGCAAGAACACTGGAGTGGGTTGCCATTTCCTTCTCCAATGCATGAAAGTGAAAAGTGAAAGTGAAGTTGCTCAGTTGTGTCCAACCCTTAGCAACCCCACGGACTGCAGGCTCCTCCATCCATGGGATTTTCTAGGCAAGAGTACTGGAGTGGCTTGCCATTGCCTTCTCCGCTGCTGTATGGCAGAAATCAACAAAACACTGTAATTAAAAATAAATCTAAAAATCTCAGCCAAATAAAAAATATTAAAAGCTTAAAAGTGCTGAAGAGCAGATCATCAGTAAATGGGAGGATGGAACACTGGAAACTTCAAACCTTTTTGCTTTGTCCTCCAATACTAACAGGTGTTACTATGTCTGGGCCATGGCCCTATATTTCTTAGTATAATTAACTTGAGGTCTAATCTCACTAGATACAAAGTACTCCACCAATATGGAAAACATCTGCAGGGGATAAATGGATGGATATAGAAGGAGGGCTTGTCATTGAAAATTCTTCCTACACCCTTTATACTTTTTGGTAAAGCTGCCTGTGAACCCACAATCACACAAATCTTTGAAACTATTCAAGGCTTTCTGTTTGCTGCATATAAGCAGGGCCCAAAGCTTTAATGTCTGACTCAATTTTAGTCTATTCATGAATACGCAACACGACTGCAATAAATTATAAAGCCTCCGGGTTCATGTGAATGCATGCATCTTAGGGTACATTTTCTGACAGCAAAACCATGGTAGGTCTGTATTGAAGTACATTCTCTGTAGTGTGATTCCATTGAAAGTGAAAGAAGAGCTTACAAAAGATGTAAGACTGTATATAATGATCGGCACAGGTATCTAATATTGGTGAATTATATTCATTACACAGTGTGCTTGTATGTTACGTAGTTTGGTTTGGTTGGACATCACTATGCCTTTTCTTTCAAACTGTTCAACTCAACAGTGTTTATTTCTGAGCCTCATCCATTAAGATGAGATCCTTGTCCGTGGTCAAACCTTCAAAAATTGTTGTCTTTAAAAAGTCGATTTGGAATACTTCTGGCCATAAACTTTAAATATTTCCCCCCAAAACTATTTGAGAAGCAAATGTGGTTTTAATTTTCTTTAACTATTTATCTTTTAGATGTGCAAAGTATTTCCTGAGGGTAGTTTATATTTCTATCCAGGTAAAGGGGGTTGCCTGTTGTTATGTCAAAAAATAAACTTTTTTAAAAAAGACCCTCTAGTGTTTGGAAATTATTCATTTGACCTTCAGTGACAAAGCTTATGCCTTGCAAATTGATTAATACAGATACAATATCAAATCATTTTTCATACAATTTTTTAATGTTTGTTAAGTGCTGGAGCAGTATGTAAACAGAGTATTTGGCATTTTTATTAGGCTGCGGAACTCAGTCATTTCCTTTGCAACAACATCTCATAAACTATTTTGACAGTCTAATAAACTATAAAAAGCTGTGGTAAAAACTGGCTCTGAATGTTATAACCGTACAAAATGGAAAGAGCAAGAGAAAACATCTATCACTGGGATTATTATCACTGTTGCTATGGCAACCTGGTTGCAATGGCAATATCTCCACGGTTCTGCTGTTTGTTATCATCTTTCTTGATTTTACATCATTGAAATTGTAGTAATTACACTGTGCCTGATGAAAAATGCATGCTGTCATGGCAACTAAGTCAAATATTCTTAATCATTTCACCTCTTCAATCTAAAATGTAATTGTTTGTCAGTAAAATAGGTTCTACAGAAGGCTTCTATGGACTTATGATTTCCTTAAGTGTTCTGCAAAAAATAGTGCTTTTAGGCTCAAGACCCTAAGCTAAACTAATAGCCTGAGAAGGTAAACAATGACTCATTATAATAAGTAAGCAGCATTAATTGTGGAGTTACTTAGCCACTGTGGTAAAATTATAAACCACAGTGACTCTAATATAGTACTTAAAATCAAAGACACAAGAGAACACTTTCAATCGTCTTAATATCTTCAGTAAATTATTTGCATCAGCTGTTATGTTCATTTTGCCATGCCCCACTTATATTTATGAGTCAGTGTCTTCTGATGAATATACTTCAGAATGTTTTCTTTGCATTGTGCATAAATAAGGCACAAAGAAAGATTCCTTTCTACAAATATGAAAAAAGTAAAATATTAAGATATAAAATGGATGCCCTTCTAACTAGAGCAGTTGGTTATAATACAAGTCTGTCAGCTCTTCCTTAAATGAATAAGATTTGTGTAGTATTTTCAGAAGAACATGATTGGGGGGGTCATATCTATCTATGTATCTGAGTCATATGCATGTTCTATTAGACGAAAATGGAACAATCAATATACAAAATTGTGCTATAAAACTCCAAATATATCCTCCTGAGTGGGAATCCAAAAATGAGCTATGAGATTTCAATAATAACATGGAAACTATAGTACATATTTTTATAATTTCCTATTCTATTTCCTCAGAAAGAGGGAGTTTTTGCTTGAGTAGGAAAATTGAGTTAAAAATGCTTTTTTTGATAATAGCAGAGATTTTATAGCTTAGTTCATATTTCTCTTGTTTAATTTTTGGTGTAATGATGCTATAAACGAGAGCAGAAAAATATTATCACAAGTTTTTTCAAGAATTTATGAGTAGAATAGTTATCTTTATTTGTATTTTACGTGCATGTACTTTATATCTGGAAACACAGAATGAGTTAAATGTTATATCCTCTGGGTTTTAGATTCGTGGGAAAACTTTATTGCAAATAGAAAATTATACATTTCCATTTCAAATACAGCTAATCACGATTCTTCCCTCTATATACCTATATTTCTCCTTTTTGTTAGAGTGTCATTACTTTTACAGGGCAAACAGATACAAGCTAACTGTAATATGATTAATCCATTTCTGCCAAAAGCAGAAGATGTTTTTGCTTTTGTAAAGTTTGATTTTTATCAACACTGGGGGAGGGAAAGAGAAATGAAATGCAAGTATGCATTTTCAGAGCTCAAGTACCAATGTATTTATAAAAATAATAGTAATTTGATTGTGATGGTGACGGTTTGCTTCATCTTTAATGGATTTAATCATAAAATTGCTTTAAGACTTATTCATTGCTTCTACATGAAAACAAAATATTACCCAAATAAAATGAATATAAAACACTGATATGGAAAAAGACTTGTTATTAATAGTAAGTTTAGTAAAGTCTTTTCATGAAAATATCAGAAAAACACATTTGAAAAATAGACTGAACTTGTTACTCAAACCTGCTATAAGTTAAAAAATTATGCTGCCAGTCACTATTAACATGCATTATACAAATAAAAAACAAGCAATGAGCTTGGCAGCTTTTAAGGACGTTGAATAACATTATCAAAACCCTTGGAGTTGTTTAGAATTAGAAATGAATAAAGATGTCATGTGAATAACTATCGTCAGTGTAAAGACACTAAAATTGCAATGCAACTAGGAAGGTAATCTTTGTTTGAGAATCCTAGTATTAATAGTATTTTTAATGTTGCGATCAGTTTCCCCAAACCACTGCTTAATTTCCAGCTTCCTCAAGAATGTGTATATGGGTGGATGTGTGTTTTCACTAAGTAGCAGTCACAGTTGTAGCCAGATCTCCTGCCCCCTCCTCTTGACTCCCCACCTTAAGGATATGATTAATATTATACTTTAAGATTGTTTTTCATATATGTATATATAGACAAATATTTATAATATATATAATATTGTAATACATGAATACACACACACATATATAATATATGTATGAAAAAAGTTTGTGGCTTAGTATGATTAATACTAGACTTAAACACATGAGAAGATGCTCAACATCACTCATTATCAGAGAAATGCAAATCAAAACCACAATGAGATACCATTTCACGCCAGTCAGAATGACTGCTATCCAAAAGTCTACAAACAATAAATGCTAGAGAGGGAGTGGAGAAAAGGGAACCCTCTTACACTGTTGGTGGGAATGCAAACTAGTACAACCACTATGGAGAACAGTGTGGAGATTCCTTAAAAAACTGGAAATAAAACTGCCATATGACCCAGCAATCTCACAGCTGGGCATACACACCGAGGAAACCAGAATTTAGAGAGACACTTGTACCTCAATGTTCACTGCAGCACTATTTACAATAGTTAGGACATGGAAGCAACCTAGCTGTCCATCAACAGATGAATGGATGATGAAATTGTGGTACAGATACACAATGGAATATTACTCAGCTATAAAAAAGAATGCACTTGAGTCAGTTCTAATGAGGTGGATGAAACTGGAGCCTATTATACAGAGTGAAGTAAGTCAGAAAGAGAAAGACAAATACTATATATTAATGCATGTGTATGGAATTTAGAAAGACGGTAATGATGACCCTACACACAGGGCAGCAGACACTGATGTAAAGAACAGACTTTTGTACTCTGTGGGAGAAGGAGACAGTGGGATGATTTGAGAGAACAGCATTAAAACATGTGCATTACCATATGTAGAATAGATGACCAGTGAAAGTTTGATACATGAAGCAGGGCCCCCAAAGCCAGTGCTCTGGGACAACCCAGAGGGGTAGGGTAGGGAGGGAGATACACATGTATATACCCATGGCTGATTCATGTTGATGTATGGCAAAAACCATCACAATACTGTAATTATCCTCCAATTAAAATGTCAATTAATTTTTTAAAAAGATTATTATATATGTGTGTGTGTGTATATATATATATATATATATATATATGCATATTTTTATATATGGGCTTCCCAGGTAGCTCAGTGGTAAAGAATCTGCCTGCAAATGCAGGAGACATGAGTTTGATCCCTGGGTTGGGAAGATCCCTTGGAGGAAGAAATGGCAACCAACTCCAGCATTCTTGCCTAGAGAATCCCATGGACAGAGGATCCTGGTGGGCTACAGTCTGTGGAGTCACAAACAGTCCAACACAACTGAGTGAGTGAGCTCACACACATTTTTATATATAATAATTTTATTTAAAAAATATATATGCACATATGAAAAAAAGTTAATGGCTCTGTATTAACTTAAAATCTTTTCTGGCTTTTTTCAGCATGAGCCTGCCCCAATCACTGCTTCATTTTCTCTTCTCTAGTTAAAATTCCCACTAGAAATAGATTGGTTTGTTTCATTATCATTTGGACCAGATTTCCATTTCAGCCCTTCACTCCCTGATGACTCCACCTGGCAAAGACTCAGTACCCTTGTTCCTGGGACACTGTGCCTCCTGTCCGCTCAACTCTGGCCAGGCTGACCCCTTGGCAGGAAATTGAACTTTTATCTTGCCATCAAATACAGACAGTGCACAACTGTGGTACCATTTTGAGGCACTTGGGGTCTTGTTTCCTTCCGCAATCTCTGCCTATTTGGAGTGGCTTTCCTTTGAAGGAGCTGTCACGTGGCAGGCACTGTTATTTACATTATGAGTCGGCTTCTTGATCCAATTCCTAACGGTGTGGACCAACTCAGTTAGAATCAACAAATCACACTGTAAACTCTGAAGTGGTCTAGTTACATGAGTGATCATTATTTTTTTTTTTTTTAAATATTTATTTTAATTGGAGGCTAATTACTTTACAATATTGTAGTGGTCTTGCCATACATTGACAAGAATCAGCCATGGGTGTACATGTGTATCCCATCCTGAACCCCCCTCCCACCTCCCTCCCCATCCCATCCTTCTGGGTCATCCCAGTGCACCAGCCCTGAGCACCCTGTCCATCAGCAGATGAATGGACAGCATCGAAATGTCCATCAGCAGACTAAAGGATAGGAAAGCTGTGGTACATATACACAATGGAATATTACTCAGCCATTAAAAAGAATACATTTGAATTAGTTCTAACAAGGTGGGTGAAACTGGAGCCTATTATACAGAGTGAAGTAAGCCAGAAATAAAAATACCAATACAGTATACTAATGCATATATATGGAATTTAGAAAGATGGTAATGTTAACCCTATATGTGAGACAGCAAAAGAGACACAGTTCAGTTCAGTTCAGTTCAGTCGCTCAGTCGTGTCCGACTCTCCGCGACCCCATGAATCACAGCACGCCAGGCCTCCCTGTCCATCACCAACTCCCGGAGTTCACTCAAACTCATGTCCACAGAGTCGGTGATGCCATCCAGCCATCTCATTCTCCGTCGTCCCCTTCTCCTCCTGCTGATCATTATTTTTTAAAAAAGATTTATTTACTTTTGGCTGTGCTAGGTCTTCGTTGCTCTGCATGGGCTTTCTCTAGTTGAGGTGCAAGGGCTTCTCATCGTGGTGCCTTCTATTGCTGCTGAACATGGGCTCAGTAGCTGAAGTTCTTCGGCCCTGCAGTGTGCCATCTTCAGTAGTTGTGGCACACAGGCTTAGTTCCTCTGCGTCATGTGGGATCTTTCTAGACCAGGAATTGAACCAGTGTCCCCCTGCACTGGCAGATGGATTCTTAACCACTGAGCCACCAGGGGAACCCATGAGTGATCTTTATTATTTAATCCAATTTCTCCTCCCCTTCAGGAAATATTCTTCTCCATTGTTCTCACTGTCAGCTGTGAGCTCAGGGAATTCAAATTAATTTAAAGATTAAACTGAGTAAAACACAATTAGGAAGGTAAATGTTCAGGGGAAAGAGGGCAGAGAAAACATGTTCCAGGCATAAATACAAAAGATGTTGGGTGTCTGCCATTTTGACATGATCCGTGTCACTGTTACCATTCTTTGGCATGAATAATCTGAAACTGATGAAAGTTACCCAAGAAGTAAAACTGTGTAGATGGGAAGTTAAGAAATTAGGAACATTAGAAACAAATTTCAAAGGCTTCCCTGCATAAATTCGATTTAGAAATAGAAGTAAGGTTTTCAGTTTTGTGTTAAACAGACACATTTGACTAAATAAATATTCTGAAAGTATAGATATATCCTAAATTTCAGCTGCATCTCAGTCCTGGAATGTTTCCAAGTGTTTTCTTAAAATACACAAAAGCAGCAATAGCATGCAAGACAGAATATTTTGAACCTAAATAATTTATATCCTTTTGCTCAATCTATGTGTGTGTGTATGTGTTAACAACTTTTACATTATGATAAATTTCAGGTATTTTTTTAATTAACTAGAAGTCTCTGTTACCTGAGAAAAGTCCTAAAGATAAATTTTCTCTTCATAAACTCCAGGGATTTCTGATTGGTCAATATTTTTATTGCTTATCATTTTCCCATAACACAGACTTTTAAATTAGTCAGAATTAAAGAGTACCACTTTGGAAAGTGTTTTTGTATCTGGAAATCAGGTTATTCACATTCTTATGAAATCTTCTCAAAAAGCTAAAGATACAGAAGCTTGAAAAAAGCATATGGCTCTGTGACTCACATGTTAAATATTAAATATTTCTTACAGCCTCCAAGGCAAAAATACTATTAAGGTATTGAAAATCTGAGCAACCTTTCTGGGCCACATTTTAGCTTCATTGATGGAGCTCTTAGGTCAGAATGAAACTTCCAGATTCAGTAATGTGAATTTCAGCTCATTGTATAACCTTCTGAGAACTGCCTGAAGGCTCAGACTAATAATACTTTTAATAAATGACAAGCTTTTTAAATATGTGGATTCAGTCTGGCATTTGCACTAAGAACATTTGAAAAATCAAAATCTCATATTTTTTTCATTCATTTTCTATTGTATTTAGATCTTGGAGTCTCAAAATAATAACTAAGAAACTATTCTCTGACTTTAAAAATGTATACATTTAGAAGTTTTGGTCTCTTTTATAAGTAAAAATTTTAAATCACAATGTAAATATGCAAGCCAAGTCAATGTTAGCACATTTAGTATCATTTCTAATCAATTTCCATTTTTTTGCCACTAAATGGAACTAAAACTGTCAGGTCATTCAGTTTTTATCAATGAGACACACATGGCTTCTTTCAGTAGCAGTATCAGGTAAATGAGAGGATTAATTTTCATGATATCATAGTTCACCTTCTAACAACATCTGGCAACATAACGTGAGGGTATTACACAAATACTCATAATGAATCAGAAAAGGACTTTAAAATAAAAGCTAAAAACCAAGAGAAGCAAATCTATGTTAGCTGTCTTCTACTGCATTTTTGTTAGAAGAATATTAAATATTAGTGGATTTCCTATTCTTGTTAGCTACCTGATAAATCGAAGATCAAAGTCAGAATCTCAAAACTAGTACAATACATATGGCCAACGGGGACATGAAAAAATTACTCAGCATCTCCAGTCATCACGGAAATACAAACCAAAACCACAGTGAGGTGTCCCCTCATACCCATCAGAATGGCTATAAAATAAATAAATAGATAACAAGTGTTGGTGAAAATGTGAAAGAAAAGAATCCCTCATTCACTGTTAGTGAGAATGTAAATTGGTGTAGCCACTACAGAAAATAGTACGAAGGCTCCTCAAAAAAAGCAAAAAAATAGAACTACCATATGATACAGCAATTCCACTTCTGGGTATTAGTGAGGAAAACAGTAATTCAAAGAGATTTTTGCACCTTTATGTTCCTGGTAGTACTACTTACAATAGCCAATATATGGAGGCAATCTGTGCCCATCAATAGATGAATGGATAAAGAAAAAGTGGTATATATACAATTAAATACTACTCAGTCATAAAAAAGAATAATATCTTGTCATTTGTGAAAACATGGAGGAACCCAAGGGGTATTATGCTTAGTGAGGTAAGTTTGGCAGAGAAAGACAAATATTGCATGATTTCACTTAAACGTGAAATTTTAAAGCAAAGTGAAACAAACAAAACAGAAAGTCATAGGGAGAGAATAAACTAGTGTTTGCCAGGGAGAAGGAGGGTGAAGGAATGGAAGAAATAGATGAAGGGGACTGAGAGGCAAAAAACTTCCAGTTTTAAAATAAGCAAACCATAGCAATGCAATATATAGAATAAGGGATATAGTCAATAATATTGTGATAACTTTAAATTATGATGGATGGTAACACCTTATCATGGTGATCATCTCATAATGTATTAATATATAAATGCCAAATCACTATATTGTACACCTAAAACTGGTATAGTATTTCTATTATACTTTGACTAAAAAGAATCTCAAGACAAGGGCATGAATGAAGTTGACAGAGAGGAATAATGAAAATATTTTCTTAAAAATAAAAAATTCATGTCTCTGATTCATAAATTGCCTTCTTAAAAATAATTCTATCAGATCAATGATTTAAATCCTACCCAGGTCATGAGTGAATTAAAATTTATTGTGGGTTAGTATCATAGGATATAGGGCTTCCCTGGTGGCTCAGATGGTAGAGAATCCACCTGCAGTGTGGGAGACCGGGGTTCTATCCCCGGATTGAGACAAGCCTCTGGAGAAAGGAATGACTACACACTCCAGTATTCTTGCCTGGAGAATTCCATGGACAGAGGAGCCTGGCAAGCTACAGTCCATGGGGTCGCAAAGAGTCCAACGTGACTGAGTGACTAACACACTGATCATAGGATATATGCTTATTAAAAAAACCTTTTTATCAAAGTTTTATTTTTATAATATCCTTTATTGAGATGTAATTCACAGAATATAGTTTACCCACTTAAAGTGCAAATTCAATGGTTTTTTAGTATAGTCACAGAGTTGTGCGACCATCACCACAGTTAATTTTACTTTTTAAATTTATTTATTTTTAATTACAGGATAATTGCTTTACTATATTCTGTTGGTTTCTGTCATATATTAACACAGGTTATACGTATGTTCTCTCCCCATACTTCTGGATTGTGTGTATCTGTATGCTAAGTTGCTTCAGTCGTGTCTGGTTCTTTGTGAACCCATGGACTGCAGCCTGCCAGGCTCCTCTGTCCATGGGATTTTCCAGACAAGAATACTGGAGTGGGTTGCCATGCCTTCCTCCAAGGAAACTTCCTGACCCAGGGATCGAACCCATATCTCTTATGTCTTCTGTATTGGCAAGCAGATTCTTTACCATTAGAGCCACTTGGGAAGCCCATACTTTTGCATTAGGTCCTCCATTTAACTGTTAAGAAACAGAAACTCGGAGTCTTGAGTGTCACCCTAAGATCTTCAGGGGAAAACCAAGGAAGGGATATGGAAGCAACAGTTCTCTTGGAAGACTGTGTATTTCTAAACTCCAGGGGAAATATTCATGTATTACCGTCTCTTCTACAACTATTTTATAAATATGTCACTGAATCAGTGAAATGTTTCAGTTTTAAGTGACTAACAACACAACCCAAGCTAGCTCCAGTGGAAAAAGGAATTCGTTGGTGGGTTTCAAGCAGGGCTGGCTTCAGGGCTCAAGGCTGGCTGCAGCCTAGATTTCTATCATCTGACTTTAGTTTCAGCCTTGCCTGGTAGCAAGAGAAGTGTCAGCTTTAGCTTTATTTTGTTTTTCAGTATCAACTCCAGCAGGAAAGAGTGGAACTTCCAGCCCCTTGAGTGGAAACTCTGGAAAAAAGCCCTGAGTTTCATTCCTCTGGTCCTACTGCAGATGCTTCCATCCCTGGGGTGTCTGGGGGATGGGGCAGAGAGGAAGACTCTGTATCCTGACTTTGGCCTGGATTATGTACTCTACTGGGGCTTCCCTGGTGGCTAAGTCAGTAAAGAATACACCTGCAATACTGGAGACTCGGGTTCAGTCCCTGGATCAGGAAGATCCTGTGGAGAAGGAAATGGCAACCCACTCCAGTCTTCTTGCCTGGGAAATCCCGTGACCAGAGGAGCCTGGTGGGCTACAGTCCATGGATTGCAAGAGTCATACATGACTTTGTGACTAAACACCACTTCCATGTACTCTACCTCTGAATTCAGACTGATGCATCCCCACCAAGGCCCATATGGGCCTTGAAAGTATAGGAAGCATGGATCCCCAAACGGAAACCAAGGTAAATGGCTGGAAGAAATAGAAGTACATGTGAGGTAGGCAGTCAACACAGAGCCACTACATTGTCAATGAACCATTTTCATATCACTTGAAAATGATCACACTTGCCTACTTTTAAAATTCCTTATTTTCTACAACACAGGGAATTCCCTCTCAGTAAACCACTAACTCTTGTTTCATGATTGCATTCAGGGAGTGATGTTTGGGTACCATAATCCGTGGTTTAACAGCAAGTTAACTATAACAGGATGGGCCACAGTTGTGACACCAGAGAAAGGAAAGGTAACGTGCCTGAAAACCCCTGGGTGTGTAGGATTCTCAAAGGTAATAATAATAGAAGGGCTGTGAGTAGCTTCAAATTACTTTTTCTTTCTAATTGGCAATTAGTTCTAATTAACTTTTAATTAATATTCAATGTTTTCTTTAACAAATGGAGCCCCGATGAGATCACATCTGTTAATACCACTCCATTTCTATTTTGGCAGTCTACAGTTTTCCATTATGATTAGAGCAAGTGCAACTTCAGACAAAAAAAGTGATCACCTTTTAGCTAGGATGAAAAGATGGCCTGCTTTAAAGTCATTGTCCTTTAAATGTGATTTTGGCAAAAAAATAAGACTATGAAATTGGGTTTTGCTCTACAATCTTAAGAGATAGGATCAGGAATTAGAAGTTACAGCCAGCCACTTGTCTGTGGCCTTGGTGAAAATTCTTTTCAAGAATTGCAAGCTGTATAAAAATCTGCCTTTTATCTGTGATGGACACACAGAACAGAACATAGAAGGTAATACATAGAAAGATGCATAAAGATCTCTTTCAGCTGGTTACTTTAGAGATAAACTTGAAGTTCAGAGAGAATTTTTATGCAATTCTATACAAACAGTATTACTAGAAGAAACAAAAGTAGAAAAACCTGTAGGTATCTTACTTTAGAGAAAGTTGACCCTTGCAGAAAAAAGCTCGACTTTATTTTCTTAAGCTTAGTTCTCTTAGCTTTCCAAAGTTCTATTGCTTTCAGCATGCTGACATCATTCTCATAAATTTTTTGTTTCATTCTTTAGGGTTTTAGTCCAGCTAGTGTTTGGGTTTGTGCCTTACATAATCTGTCTTTGTAGCTGTTTTGCATGTGCATGAAAGATTTTAGAAAATATGTAGATGTGTGTCTTCTCTGATTATCTCAATTTTACCTTTACTGATTAGAATAATTTTTCAAATATGCTTCTATGGTTGCTCAACATTAAATAAAACTGGAGCCCTTGTTCATCATGATGTGTGGATTAAGGAAAATAACTTCAGTCCATCAACTCATTTCTCAATTTCAAGCAGAAGTCAGAATGGGCAACCACAGATGCTTCTGGCTAATTTTTGGTTTGAACATCCAATTTCATTCTCCTTGATGAGAGGCCAAAATTCAAAACTTTGGTTTAAAGAAACAAAATTCAAGTGGCCTGACTATTCCTCTTAACATTGGCTGCAGAAATGAGGTTTAAGGAACTGGTTTGTTTGAAAGAAAGTTTGGCCCTTGTAGAGTAATAATTAAGATGGTTATAGGGTAAATGGGTTGCAGTTTGTTATTTTCTGCTTGAAAATGAAAAATAATTTGCCAAACCCCAAATTCTCTTTTCTACGTTTATCTTCTGTTGCCCAAGATACTTTGGAAATGTGAATAAGTTTTCTGTAGCAAACCAACTGCCATAGTTATAATAAACAGATGAAACCTTATGACTTAACAAAACTAATATTTGATGATTTCCTGGGAATTGAAACTTCTTCTTGAATACATATTTTTAGGACAGTACATTGTGTAGAGGAACATCATGTACTATGAGAGATATGTTTTGATAAGATATTTGATAAAATAACAACATGCAATTATTAATAAATTTTCTTGAACTTTACTAAACGTTGAAATTATTATTATTATTTTGGACAGGGGACTTATGAAGAAATAAAGGGATATGACCAAGAATAAATCACATCTAGATTCTAATTATGCCATAAATTTCATTCTTCCAAACACTTAGATTCAAATTAAATGCTAAATTATGATTTTCTGTTGATGAGATTCTCAATGATGATTTTTCCTGCATCTTAGGTTGAAATTTTCAAACAGCACTTAAAAAACTATTTTTTCTTTAATATCTAAGAAGATAGCTGAGGTTTTCAGCATCGTTCCCTTATAACAAATGGATGTGAACCTGCTAATGTTAATAACTTGATGAATATTGATTTTTAATATTTTCTGAGTGGCCCATAAAGAGGAAGTTGACATAATTATATTTTAAGGATACTTTTAAAATACTCTACAATAGTACATATAGACTTTACTACAAGTAAAGTAAAGATACAAAGATGAGTTCTTATGAAATACATACAGTAGAAAATATTTACACATTGAACATGTTCTTTGTAAACTTTAAAATCCCCAATATTATCAGGTACTGGCTAAAACCAATCAGCTAGGGAAGAAAAAAATTTTTTATTATGTGCTTAACCAAAATACAATCTAACTATGATTACAGTGAAATTCAAAAGTCAAAAGAAAATGCAACACTAGAGAAAATTCAAGCCATTTTTTAAAAATTCAAAATAAATGTCAAAACTTATGCAAATTCTAAGCAAAATAAAGTTTAAAAGTCAAAAGAAATTCAAAAGAGAGCTCATTCACTCTTTCCTAATAATATCACTTTGGGGGGCTCTTCCAATAGAAATTATCAAACTGAAATAAAATCCCAGAAGATGTTCAATGCAGAGAAGTGTACAATAACAACAGGAAAATGATCCAACTGAAAAATTAACCTGTGACATCTAATTACAGCAAATTATTATGAACTTAGTAAAATGCCTAAACTACTCAAAAATTGTATGAACTCTAAATTATTATATATTACATGGGGACAAAAAGACTTGGGTTGATCAATTTAAGTGGAAATAAAAATTTTTAGGAAAAATTGTAGGTTCATGTCTCCTTTTTTAAAGTATCATTTTGTCTTAAAGTCTTACTTCCTTAAGAATGCAAAATTTGAAAAATTAATTTCATTGATAATATTTAGTATGGGGCAGCAGGCATTTCTGTGTTATCTAGCAATCATAGAACTTCTGAAATTCACAACTATATAATTTAAAGTTACTTGATACTCCATAAGTTCATTGATGCAATCATTTATAAAATGCAAACATATATTTTCCCTGTGAAATAATATTAATAATTAGAAATATTGCACAATTACCATGAAAAGTAATAGAAAGAACATTGCTGTAAAAGTGACTAAAACAGACTTTAAGAGGGAAATTTTTTTTTTCTGTAACATTGGGGAGTGTAACTTCATTGGATGGATGGAAACTTCTCCGACAAAATGACAACTCTGAAGGAAACTTTTTAAATCCCTTAGGGGGGTTAATTTTTTATTTTTTAAAATATGTTTCCTTGTTTATTAATACAAACATATGCTAAACATGCTGTATAATTCAGAATAAGCTTAATTAGATACTTTACCTGGGATGGAATTTATATAAGTTTTTAATAACAACATCTGTCATGATTGCTTTTATTTTCCAGGTTTGGTGTTTCTCCAGTTCACCAGTTTTGTTTGAGGAGTTAGCAGAGAGGCAATGTGAGACTTGTCTTTATTTGAAAGATATATTAAATTGAGCATTTTAAATTCAAAGAATTCCTCTCCCACACTGAAAACATGCCAGAGCACCTTTCCTTGAGACAAGACCTGCCTAGGGATCATGTATCATTTTTCCAATTATTTTTGCTTTCAGCTTTTTACATGTTAAGCACGACATTTCTTTTGCAAACAACCCTCTATTATGTGATCAGAAAAACTGGGAAATATCCTATGACATTCTTTGTATGTAGGTTCTAAAAAGAAATTATATAAATAAACTTATTTATAAAGCAGAAACAAACTCAGACGTAGAAAATGAACTTATGATTGCTGGGGAGAAGGTTGGGGAGAAAGGACAATTAGGGAGTTTGCGATGACATGTGCACTATGCTATATTTAAAGTGGATAACCAACAAGGATCTACTGTATAGCACAGGAACTCTGCCCAATGTCATAAGGCAGCCAGAATGGGAAGGGAGTTTAGGGTAGAATGGATACTTGTATACATATACCTTGGTCACTTTGTTAATTGGTTATACATGCTAGTAAAATAATGCTTAAAATTCTCCAAGCCAGCTTCAACAATACGTTAACCATGAACTTCCAGATGTTCAAGCTGGTTTTAGAAAAGGCAGAGGAAGCAGAGATCAAATTGCCAACATCCGCTGGATCATCGAAAAAGCAAGGGAGTTCCAGAAAAACATCTATTTCTGCCTTATTGACTATGCCAAAGCCTTTGACTGTGGGGATCACAACAAACTGTGGAAAATTCTCCAAGAGATGGGAATACCAGACCACCTGACCTGCCTCCTGAGAAATCTGTATACAGGTCAGGAAGCAACAGTTAGAACTGGACATGAAAAAACAGACATGAGCAGACATGGTTCCAAATAGGGAAAGGAATACATAAAGGCTATATGTTGTTGCCCTGCTTGTTTAACTTATATACAGAGTATTTCATGAGAAATGCTGGGCTGGATGAAGCACAAACTGGAATCAAGATTGCCAGGAGAAATATCAATAACTTCAGATATGCAGATGACACCACCCTAATGGCAGAAAGTGAAGAACTAAAGAGCCTCTTGATGAAAGTGAAGGAGAGTGAAAAGTTGGCTTGAAGCTCAACATTCAGAAAACTAAAATCATGGCATCCAGTCCCATCACTTCATGGCAAATAGTTGGGGAACCAGTGGAAACAGTGAAAGACTTTATTTTGGGGGGCTCCAAAATCACTGCAGATGGTGACTGCAGCCATGAAATTAAAAGACACTCCTTGGAAGGAAAGTTATGACCAACCTAGATAGCATATTTAAAACTAGAGGCATTACTTTGCCAATAAAGGTCCATCTAGTCAGGGCTATATTTTCTTATATACTGGTTTTTCCAGTAGTCATGTATGGATGTGAGAGTTGTACTATAAAGAAAGCTGAGTGCCGAAGAACTGATGCTTTTGTACTGCAGCGTTGGAGAAGACTCTTGAGAGTCCCTTGGACTGCAAGATGATCCAACTAGTTCATCCTAAAGGAGATCAGTCCTGAGTGTTCATTGGAAGGACTGATGTTGAAGCTGAAACTCCAATACTTTGGCCACCTGATGCGAAAAACTGACTCATTGGAAAAGACCCTGATGCTAGGAAAGATTGACGGTGGGAGGAGAATGGGACAACAGAGGTTTAGATGGTTGGATGGCATCACCAACTCAATGGACATGAGTTTGAGCAATCTCTGGGCGTTGGTGATAGACAAGGAGGCATGGAGTTCTGCAGTCCATGGGGTCGCAAAGAGTCATACACGACTGGGCAACTGAACTGAACTGAACTCCAATATAAAGTAAAAAGGTAAAAAAAAAAGGAAAAGTTGGATTGCAAGGTCAATTTTTCAGGGATAACTGTATTTTGTAATTGAAGGGAAACTGTACTACAAGTTGTATATCCTGGATTTTTTCACATTTTTTTTTGTAAAATAGAGATGAACTGTTGGTAAGATGATATCCACAAAGTCACTTGCACTCGTTCATGCTCTATAAATATAAGATGCTATATTCACTTGATTAAAATAAAATTGTATGTTATTCTGGTTAATAGACTACCTGCTATAACACAATCTTAGAAACCAGGATTCCTTGTTCCTGATTGGCCACTTAGTAAATAATAAGGCAATTCTTTTAAATTAGACTGATGAAGAGAAACATTCCTTCAAACTTCCAATGCAAGCATGAGTTTTAGGGTTCCCTCAGTTCAGTTCAGTCGCTCAGTCATGTCCGACTATCCACGACCCCATGAATCACAGCACACCAGGCCTCCCTGTCCATCACCAACTCCCGGAGTTCACTCAAACTCATGTCCATAGAGTCGGTGATACCATCCAGCCATCTCATTCTCTGTCGTCCCCTTCTCCTCCCGCCCCCAACCTTTCCCAGCATCAGAGTCTTTTCCAGTGAGTCAACTCGTCGCATGAGGTGGCCAAAGTATTGCAGTTTCAGCTTGAGCATCAGTCCTTCCAATGAACACCCAGGATTGATCTCCTTTAGAATGGACTGGTTGGATCTCCTTGCAGTCCAAGGGACTCTCAAGAGTCTTCTCCAACACCACAGTTCAAAAGCATCAATTCTTTGGCGATCAGCTTTCTTCACAGTCCAACTCTCACATCCATACATGACCACGGGAAAAACCATAGCCTTGACTAGACGGACCTTGGTTGGCAAAGTAATGTCTCTGCTTTCTAATATACTATCAAGGTTGGTCATAACTTTCCTTCCAAGGAGTAAGTGTCTTTTAATTTCATGGCTGCAATCACCATCTGCAGTGATTTTGGAGCACAAAAAAATAAAGTCTGACACTGTTTCCACTGTTTCCCCATCTATTTCCCATGAGGTGATGGGATCAGATGCCATGATCTTTGTTTTCTGAATGTGGAGCTTCAAGCCAACCTTTTCACTCTCCTCTTTCACTTTCATCAAGAGGCTTTTGAGTTCCTCTTCACTTTCTGCCATAAGGGTAGTGTCATCTGCATATCTGAGGTTATTGATATTTCTCCCAGCAATCTTGATTCCAGCTTGTGCTTCTTCCAGCCCAGCGTTCCTCATGATGTACTCTGCATAGAAGTTAAATAAGCAGGGTGACAATATACAGCCTTGATGTACTGCTTTTCCTATTTGGAACCAGTCTGTTGTTCCATGTCCAGTTCTGACTGTTGCTTCCTGACGTGCATACAGGTTTCTCAAGAGGCAGATCAGGTGGTCTGGAATTCCCATCTCTTTCAGAATGTTCCACATTTTATTGTGATCCACATAGTCAAAGGCTTTGGTATAGTCAATGAAGCAGAAACAGATGTTTTTCTGGAACTCTCTTGCTTTCTCCATGATCCAGCGGATGTTGGCAATTTGATCTCTGGTGCCTCTGCCTTTTCTAAAACCTGCTTGAACATCTGGGAGTTCACGGTTCACATATTGCTGAAGCCTGGCTTGGAGAATTTTGAGCATGACTTTACTAGCATGTGAGATGAGTGCAACTGTGCGGTAGTTTGAGCATTCTTTGGCATTGCCTTTCTTTGTGATTGGAATGAAGACTGACCTTTTCCAGTCCTGTGGCCACTGCTGTTTTCCAAATCTGCTGGCATATTGAGTGCAGCACTTTCACAGCATCCTCTTTCAAGACTTGAAATAGCTCAACTGGAATTCCATCACCTCCACTAGCTTTGTTTGTAGTGATGCTTTCTAAGGCCCACTTGACTTCACATTCCAAGATGTCTGGCTCTAGGTCAGTGATCACGTTATCGTGACTATCTTGGTCGTGAAGATCTTTTTTGTACAGTTCTTCTGTGTATTCTTGCCACCTCTTCTTAATATCTTCTGCTTCTGTTAGGCCCATACCATTTCTGTCCTTTATCGAGCCCATCTTTGCATGAAATGTTCCCTTGGAATCTCTAATTTTCTTGAAGAGGTCTCTTGTTTTTCCTATTCTGTTGTTTTCCTCTATTTCTTTGCATTGATCACTGAGGAAGACTTCTTATCTTTCCTTGCTATTCTTTGGAACTCTGCATTCAGATGCTTATATCTTTCCTTTTCTCCTTTGCTTTTCACTTCTCTTCTTTTCACAGCTATTTGTAAGGCCTCCTCAGACAGCCATTTCGCTCTTTTGCATTTCTTTTCCATGGGGATGGTCTTGGTCCCTGTCTCCTGTACAATGTCACGAACCTCTGTCCAGAGTTCATCAGGCACTCTATCTATCAGATCTAGTCCCTTAAATCTATTTCTCACTTCCACTGTATAATCATAAGGGTTTTGATTTAGGTCATATCTGAATGGTCTAGTGGTTTTCACTACTTTCTTCAATTTAAGTCTGAATTTGGCAATAAGGAGTTCATGATCTGAGCCACAGAAAGCTCCTGGTCTTGTTTTTCCTAACTGTATAGAGCTTCTCCATCTTTGGCTGCAAAGAATATAATCAATCTGATTTTGGTGTTGACCATCTGGTGATGTCCATGTGTAGAGTCTTCTCTTGTGTTGTTGAAAGAGGGTGTTTGCTATGACCAGTGCGTTCTCTTGGCAAAACTCTATCAGCCTTTGCCCTGCTTCATTCCGTGCTCCAAGGCCAAATTTGCCTGTTACTCCAGGGGTTTCTTGACTTCCTACTTTTGTATTCCAGTCCCCTATAATGAAAAGGACACCTTTTTTGGGTGTTAGTTCTAAAAGGTCTTGTAGGTCTTCATAGAACTGTTCAACTTTGGCTTCTTCAGCGTTACTGGTTGGGGCATAGGCCTGGATTACTGTAATATTGAATGGTTTGCCTTGGAAACGAACAGAAATCATTCAGTCATTTTTAAGATTGCATCCAAGTACTGCATTTCGGACTCTCTTGTTGACAATGATGGCTACTCCATTTCTTCTAAGGGAGTCCTGCCCACAGTAGTAGATATAATGGTCATCTGAGTTAAATTCACCCATTCCAGTCCATTTTAATTCACTGATTCCTAGAATGTCTACGTTCACTCTTGTCATCTCCTGTTTGACC
Source organism: Moschus berezovskii (assembly GCF_049115385.1). Taxonomy (NCBI): domain Eukaryota; kingdom Metazoa; phylum Chordata; class Mammalia; order Artiodactyla; family Moschidae; genus Moschus; species Moschus berezovskii. The sequence goes on along the minus strand of NC_142475.1, from coordinate 74,322,307 downwards.
ACTTCCAATTTGCCTTGATTCATGGACCTAACATTCCAGGTTCCTATGCAATACTGCTCTTTACAGCACCGGACCTTGCTTCTATCATCGGTCACATCCACAACTGGGTATTGGTTTTGCTTTTTCTCCATCCCTTCATTCCTTCTAGAGTTATTTCTCCACTGATCTCCAGTAGCATACTGGGCACCTACTGATCTGGGGAATTCCTCGTTCAGTATCCTATCATTTTGCCCTTTGATACTGTTCATGGGGTTCTCAAGGCAAGTATACTGAAGTGGTTTGCCATTCCCTTCTCCAGTGGACCCCATTCGGCTGTGGTTCATGTGATCAGATTGACTAGTTTCCCGTGATTATGATTTCAGTGTGTCTGCCCTCTGATGCCCCCTTGCAATACCTACCGTCTTATTTGGGTTTCTCTTATCTTGGGCGTGGGATATCTCTTCACAGCTGCTCCAAGAAAGCGCAGCTCCTGCACCTTACCTTGGATGAGGGGTATCTCCTCAAGGCCGCCCCTCCTGACCTTGAACGTGGAGTAGCTCCTCTCGGCCCTCCTGTGCCCGCGCAGCCACCGCCTATTGGACGTGGGGCAGCTCCTCTCGGCCGCTGGCCCTGGCCTCAGGAGTGGGGTAGCTCCTCACCGCCGCGCCTCTTTGCGTGGTCTCTCATGTCTGCACTGCCGGGGCCGGCGTCTCTCGCGTTCCCTCAGGAAGGCAAATAAGGACTTACGTTTATGTTCATTAAAACACTGTGTCACTCTGCAGTGTTAGATATATATGTTTGCAAACAGATTTTAAAAGATACAAATAATGTGTGGCTTGTTAAACTTCTTGAAATACCATATTTTAGAAAAGGGTATAAGGACTGATCATTTCAAAATTGCCCCAAAAAACATTGCTTCCTAAAGGAACTGGTTGACAGGAGATGGCTTTAGCCAAGGTAGGTTGTTTTTCTGGTTGTTGATTTAATGATTCTCCTTGTCACTCTAGCAACTGCTGGTTTTCATGGTTTCCTTCACATCTGATATACACACCTATGTAGATATCACTGGCAGAGATACTTGAAATTGGAAAATCAGAAGCTCAGAAAGAAAGAGATCCCATCCAGATTACTTCTGGGCAAAGAGTGCACTCCATAACACCTTACTGCTGTCATTGATGAGGTAAAATATAAAGTAAAACAAGATAAAATAAAGCAATGCAATCCTTTAAAACTGAAAAAGGAACTAAATATATTCAAAACTGCATTTTGCTCTTTATGTTTTCATTTTTAGTGAAAAACCTTGCATAAATAACAAGCAGAAAAGTGATGGAACTATATCTACATCTTATCTTCCTTTTCCCTAAAGTCTATGAGAATTCTTTCAAATAGCATTTTAATGAGCAGTCCTGTACCTCCACACCTGAAGGAAGATCTGGGAACTTGTTTTGTTATCTAAAATGAGAGAAGATGTCATTCTTTTCCCCTCAAAATAAAATATGTACCCTGTTGATCATTACATGGGTTTGAAGCCAAGACAGAGTCACACTGCAAAAGTCAGAAAAAGAAAAGACATTTAGGGTTTTTCCTTAGGGGACTTTCCTGTTGAATTAGTCTCTATTTTCGTTTGTCCTCAAATGAAATAACATCGGTGGTCTCTATCAGGTACCTAGTTCACAATCCAATAGATGACACTGACAGCAGCTTTGTCTGATGCCCTGAGATTCATTTTTCTCTAATCTTGACTCACTACTTCACTCTTCTTGTGTGGATTAATTCTGGGTGCCACTGCTGAAGCCCAGAAGGGTATCTTCTGGCTAGATTTTTTTTTCTCCAAGGTCCTATCAACAAGTGTCATCTTGGCCAGCCTTTGGAAATTTCACAGGGCTCATTAACGTGGACAAGGAATGTGCATCCATAGACCTCGATGATCTACTTTGGGATTAGATTATTCCTTCTCTGTACAAGACAGATTTATAGTCTGTTATGGGGAAAATGTTTTGCTAGATCTTTTATCAGAATATTTTGACCTACTACTTTAGCATTTGTCTTCAGGCATAGCCTTAAGTTCCACTGAGGTAAATGGGCAAAGGAAATCTTAATATCTTCCCTTGCAAGCTCTGAGTGACTGCGGGATATTGTGTTGAGACCCCCAATATAAATCAATGTTATCCCACTGGAGTTACTGTGACAACAAAAAGAAAGAGGCTATCATTACTCCACGATGGAATATTCCTTTTGTGTGTATGTGTAAATTATAAATATTACTTTTTCTCACCACCTTCAGTTTTTAAAATGTGGTTTCACATTTCATTTAATGCTAAATGGTTCATTACATAGAGTAGCAACTCAGTTCTCTTATTACGGTGTTATCTTTCACTTTGTCAAAATATGTCTACTTGATAAGAAATCTGACAGAAGTTGCTTATGATGGGATCACTAACAGCCATCAGTTTCTCTCTAGCAAATGAAACTGTAACCATGGTGACGGCCTTTTTTTGCCAGAATGAAAATGAGACAGCACTCTGCTGCAGCCATTAGCAGAATACACAAATGTCCCTCAAGGCAAACATCTAAAGCAAATGGACTGCAAAGGAAAGAGCACTAATTTCTATTTATTTAGGATTTGTAAACCTAGCAGAGCAAGATATTAACAAAGGAACAAACAAAGAAAGCTTTAAAAATCCCTGCTGTTTGGGTTTTCCTTTTGGTTTATGAAACTCCTTGCTTCAAATCTAAAATACTCCAGTCTGATTTCCCTTCTCTAGTATTGAATAATACCAACAACGTGCTTTTCCTCCACCCCCGGCTAGTTTCTGGGTTTTCATTCCCCCTTGCATAAACGGGAAAAGAGAACTTAATCAATCAAGTTGAAAAAGTACTTTAAATGATAAGGAGTTTCATCCTATATCTTTTAAATGTGTGTTTTAGGGAAAACTATCAAAAACGAAATACAAGATGTCCTTTTTCATATACTTTAATTTTCAAAGAGGCATGTTTGTTCTGATAAGGTGCATAGAAGCTGATAATAAGTCTATTCTAACACTATCAGCAATCAGCCACGGCTGTCAAAGACCTTTCAAGGGTCAGATCCTTCTCACTGTCTTCTTATTCACCATTAGATCCATCTCACCAGAAACTACTTAGCACATGCAGATCTTCTCTTGACAGATGTGGTTTAGGTGGAATTTCTTTAGCCGTCTGTGATATGAGAAAATGATTTTTTTGAAAACTCTCACATCAAAACCAAAATATTAGTTTAAATGGTTTCTAGGGCTCTGTCTCTTTTTTCATCCTCTTTCTCATGTCTTTTTCTGTCTCTCCTCTCCTCCTCCTCCCTCCTTTCTTCTTCAACTATTCTAGTCATTAAGCAAAAATAATATTTTTTTTTCCCAGGGACTGATCCAGTTTATTTGCTGAGAATGTCTATGTAACTTTTAATTTGTACTTTGATCTAAAGAGTAACTGCCTTAAGTATATTCTAGGAAGCTTACTAGAGGCTTCTTGAAGCTCTGTATATGGACATAGCATTTTGGAATACTTGCTGCCACCCCTAAAAGGCATACAAATATCAGGTTAGGGCAATGAGATTTTGCCCAGCATCTTATTCAGAAGATTTGTGTTAGGAGAAACCCAGTTTGCTGGGGGCGGGGGGGTCAGTCTAAATATCCAAGGTTGTATTTACACAATAACCTGTGGAATTTGTCTGGCACTGCAGTGTATCTACTCTGCATAGCGATCTCTCGAATTTGTTTTTTTAATCCCGGTTGTTTACTAGGCAGATATCAAAGATCTGTACATTTTTTTTTCTTGACAGCTTGAAGCATCTTCCTCAAAGCTCTGTGAATTGAAGCTGAGTTGTGGTGGACATAGCAACTTTCCCCTGCAGAGTCACTGATGGAGTAGCGAGAAAGGGGGTTGTGGTTGTTGTTTAGTCACTCAGTCGTGTCCAACCCTTTACTCTTTGCAACCCCATGGACTGCAGCACACCAGGCTTCCCTGTCCTTCACTATCTCTTGGAGTTTGTTCAAATTCAGGTCCACTGAGTTGGTGATGCCATCCAACCATCTCATTATCTGTCGTTCCCTTCTTCTTTTGCCCTCAATCTTTCCCAGCATCACGGTCTTTTCTGATGCATTAACTCTTTGCATCAGGTGGCCAAAGTATTGGAGCTTCAGCTTCAGCATCAGTCCTTCCAATGAATATTCAAGGTTGATTTCCTTTAGGATGGACTGGTTTGATCTCCTTGCTCTCCAAGAGACTCTCAAGTGCTTAGCCTTCTTTATGGTCCAACTTTGTGTTAGGCATTGATTTTGAACCTGGAAAACAAGTTTAGTTTGCAGTGTTTCCTTTCTGGGAGTTGTCTTTTTATATTTACTGAGTTAGTATTCTTTGCTGTGGGTGAAAGCAACTATACTTTAACTCATAACAGTAAGATGAGCTAATTTTTATCTCTAGCTTGCAACTTAAGAACTTTTTAATAAAAAAGATTTATCTGTGAATTCACCAAATATATATTGAGTGACTGATGTACATAAGATATGTTTAGACACCAGCATATCAGATGAGATATACTTTGCCTATAAAGAGATAAAAGTGCCACAGTCAATACTTTTTTATGTTTCACAAGTGCCAGGCACTATGAGGTGATGAGAACACCATCTAGGAGTCAGAAGAGGAGTAATAAAATCTGTTCTTGGATAATTATAATGATAATAGAAAGCTAGAATAAATGGACTTTATAAGGAAGTGAGAGGAGAGGGTCAGTTAGCTCTCAGATTTTGGCCTTTCCAACTCAAGTATAAAATATGATTTATCATATGCAATCTGTCATAGGAATATCCAGCACAATGTAATGGCGAATTGCCTGTGCTTGCACCATTACCGGCTGTACATGTGGGAAAGCTGAATGCATCCATGTAGCTCAGTTTCCTCTCCTGTTAAATTATAAATACAGCAGTCCCTGGTGTTTAGTGCACATTCAATAAGTGTTAGCTATTTTGTTGTCCATAGAGTGAGATGTATTTTGAAAGATACTACATGGTGTGCTTTTCACAGTGATGTTTGATGAATTTATAATTGTCTAATCAGCTCATTCAACGTTGTAATGAACCTTTTAGCAGAGAGTAGGTCAACACATTGCTTTCTTCATCCACAAAGGAAATGGCTACAGAATTAAGTGGAGTACTTAGTGGCTCAAATCATGAACTCCTTATTGCGAAGTTCAGACTTAAATTGAAGAAAGTAGGGAAAACCACTAGACCATTCAGATATGACCTCAATCAAATCCCTTATGATTATACAGTGGAAGTGGGAAATAGATTTAAGGGACTAGATCTGATTGATAGAGTGCCTGATGAACTCTGGACGGAGGTTCGTGACATTGTACAGGAGACAGGGACCAAGACCATCCCCATGGAAAAGAAATGCAAAAGAGCGAAATGGCTGTCTGAGGAGGCCTTACAAATAGCTGTGAAAAGAAGAGAGGCGAAAAGCAAAGGAGAAAAGGAAAGATATAAGCATCTGAATGCAGAGTTCCAAAGAATAGCAAGGAGAGATAAGAAAGACTTCCTCAGTGATCAATGCAAAGAAATAGAGGAAAACAACAGAATAGGAAAAACAAGAGACCTCTTCAAGAAAATTAGAGATTCCAAGGGAACATTTCATGCAAAGATGGGCTCAATAAAGGACAGAAATGGTATGGACCTAACAGAAGCAGAAGATATTAAGAAGAGGTGGCAGGAATACACAGAAGAACTGTACAAAAAAGATCTTCACGACCAAGATAGTCACGATAATGTGATCACTGACCTAGAGCCAGACATCTTGGAATGTGAAGTCCAGTGGGCCTTAGAAAGCATCACTACTGCGAGAGACGCCCGGCTCCCGGCGGCGCAGACGCGAGAGACGCCCGGCTCCCGGCGGCGCAGACGCGAGAGACGCCCGGCTCCCGGCGCAACCGACCACGTGCAGAATCGTGGCTGAGAGGAGCTGCCCCGCGCCCAGGGTTAGGGCGGTGGCCGAGAGGAGCTGTACCACGTCCAGGAGGCGGTGGCTGCTTGGGCACCGGAGGGCCGAGAGGAGCTGATCCACATTCAAAGCAGGAGGGGCAGCCTTGAGGAGATACCCCTCGTCCGAGGTAAGGTACAGCGGCTGCGCCTTGCTGGAGCAGCTGGGAAGAGGTACTCCACGATCAAGTGGAATATAAGAATCCAGTGTTCTGGGGAGGAAGGAACAAGATGGCGGAGGGATAAGATGGCAAGACCACTTTCTTCCCCACAAATTCATCAAAAGAACATTTGAATGCGGAGTAAAGTCCACAAAACAACTTCTGAATACTGGCAGAGGACATCAGGCTCCCAGAAAAGCAGCCATTGTCTTCTAAAGGAAAGAGAAGAAATCAAGCTCCACCCACCAGAACACTGACACATGCCTCCCTAACCAGGGAACCCGGACAAGTCACCCGTCCAACCCCACACACAGCGAAGAAACTACATAATAAAGAGAACTCCACAAACTGCAAGAAGAGGGAACGGCCACCCCAAGCAAAGCAATATAAGCAAGATGAAGAGGCAGAGAAATACCCAGCAAGTAAAGGAACAAGATAATTGCCCACCAACACAAACAAAAGAAGAAGATATAGGGACTCTACCTGATAAAGAATTTCAAATTTTGATGGTGAAAATGATTCAAAATCTTGAAAGCAAAATGGAGTTACAGATAAATAACCTGGAGAAAAGGATTGAGAAGATGGAAGAAAGATTTAATAAGGACTTAGAAGAAATAAAAAAGAGTCAATATACAATGAATAATGCAATAGATGAGATCAGAAACACTCTGGAGGGAACAAACAATAGAATAACAGAGGCAGAAGACAGGATTAGCGAACTAGAAGATAGAATTTTAGAAATAAATGAAACAGAGAGGAAAAAAGAAAAACGAATTAAAAGAAATGAGGACAATATTAGAGACCTCTGGGACAATGTTAAACGCTCCAACATTCGAATCATAGGAGTCCCAGAAGAAGAAGACAAAAAGAAAGACCATGAGAGAATACTTGAGGAGATAATAGTTGAAAACTTCCCTAAAATAGGGAAAGAAATAATCACCCAAGTCCAAGAAACCCAGAGAGTCCCCAACAGGATAAACCCAAGGTGAAATACTCCAAGACACATATTAATCAAATTAACAAAGATCAAACACAAAGAACAAATATTAAAAGCAGCAAGGGAAAAGCAGCAAATAACACACAAGGGGATTCCCATAAGGATAACAGCTGATCTTTCAACAGAAACTCTTCAGGCCAGAAGGGAGTGGCAAGACATACTTAAAGTGATGAAAGAAAATACCCTACAGCCCAGATTACTATACCCAGCAAGGATCTCATTCAAATATGAAGGAGAAATCAAAAGCTTTACAGACAAGCAAAAGCTGAGGGAATTCAGCATCACCAAACCAGCTCTCCAACAAATGCTAAAGGATCTTCTCTAGACAGGATACACAGAAAGAGTGTATAAACTTGAACCCAAAGTAATAAAGAAAATGGCTACGGGATCGTACTTATCAATAATTACCTTAAACGTAAATGGGTTGAAATTTTCAAAAAGGCTAGGAAACAATTCTCATAGCCATCAATAGTTCAGTGTTGAGTTCATGAATAGTTTTTAAAGTTTGGGACAAACTGTAGTATTTGCTATTTGAAGTACTATTTGTAATTGGCATATTACGATGTAACATTGGTCTTCATTTCCAACTTAAAACGCCTAAAAATGCCTAACAGATTTTTAGATTTGTGAATTTTAGTTGAAATGTATTTTACGATGTTACTAAACCTGCAGAAATATTGAAATATTTCAGAGAACTTATTCACTGTACATTTAATTTATTTTATTTATAAAAGTTATGAACTGTAGAAAGTTTTACTTGTTGGGTCAAATGCTTGTTGCTTCAAAAGCTTGTTGCATTTGAAGTGCTAGTTACAAGAAAATCAAATACCTTCAATGTATAAATGCTATTAAGTTTTTAAAGGACTCTGGAGTATAAGTAAGTTTGTTTAAAGAAATTTAGTCTATTCAACCTGAATCAGCTCTGTCAAACATTAATTAAAAGCCTCATTTTAAAAAAATAAATAAATAAATAAATAATGGTGGTGGGAGGGAGGGTTGGGAAGCTGGCTGGAGGTGGAGGTGGTGAAGTTTATAAATCTAATTAAAAATGAAGTTGCATTTCCATTTTCCAAATCCACCCATCCACTGTGTCACTAGACATTATGTACGATTTTACTTTGCGACAGAAACCATTACATTTAAAAATTCATTACAGCAAGGTGAGTTAGACACATGATGGATGCAGCTTTAATTCTGCCATATATTATTACAGTTAAAATGTAAATGATGAAAAATATTTTATGCTTATCAGCATTTATGTGGAAATGTGTTTTACAGTGATATATGATGTTATATTTCTATTATTGTGATGAAAAAAAAAAGCAATACAAAAGACGAAGTGTTTATTAAAACATGAAAAAAAAAAGAAATAAATGGTTTTGCAGCACTGAAGAAATTATAGAAAGTAAATAAGCTAGATCAGACCTGTTTTATGTAGTAATTTTATAGTTTATTTTAATTATTTCAGTTGTAAAATATTGTTATACTGTTAATTAGTTCTGATTGTTCATATTAAACTATTGTAATGCAAAAAAATAAATAAATAAATAAAATTAAAAAAAAAAAAAAGAAAGCATCACTACTAACAAAGCTAGTGGAGGTGATGGAATTCCAGTTGAGCTATTTCAAGTCTTGAAAGAGGATGCTGTGAAAGTGCTGCACTCAATATGCCAGCAGATTTGGAAAACTCAGCAGTGGCCACAGGACTGGAAGAGGTCAGTCTTCATTCCAATCCCAAAGAAAGGCAATGCCAAAGAATGCTCAAACTACTGCACAATTGCACTCATCTCACACGCTAGTAAAGTCATGCTCAAAATTCTCCAAGCCAGGCTTCAGCAGTATGTAAACCGTGAACTCCCAGATGTTCAAGCAGGTTTTAGAAAAGGCAGAGGCACCAGAGATCAAATTGCCAACATCCGCTGGATCATGGAGAAAGCAAGAGTGTTTCAGAAAAACATCTATTTCTGTTTCATTGACTATGCCAAAGCCTTTGACTGTGTCGATCACAATAAACTGTGGAACATTCTGAAAGAGATGGGAATCCCAGACGACATGACCTGCCTCTTGAGAAACCTGTATGCAGGTCAGGAAGCAACTGTTAGAACTGGACATGGAACAACAGACTGGTTCCAAATAGGAAAAGGTGTACGTCAAGGTTGTATATTGTCACCCTGCTTATTTAACTTATATGCAGAGTACATCATGAGGAACACTGGGCTGGAAGAAGCACAAGCTGGAATCAAGATTGCTGGGAGAAATATCAATAACCTCAGATATGCAGATGACACTACCCTTATGGCAGAAAGTGAAGAGGAACTCAAAAGCCTCTTGATGAAAGTGAAAGAGGAGAGTGAAAAGGTTGGCTTGAAGCTCCACATTCAGAAAACAAAGATCATGGCATCTGGTCCCATCACTTCATGGGAAATAGATGGGGAAACAGTGGAAACAGTGTCAGACTTTGTTTTTTTGGGCTCCAAAATCACTGCAGATGCTGATTGCAGCCATGAAATTAAAAGACGCTTGCTCCTTGGAAGGAAAGTTATGACCAACCTTGATAGTATATTAAAAAGCAGAGACATTACTTTGCCAATCAAGGTCCGTCTAGTCAAGGCTATGGTTTTTCCCGTGGTCATGTATGGATGTGAGAGTTGGACTGTGAAGAAGGCTGATCGCCGAAGAATCGAAGCTTTTGAACTGTGGTGTTGGAGAAGACTCTTGAGAGTCCCTTGGACTGCAAGGAGATCCAACCAGTCCATTCTAGAGGAGATCAATCCTGGATGTTCATTGGAGGGACTGATGCTAAAGCTGAAACTCCAATACTTTGGCCACCTCATGAGACGAGTTGACTCACTGGAAAAGACTCTGATGCTGGGAAAGGTTGGGGGCGGGAGGAGAAGGGGACGACGGAGAATGAGATGGCTGGGTGGCATCACCGACTCTGTGGACATGAGTTTGAGTGAACTCCGGGAGTTGGTGATGGACAGGGAAGCCTGGCGTGCTGTGATTCATGGGGTCGAGGAGAATTGGACACGACTGAGTGACTGAACTGAACTGAACTGAACTTAGTGGCTTAGTGAGATGCTCTGGCACAGGGTCCTCTCCTCCTCCTGGACTGAGAAGAAGCAGTGCCTTGGCCACAGTGGAATTTCCAAGGTCTGCACTTTGCATATTACCGATCTCTATATTGACACAAAGCAGAAAACTGAACAGACACTAAAAGATGCACAGGACACATTTACACCACCTAAGAACTTTGATTTTCTTCTTGTAGGACAGACATGAGAAGGTTCTCCATGAGGAACAAAAATGATACACGTGACCTTATCTGTCCTTGGTCAATCCCAGCCCATGAGCTTGGTGGGCTTCCATTTTCTAAGGCGGCACTTAGCCACCCACCTTGGTCACACCTCAGCCATGTAGCAGGAGGTTAAGCCATTCTGCCAGCTCTGTGCACATTTCTAGCTACTAAGATCACTCTCAATCAACTCATGAGAATGACCAAATTTCTAGAAATTCCCTGTGTTCTGTGTTATTTCAAGGGTAATATTAAATCACTGGATGCTCAACTGAAGCCACCACCATATAGACCTGTAGCCTCACTCTCAACTCGGGCTCAAAGCTGCCTCTTCAGAGAGGAAGACAGGAGGCTGGCAGTCTGACATGCACCATTCTTTCTGGAGTTTGAGGGCCACTTTTGAAGTTTTAGTGCAACAGATGACTTTATAAGGGAGGTGAATGAAAGTTCAAATGATCCATCCAGTTCTAAGTCCTTAATGTCCGTGTATGTACTCCTTAAGAGCACGACTGATTGCTTCTCTTTGTCACTGCTCCAGTGCAAGAAGCTTCTAGAAGATCTCCATCTGGAGAGTTTTGCTTCTGAGAGGCTGACTGATATTGAGGTCTGAAAGCCAGCAGTGAAGGCTCTTGTGCTTTCCAGTCTTCCTTTGCCTAACTTGCCCACTTTTTGCAACCTCACTGGCAAAAACTACTTTCTTATGATGCAAACTAAGCCTCTAACTCACACATAGGTATACATGATAATTTATAGAATTTATAAAAAGAACTTTCTTTTTCAGAAACCACTAAAAGGAATGGGAATGGCTCAAGCTAAAGAATCTGCCTGCAGTGCAGGAGTCCCAGGTTCTGTCTTTGGGTGGGGAAGATGTCCTGGAGAAGGGAATGGCTACCTACTCCAGTATTCTTGCCTGGGAAATCCCATGAACAGAGGAGCCTGGTGGGCTACAGTCCATGAGGTTGTAAAGAGTCAGACACGACTGAGCGACTAACACTAAATGAATCTCTAATGAAGTTATTATATGTGACTATCATCATTATGCTTTTGGGAAAATCAACTTTCAATTTGCTCCTAAAATCATTGTCCATTATTCTGAACTGTAAGGTTGTCCTGACAACGTACATATCAGGACCTTTCAGCTAGACATGATGGGCACAAAGGAGACAAAGGCAAATACCTCAGCTAATTCACTCAGTGAGTGCTGCTCTGATTCCTACTGTACTAAATTGACTAGCCATGCAAAAAATAGGATTAACTGTCCAATTAGGAACTTGTGATTTTTTTTTAAAACAATTGAAGTTGCCTATACCAGGAAGTTATTAATAAAATAAGCCATTAAACTAAAAAAATAGATAGTAGGTAAGTTGAGAAACTCCATTTTGTTATCAGATCACAGTTCAACTTACCTAAAAACAGTACCAGGTTTCCGGTTTTCTAAATTACTAGAGGAGACTCAATAAGTACCTAATGACCATAAAAATCTGAGCCAAGTAAGTGCTATTTCAGACTGGTATTTATCTTAGGGGTAAAGTCTTATGGAAAACATAAAAGAAACATGTGCGAATGCTAAGTCACTTTAGTCATGTCCAACTCTTTGCGTCCCAGTAGACTGTAACCTGCCAGGCTCCTTTGTCCATGGAATTCTCCAGGAAAGAATACTGGAGTGGATTGCCATGCCCTTCTCCAGGGGATCTTCTAGACCCAGGGATCAAACGCACATCTCTTGTGTCTCTTACACTGGCAGATGGGTTCTTTACCACTAGTGCCACCTGGGAAGTCCGTAAGTATGTTTATATGCATGTCATATCTATTAAAATATTTTTAAGCATTTTTGTGGTTTTCTTGGCAACTTAGAAATTCATCCTTCAAGTAAACTGTTACCAACATATGAAAATGATGTATATTTGGTTTATATTTCTTAGTCGTGAGTACTCTCTTTTAATGCTTGTTTCATCTTTTGAATTATTTACTTCTTTCTCTTTACTCTTAAAAGATACCAACTTTTACCTTTATACATTGGTTCCTTGGTGTTGAATATTCACAGGGATTGTATTACTGTTCTCAATTAAGACTAAGGGAAGCAAAGTTTTCAGGAAGCTGAGCATTAGTAGATCTTAGATCCTCTTGTTTCACCTCTTACAGAGTCTTCTGAGTCACAGGAAGATTGGAAACTTCAGCTCTTAGGGTCACATTCTAATCTCTTCTTCGTTCTAATTTTTCCAGAGCCAGCCAAACCCAGCTTGGATGATTTCAATAAAATTTCCTTCCTTTGATTTGATTTCAGATCTGTACTTTTGGGGGGTACACTTCTGCTGATGACAGTGAAAGTCACGTCTGATTCTTCATGACCCCATGGACTATACAGTCCATGGAATTCTTCAGGTCAGATTACTGGAGTGGTAGCCTTTTCCTTCTCCAGCACATCTTCCCAACCCAGGGATCAAACCCAGGTCTCCCGCATTGCAGGAGGATTCCTTACGAGCTGAGCCACCAGGGAAGCCCAAGAATTCTGGAGTGGGTAGTCTATCCCTTCTCCAGCATATCTTCCTGACTGAGGAATCGAACCAGGGTCTCCTGCACTGCAGGCAGATTCTTCACCAGCTGAGCTACCAGGTGCCCAAAGACAAATCTTGGCCCCTGCACCACCCTACAATCCTGGATTTTGCACATGACACTGATAGTTTTAATGAATGAGGCAGATAACAAACACTTCTACAGGACTTTTCATGATTAAGAAGAAAGGACACCAAGGACACCAATGTCATTCAATCTTTCTGCTCACAGATGTAAATGTGGTTTTCAAAATGTGTGCACTTAAGCTCCAACAAAACATTTTGGTGGCCTTAAAACTATTATAGTATATTTCCTCTAATTTTATTGGTCATGTTGATGATATTGTTGAATAGAATCCATGGTATGACCTAGATAATAAATGGCAGGCTATGGTTTTAACAGATATTTACATTTTCTTAATAATTTCATACATTTAGCCACTTAACTGAAGGAGCTGGATTGAATAGAATTTGAGTACCTAGTTGAAAATGCTCTTGCTATTGTAACTCTAATAGAATTCATTTGTAACTACCAGACATGAGGTATATGGCTACCTGGTCATGCTATCCATTAAAATACTTCAAATCAAGCATTTGTCTTCCACGCACTGTTTCCTAAAGTGTGTTTTCCTAGAATAACATTTAAAACAAAAAACAAAACAGCACAGAGAATAGAGAACTGTAACAAGGGTCAGGTCTTGTCAGAAACTTTATGAATTGTTTAGAGGTATTTTAAAATGTAACTTCATTTCATATTACTAACTCTTCATCATTGAGGGTCTTGCTTACACTGAATGGTGGGGATGGTAGACTCTTATAACTGCTTTCAGGAATGTGGGAGAATTAGGAATGTTATTTTGTGCTTGGGGGCTGGCTAGCTGCCTCCCCAGGTAAACACTGGAAATCTGTAAAGTTGGACTAAGGGATTGGAAGAGTAAAATATTAAATAGTAAAGAAACTGGTAAGATCACAACTTAGCATTGTATAGCATCTTCACTACTTTTGATCCTTGGAGCTTTTCTTTTTTCTCTTGTTTTAAATATATATATATATATTCACATAGTTCCTAGAGATATGAGATGATCACATTGTAGTTGACTCATACGCTTTATTCTGATAAGACTCTCACCACTCTTAATCATAATTGCATGCATGCATGCTAAGAAGCTTCAGTTGTGTCTGACTCTGTGACCCTATGGACTGTAGCCCACCAGGTTCCTTTGTCTATGGGATTCTCCAGGCAAGAATACTGGAATGGGTTGCAATGTCTGCCTGCAGCTGATCTTACCAACCCAGGACTGAACCCGCATCTCTTATGTCTCCAGCAATAGCAGGTGGGTTCTTTAACACAATCAGCACCTGAGAAGCTCCCCTTCATTATGATTACTTATCATCAAGTAGGAGAAGTAGAAAAATTTTAGCGAAGACTAGAGTGTAAGACTAATGCCCAAGGAAGAATACAAATATAGTGCTCTGAGGACCCTGAAGACAGCAAGTTTTTCTGGAGGTACAAAAGATTTAGCATTTGAAATGAGCCAGGCAGGCTCCTCTGTCCATGGAATTTTCTAGGCAAGAATACTGGGGTAGGTTTTGCCATTTCCTACTCTAGGGTATCTCCCCAATCCAGAAATCAAACTTGTATCTTCTCCTGCATTGACAGGTGGATTCTTCACTACTGTGCCATTAAGCAACACATAAAATAATTACCTGCTTGTCACATTATTTCTTTTAAAAAAACATTTTTTAGTTGGTGAAATCAACCTTCTGAGGACAACTGAGTAAGTGACTTAAGAATTTTCTAGACTAATGAGGGCCTGGTTTACAGTAATAGCATAATACTAGCTCAGTACTCTCTCTAAAACATCTCAATAAAATTCTATTACTAAACTCATTTTACAGGTTCCAGGGAACTTAGTACAACCTTCTCATATTCTCTCCCACTCACTTTTTAGCCATTCTCTTCCTTAACAAAACTCCCCTAAGTTAAGGAGACTAAAAAAACCCTAAAACTTTAAATGTATCGATATTCCTAAGTGATAGCTATTCTTCAGTTCAGTTCAGTTCAGTTCAGTCGCTCAGTCGTGTCCGACTCTCCGCGACCCCATGAATTACAGCACGCCAGGCCTCCCTGTCCATCACCAACTCCCAGAGTTCACTCAAACTCATGTCCACAGAGTCGGTGATGCCATCCAGCCATCTCATTCTCCGTCATCCCCTCTCCTCCCGCCCCCAACATTTCCCAGCATCAGAGTCTTTTCCAGTGAGTCAACTCGACGCATGAGGTGGCCAAAGTATTGCAGTTTCAGCTTTAGCATCAGTCCCTCCAATGAACATCAGGATTGATCTCCTTTAGAATGGACTGGTTGGATCTCCTTGCAGTATAAGGGACTCTCAAGAGTCTTCTCCAGCACCACAGTTCAAAAGCTTCGATTCTTCGCCGATCAGCCTTCTTCACAGTCCAACTCTCGCATCCATACATGACCATGGGAAAAACCATAGCCTTGACTAGACGGACCTTGGTTGGCAAAGTAATGTCTCTGCTTTTTAATATACTATCTAGGTTGGTCATAACTTTCCTTCCAAGGAGCAAACGTCTTTTAATTTCATGGCTGCAATCAGTATCTGCAGTGATTTTGGAGCCCAAAAAAATGAAGTCTGACACTGTTTCCACTGTTTTTCCATCTATTTCCCATGAAGTGATGGGACCAGATGCCATCTTAGGATGCTTTATAGAGCAAGTAGCAGATACAGTGAAAAATTTAAAACTTACAATTATCTCTGTATTTTATTTCTCTTTTTCCCTCAGGGTGACTAAATTGATAAGCCACGAACTTTTTTGACCAAAGTTATTTCATGAACATGAATTTTGAATATATACATGTTATCATTTCACAAAACCATTTCTAATATATATAATGACTAATGAATATGTTTGGTTCAAAATTTAGTATCTCAGGTAATTGTTTGAAATGTGGAATGTATTTTATGAAGAAATAATATGATCACTGGTGGTTTAGTTTTCAAGTTTGCTTACAAAAGGCTGTATTTAACCCATGATGTGGCCAGAGCATAACATCTTTTGTTCTGGTCCTGGATAAAGAGAACTGCTCATGAGAGGAAAGCATTCAAAGTCCTTAGAAGTCAAGAAAGGCAAAGTTATAATTTCAAAACTTCAAAATTCAAAGATTTACTATATATATCACATTCTCTATGAAACATATTGTTCGCCGCTCTTTCTTTCAGCACTCTCTTCGAGCTCCTTATGGAATGTGTAATGAGGGCTAGGTATGGATTGGAAAATCTATATTTGTGCAGGAGTGAGTGAGTAGGCCCCTTCTTCGGGAAGATGGGAGGCATGGTCTTTACTTCACACTCAAGTGTTACATTCCAGTTTGACAGAAGTCCACGGTGACTGAGTCCTGTAATTGTGCTCTTGTTTCTTCAACCTCCCCCCTTTCCCTTTCTACTGGCACAGGCTCTCAGTCAGTTCTGTGGCCACCACTTGAGGTGAAGAAAGTAAACCTTTCCCAACCCACCTCCAAAATAACAAATTCCTCCTTGCCATCTGATTCACCCCTTCCAGACAGTTCCTGGGACTTATTCTTCAGGGTAGGTTGTCAGTCCTCAGTCACTCCTGTTTATTATGCTGATGCACAGAGAATGGGCTGAAGGATTAGATCCCACACGGAGAGAAAAGGAGACATTACAACCAATGGCATAGGAGCAAGAAGGACTATAGAAGCCTGCTATGAAGAATCATATGCCACCAAATTGGGTGGTAGAAATAGGTCAAGTTATCCAGAAGGAATATCTTCTTAGAAATATACAATCTACCATGACTAAATCATGAAGAAACAAAATTTGGCTGCTATGTTTCTCCTGTACATTATGATGCTCATAGAGTGTCTTCTGTCTTCTTAGCTTTGAGTGACATTAAAAATGGTCATTCAATTACCTTAACCTCAGTGGGCTCCTGGTATTGGGAAAAGGTTGTATTTCAGTCCGTGTGAAAACTGATTAGGAAGTAACAGGAATATATTTTTGAAAATTAAAGAAATGGTTAACTTATGGTATGAAGCTATACAAAAAATTATGACCTTCGGCAGAAAATATATTGCGTGAGATGTTAGGTAACCGTTCAAAATTTACATAAAGCAACAGACACCAGTATGACCATTGAGCCAATTTTCATTTTAATGTTTTTAAGATGCATTTTTATTTTCAGAATGTGAAGTCTAAACAGCTAGAACAGGTAAGAAAAAGCTTTGGACACAGATGGGATCTGCCTTTATGGGAAGAAAATGCTTTCACAGTCATATGTCTCTAAGGAGAATTGAAAAGGGTAGACCAAGCCTTCAGATTTGTAACAAAGTATGAAGTTGACCGATAAAGTCAGGCTTATGCTCCTGTTCTACAAATGCCAGGTCACTATGGAATACTTCAGTTGAAAAGCTTTAGTCATGGTAGTACTTTGTGTACCAATTTCTATGAGTATTTTGTGTTAGCCTGTTATTTGAGGACTTCGAAATGTCTCTGAGCAAATTTCTTACAGATACCAGAGATCTGCTCTATCAGAGACAACAAAGAGGTACCTCTAAAAAACCTGCAAATGAAGAAAGCAAGTTGCTTTCTGACAGTGAGATCGCTCCTAGCCTAATAGATTGCAAGAGAAACAAGTAGTCAATCTAGCATATAGAGTTCAATAACAAGAAAAGGAGAAGATCTTCAATGAAAACATAGAAAATCAAGAATCAAATAAACAAATATGGATAACACTAAGCCAAACCGTTTCTTGGGAGAGTGACCTGCCTGTCTGACATTTGCTTTCACTATTACTAAACATACACATTTGACTAAAGCTTTTCAAAATTTAGCATTCATCAAAATCATATGCAAAGGTTGTTAAAATATAGATTATTAGGCCCAGTTACTTAGAGTTCCTGAGTTGGTGGGTGTGGAGTGAGGCTAGAGAAAACATATTTTCAACCATTTCCCAGGTGATGTGGATGCTCTTGGTCCTAAACTGCACTTGAGAAACCATTGCATTCAGCCAGCAGAAACTGCTGCCATTAAACATTTAAGCCAAATGAAAAATGAATATCTTTCAGTGTGTTTATTCTTTGTTCTCTGTGAACTTGAAGAATATAACTTGCCTAGAAGGGAAAAAAAAATATGCTAAACAGATTAATGTAAGTCTTCATTCAGCATTTATTTTGAGCACTGTAAATCAGTCATTTGCTTTTCTGGATTTATACACGTGTCTTTTGTGAGCAGAAGCATATCTAAGTTTCGTTTTTGTCTTGATTTACATGATTTGTTGGGGAAGGTCCTTTAAGAAAAAGAATTTAAAATTTTGATGAAAATTTTTGACATGAAGGTAAGTATTTACCTAGAAAATAAATCACAACAATTATGAATTGGAGAAAGCTTAGAAGTACCACAAATATCCAGCTTCCCAGGTGGCTCAGTAGGTGAAGAATCCGCCTGTAATGCAGGAGATGCAGGAGACTCGCCTTTGATCCCTGGGCTGGGAAGATCCCTTGGAGGAGGGTATGGCAATCCATACCTTGCCTGGAGAATCCCATGGACAGAGGAGTCTGGTGGGCTACACTTCATAGGGTCGCAAAGAGTCAGACACGACTGAAGTGACTTAGCATGCACACACATACCACAAATAAAACAACATCCAGGAAATGAAGAATCTAGATTGTAACTCCGTACACTTGGATTCTTCCTCTTTTCCACTAGTCATTCACCCCTCTGCTGGGCTCCATAGCACACGTTCACTTGGGGATATGACCTCTGGTCCTGCACTTTCCTGATGAAGCCATGTGATTCCATGTAAGCGGCGGTTAGAATATCACCAGAAGTTATTCCCACTTAAATGATTAGCCAGCCAAATGTAGAAGTGATGACCAGCCACTAAATATAATCTACTCCATCCAAACTAATTGGTGGATTCAACAAGATAATGGCCATGTTTGGGGTTCATCAGTAGCGTATCTTGTGTGAGCAAGCACATGCACCTAGATTTGTAGAAATCCCACCAGCCTTTGACATTAGTAACTGGGGCACACTTCACTCTCCCCAGTTTCGCCCACACCTGTCTGTTTTCTCCTTAGAAGGTGCACCAGAAAGTGATAGGAAGGAGCTTGAAGTCATCACAAAAGTGAAAGGAAGCTTTTGAAAGTTATCTCCACAACAGGAAGGTCAAAAGGAAGGCAGGCAGTGGAGTGGCCCACCTGGGTCTCCATTTCTACTTTCACAAGCTGTGAAACCTTGCCCTTGTTATCAGTCCCTCTCTAGTTGAATTTATTCAGTTGTAAAATAGAAATAATAATGGTCGCACCCTCATAGTGCTGTCATAAAGACTAAAAGAGTTAGTATATGTAAAACCTGGCACATGGTAACCACTCAATAGGAATTTGCTGTTATTATTTGGAAAGTAAAAGGCATTTTAAAATGTGATTTCCAAAGTAGTAGCAGAGAGTTTTGGATTTATTTCCACTCTCCTCTTTTAATACTAAAATTAGCATCCTTCCAAGTCCAGTTCCTGGGTAACTGTTGTTGCTATTCTGGGGCCATCTGTGATCTTCAATAGCACCAAGCTTGGTGTTCCAATCCACGGCTAGATCACGTCACAACTCCTAGTGATCTGTTGCCTGTTTATTTGCAGAACTGGTCACAATTTGGCCTCTCTTTTTTTGTATAAATTGTCTACATTAGCTCTTAAAACTCTGCCGACATCTACTGGGGCGCCAGCATTTGGATGGGTGTTATAACACTACATTTTCTCTTCATTACAAGTCCTAAAAATAGGGTGCCACTGACTAATGTTTTCAGCCTTCACAGCAAGATTTGGTTTGTCAGGAAATGGTGTGGGAGTAGTTCTCATATGCACTGAAGGTGCAAAGTGCAAAACAAAAATAACTCAACAAGAGTTTAACAGCCCTTCTCGATGTACGTTATTTACAAAGGCCACAATCTGGAATTCCAGGCAGAGCCTTGAGAAGCTTGGGAGACTCTTCAGGAACAGGAAAATTGCCAATATAGATTACACAGAAGGGAACACGTGATGAAGAAAGACAGGATTTAATCTGTCATCTCTGCTCTCTTCATCAGTATTCATGTCTGCTCAGGCATCAGTAGGACTTTGAGTTTAGTCAAACTTGGAAGAACTCTTCAGTAACATAATGCATAAAACCATATGGAGAAACTGCTAAACCATCGCTGCTTTCATTTTTATATGTAAAAATTTCCCCATCCTCTCTAGGGGGTGACTACTTTTCTTTCAACTGTCTCATTTTCTTGTATAAAACAAGACATGTTGCATTAGTAAATCGTAATTGCATTTTCACTTTCTGTGGTTTTAGAATGTATGGTAGCAAATATTTTGCAAACACTGAAATGCTTCAGAATTAATCCCTACCCTTCAATAAAAATCCTAGATACTGTCAGAAGGCAGGAGAAAAACTGTTGTACTCATTAATATCACAACAAAGAAAAAGACACCATTAACACCTGGTACGTTCTTTATTCCAGTTCTAGTGAACATCCTGGAGAATCCCAGGGATGGGGGAGCCTGGTGGGCTTCCGTCTATGGGGTCACACAGAGTCGGACACAACTGAAGTGACTTAGCAGCAGCAGCAGCAGTGAACATCACATTCTTGCTTAGGCTAAAAATCTCAGATGCATATAATTAAGTAATTTTGCTGTATTTTTAAAAAATAAAAAATTTGTTGCCCAGTTTGCTGTTATTCTTTTCAATACCAGCTTAGAAGAAAAATTTTGCCCATCTCAATGCATTGAGGATGAATTCTTTATTTTCATGCCAAGGAAATACAGTCACAAATACTTTGTTCAGGCAAAAGAAGATTTAGAATAGCTTTGCTTTATCACTGTTTGCAATGTACTTTTGGAGTTAATAGACTCACATAAATGAAATAACCAAGGACATTTCCCCCTTTGCATTTTTTTTTTTTTAGTTGCTTCCCATCAAAAGTTTTTCAGTTTTACAGTATGGAAAACTTTCTCTTTGTACTTAAAAATCACAGAGAGAAAAACACACTATTATATTTGAGAAGCAAGGAAGATGATGGATTAAAGCAGATGTAGAGTGTTTGCAGTTATATAAGACTATTAGGGACCCTGCTTGTTCTGGTTTTTGTAATTTGTCCATGTCCTACTTTATATAACTCAATCCGTTGTGAGCCAAACATGAAATAAGCAAATACAATATTCCATATTTCACTTTGTCAGCAAATTAGAAAAAAAAGTGTAGAACAAACAGAATAGTCATCATGGTTCTTGAATAGAGAACGAAGCACTTTTCAAATCCCAGGGACCTGTGAGAAGCAGAAGGTTAAGGAGTTTTTTTTTTACCATGAGCAGATGTGTTTGTTACTGTTGATGGACAAGCTTATCCATTTACTTCAATTAATAACAAGACTGAGCACATCAATACGTGAGCTTGTCCTCATGCCTTGATTTTTTTCCAATTTGACAGGTAATAGTGGGGCAGGGAAAATGTCACAACAGTTTAGTCCTGCCTCACTGGCTTTAACTACTTCGATGACAATGGGAATGCATCTTGCTAAGATTCCTTATGATTCATAATAACACTACATTCGGTGAGGGTTTAAAATCTGTGACAATGAATGCTTGAAAATCATTCCTTTCATGGTTATTCACTTGGGCACTAAGTAAAATCAAGTTAAAATATTTATGATCAGTATGAAAATGTGGAAACTTTCTTTAGGAACTTGTCTTTTCACATTGAGTCATAAGTGAAACCAACTTTGTTTGACAAAAAAAAAAGGCCATTTTATCATCCAGCCAAGCTACTAACCTCTTCTCATATTCTAAAAAGATCTTTTCTACAATCTAACAGATTTTGTCAGAGAAACTCTAGTGATTTTTAAAACCCTACGATCCACTGCATTTTAACATAGGAGAGCAAATTATGCCTTTGGCAAACTTGACAATGGATATCAGAATCTAATAATATCAGTAATTTGCTTCAGTATTCACTGATCCAGTAAACAAATATTTTCCTTTTAACATTGAAACTGGACTGATTAATATCTGTTCAGGAGAGGAGAAGAAAGTGAGAAAATTTGTATTTTTCAGAGCAAAAAATAAAAGCTCATTTATACTATTCCAGAGGCAGTGAAGTAGATGTATGTAGCAGACTGCTTAGCGCAGCTAAGAAGACTTAGCAGTCTATTTTGTTGTTGTTATTATTTAGTAGCTCAGTCGGGTCTGACTGCAACCCTCTTTCCAGGGAATTCTCCAGGCAAGAATACCAGAGCGGGTTGTCATTTCCTTTTCCAGGGGATCTTTCCAACCCAGGGATTGAACCTGCATCTCCTAGATTAGCAGGTGATTTTACCAAGGAGCTACCAGGGAAGTCCATAGAGGTGTGAATATCAGAGAATGCTTGGAGTGGGTGCATAACAGCTTGTGCAGAGCAGGAACACCATTATGTGCATCTTCGCAGCTCCACAGCATCTAACACACCCTTCTCACCCATAAAGAACTCAACAAATGTTTTCTATCAAGCAACATTCTTCTAGACCTTAGAATAGAGGTTACCAAGCATCTTAAAAATAAATGTTCAAAACTTCAAGCTTGTTGGAGTCATGGAGGACCACCATATTAATATCTCCCCCAAACTTATTTTCTTACTACTCCCACTTCATTCTGTCTGTTAGCTCTTTTGTGAGGCTCTTCCTGACCCTGTGAGCATCTCAAAAATGGGCATACATTTTCTCCTCTCTTTGACCGGAGTACCTATATGTTGGACTTACCTAATGGCTCAGTGGTAAAGAATCTGCTTGCAATGCAGGAGACCTGGGTTCAATCCCTGGGTTGGGAAGATTCCCTAGAGAAGTGAATGACCTCCCACTCCATGGTACTTATTATTTTATATTTTAAGAAGTTTTGTTTGTCTCTGTAACTACATTTGAGATGTGCAAATATTTTTTTTCTTGTTATAGAATCATTTGATTCTAAAAACTAGAAATTTACTCTATTCTTGAGTAAATGCTCAGTAAATGAATTGCATTTAATTGCTGATCCTTTGGACAAATTTATCACAGTAGGACTACCACCTACTTCAGGAGACAGGACAAAATACAGCAAAGTTAAGGGTTGTATTTATTCCCTTAGCCTCAAACTTACAGATCTGTCCAAACCCCTAGCATCTCAGAATATGACCTTGTTTAGAGATAGGGTATTTACAGAGGTAACCAAGCTAAGATAAAATCATTAAAGTGGGACCCAGTCTACTATGATTCGTGTTCTTGTGAGAAGGAAAAATGGGACACAGACAAGCACAGATGGAAGATAAAGTGAATACCCAGAGAGAAAATGGACATCTCCAAACCATTCCATCACAGCCCTTGGAGGAAATTCAGCTTCCAACTCCTTGATCTGAGACCCCTCACCTGCAGAACTATGACACAATAAGTTTCTGTTGTTTAAGCCACCCAGTTTGTGGTCCTTCATTACAACAGTCCTTGCAAACTAACACAAGTATCCAGTTTTCTTTGTCCATTAAAAAGCAAAACTAGATAGAAAGTAGTTTATAATGGCACTGTGGTATTGTTGGGGAAGGTTGGTAATATAAAGACTCATATGTGACCTCTACAGAACAACAGAAAAAAACTTGCATCCTTTTTGTCCTATAGAAAAACACAGTCTTCATGCTATGACTATCTTGCAGTAACTCAATGTTCAAATGCCTTGTTTAATATGAAAATGGATCTTCAAATAGGATGGGAAATTACATTTGCTATAATCAATCAGCCTGCTCCACATAACAGATTATTAAAAATGCCTTCATTTGATTACCTGGGTGAAAATATAAATGGAAAATAACAAATCTAAATGCAGTGTAAGTATTGATAATGTGATGATGAGAGGAACTGTGTTCATTCCTAACATTAATAAATTTTTAAGTTGTATTAATGCCTACAATAATACAGGTTTGCTATATTAACCATAATTTACTTAGGCTTATCAACACAATGACATAAAGGGGTTGTTATTTTCTGAAATGAAAATAGTTACAGAGAAACAAAGAGAGGTATGTTTACTGAGATAGAGTATAATGAGGAGTGGGGAAAACAAGGCACACAAAAGACCTTATTTTTAAATCACTCATTTAAAGAAACTGAAATCAAATTCTTGAAAGGACAAGGTTCGTCTTTGATCAGTTATACAGGTTTATTCTTCAAGGTTTTAACTTGATTCCAGTCTTAGAGAGTTGAAATTCGTTTTCTTTCAGTAAAATCCTGCTCCCATTCTATGGGGAAAAAAAAAAAAGAATAAGAAAATATAGAAAGTTGTATTGGTGACACTATAGATGCTTAACTTTAAAATAGCTCATACAAATATACAATAATAAACCAAAAAGATCACTAGTATCCAGATCATATTTCACTAACAGAAAAATCCCCAAGTGTAAACCCTCATCTATTTTATCAAATAAGAGCTCTGTATTCCAATGAGTGCTCCTCTGTCATTTATTACAGCTGTTTCGTTGCTGCTAGATAAGCCATTGCTTCAAAACATAAAATAGAAAAAAATTAAAGACCATTAAGAAAGACCTCTGTGAAGAGTTATACCAGCAAGAGATTCAAGTGTAAAAAAATAGAACACATTCATTTGATGAAAAAGTAAAATAATAAAATATTGTGTTATCTAGCTTTCTGTCTCCACAATCACATTCTCAGTAATTCAGCAAATAATTATTGACCATTAAGCTATTTTATTATGCTTTTGAGACACCTACAATTAATATGTTACTGGTCAAAGATTAGATCCTTTTGCTCTATGACGGGAACAAGGTAAGAATGCGCACTCTTACCAATATTATTCAACATGCTGCTGGAAGTTCAAACTAGTTCAATAAAAGAAGGAAAGTTAATGAAAGACGTATAGATTAGAGAGTTAGGAAAAAACATTGTCACAGCTTGCCATTGACATGATTGTCTACATAGAAAATCTCAAAGAATCTACCCCAAAAATGTATTTCTAGCCTCACAGAAATAATATCTTAGCTCAGCAAGATTGCAGGATGTAGACTCAATATGTGAAAATCAATTGGATTTCTGTATACTAACAAAATAGTAAAGAGCCCACCTGCCAATGCAGGAGATGTAGGAGACGATCCCTGGGTCAAGAAGATTCACTGGAGAAAGAACTGCCTGGGAAATCCTGTGGACAGAGGAGCCTGGTGGCTACAGGCCATGGAATCACAAAGATCTGGACACAACTTAGCAACTGAGCATGCACAAATACTAAAAATAAGCATATGTAAACCGAAATTTAAAAGTCAGTACCACTTCAATCATTTGAAAGGACAGAAAATATTTAGATACAAACTTAACAAAACACATACAAAATCTGTATGTTGACAATTACAGACCAGAGACACAAGAAATCAAAGACCTAATTTAATGGAGAAATATGTCATGGTCATATTTCGAAAATGCAATAATGAAGTTGTTAATTCCCTCCCCAAATTTGCCTATAGGTTTAATTCAATTCCTGTCAAAATTACAGCAAAGTTTTGGTTGATATAGACAATTTTATTTTTAAATTTATTGGGACATGAATAGGACTGAGAAAAGATAAAATAGTCTTGGGGAGAAAAAGGTAGAAATCATTCCAGCCAATATTAAAGGTCTATAGCTATAGTTATCAACACAGTTTGATAATGGCCTATGAATACACACAGGTCAATGGTTCTGGAGACCCAAGAAATAGACCTTCACAAATATTTCCAACTGATTTTTCGCAAAAGTGAACAAGAATTTTAGTGGAGGAAGGACAAATTTCAACAAATGGTTCTGGAACTATCAGACAATTATAGGCTAAAAAAATGAACCTCGACCTACACCTCACATCTTTTACAAAAATTAATTGAAAATTCATTAAAGACTTAAATGTAAAATGTACAAGTAAAAAATATTCAGACAAAAATAGAAATCTTTGTGATCTAGGGTTAAGTAAAGTGTTCTCAGACTCCACACAAAAAGCATGATTCATAAAAGGGATATTTCATAAATTAGACTTTATAAAAATTAAAAATTTTTGTTTTTGATAATACCCTGATAAAAGCATGAAAAAAGCTACACACTGGAACATAGTATTTCCAAATCATATACCTCACAAAAGACTAGCATCTAGAATATATAAACAACTTTCAGTGTTCAACAGTGAAAGAAAAAATACAATTACAAAATGGGCAAAAGTCCTTAGCAGCCATTTACTACAGAGGATGCTGCTGCTGCTGCTGCGAAGTCGCTTCAGTCGTGTCCGACTCTGTGCGACCCCATAGACGACAGCCCACCAGGCTCCCCCGTCCCTGGGATTCTCCAGGCAAGAATACTGGAGTAGGTTGCCATTTCCTTCTCCAATGCATGGAAGTGAAAAGTCAAAGTGAAGTCGCTCAGTCATGTCCGACTCTTAGCGACATCTTGGACTGCAGCCTACCAGGCTCCTCCGTCCATGGATTTTCCAGGCAAGAGTACTGGAGTGGGGTGCCATTGCCTTCTCCACTACAGAGGATACACAGGTGTCAAATAAAACATTGAAAGATAGAATTTTTGCATCTCATGAGAACATTCTCTAAAATCTTAACTTCTAAAAATGTTGCAGGCAGATGCTAAATTTCCAGCTTTTAAGACTAACGAATAAAACTTAAAGCAATGTTTTTCAAACTGCAGATTGAAAGCAATTAATTAAGTAAATAAAATCATTTCAGAGGGTACTAAAGCTGATCGCCAAAGAATTGATGCTTTTGAATTGTGGTGCTGGAGAAGACTCTTGAGAGTCCTTTGGACTGCAAGGAGATCCAACCAGTCCATTCTAAAGGAGATCAATCCTGGGTGTTCATTGGAAGGACTGATGCTAAAGCTGAAACTCCAATACTTTGGCCACCTCATGCGACGAGTTGACTCACTGGAAAAGACTGATGCTGGGAGGGATTGGGGGTCGAAGGAGACGGGGACGACAGAGAATGAGATGGCTAGATGGCATCACCGACTCGATGGACATGAGTTTGAGTGAACTCCGGGAGTTGGTGATGGACAGGGAGGCCTGGTGTCCTGTGATTCATGGGGTTGCAAAGAGTTGGACACGACTGAGCGACTGAACTGAACTGAATGAGTACTTTTATTAACATGGAAATTAAAATTTTATTTCTTTAAAAAAATCACAAAATAACCAAACCAATACTACAGTAATCAAAACTAGTACACACAAGTGATAAATAAACATTGGGGAGTCCAAGGATGGGGCATAATGCCTAGTGTGTGTTAATGTTTATGTGTGTGTGCACATGTGTGTGTGTAAGTGTATTTGGCTACAGACACATATTTAGCCTTCCTTACTCCTATTAAATCTTTGACAACTATAACATGGGAGATTTGGGGAAAGAAAGAAACATGGATCTACTCCTATGTGCAGTAACTGTCGTTTTCACCTATACCAGTCACTTTGCCATTGTTCACTGAGCACAAATACTGCCTTCAGAAAGGGCCTCAACTGAAAGCTTGGACATCAATAGAGCAAAATGTCTAAAAGGTGACTATTAATAATGACAAAAATGAAGTTAAATATACCTTAGAGCCTTTATAATCTTGGCAGTGAAGGCAAACTACAGGGAACATGCAGTCAGCTGGCAATTTTGCACTCAATATCTAGTAATATACCAAGTATTTAATGAATCTCAATGGTAGTCTTAATAAAACACAGGCAAAATTCTAGAGAAAGACAGAAAAAGAGAAAAAGAAGCTAAGGATGAGCAGCACTGCTTATCCACTGACAATCCCTTGGCTATCCAGAACCATAACAACCTCAGCATGGCTCCAGAATTAATCTTTTTATTACTTTTCATTGCTTCTCACAAATTCTTAGACCTTTGGGTTTGTAAGCATTTGCTCTAAGTATATAACTTTTCTGTGTTTTTTTTTTTTACATTTCTGTTTTTCTTCTTACCTGTTTCTGTTTTTTTAAACCTCTTACCTACCTTGCAAATAGTAGAAATAAATTTCCCATAAATGGGAAATTAAATGCATGACTAAATGTTAAACTTCTTTGGCTTTTACATTCTTTAAACTATTACTTAGCATTAAGAAGTATCCTAAAATGAATGAATCTGATTTAATTGGCAAAGGTTAAGGCCTATAAAATTAAGTGGGTTTTTATCACTCTGTATTCTTAGCCTCTTTTCATTCTGCCATGGTGTTAATACTGATGCATATTTATGCCATAGCTTTACTTCAGGTGAAACTATAGCAAAATATTTTTATAAGATTGCTTTTATTTTCCTCGGCTTTTGCACTTTAACTACATTTTGCCATACTTTTCTTCTCTTGCTATAGAAATAGTTTTAAAAAGAGTAAATATAAAGAATCAAAACTGAAAAAACCTTATGTGTCTTTTCTAGAATCCTCCCCTGTGACTTTATGTTGAGCTGGATGATAAATGGGCTTCGCAGATGCCTCAGTGGTAAAGAAACCACCTACCAAAGCACTAAACTCAGGAGATGCCGGTTAGAGCCCCAGGTTGGGAAGATCATCAGGAGAAGGAAATGGCAACCCACTCCGGTATTCTTGCCTGGAGAATCCCATGGACAGAGGTGCCTGGTAGGCTACAACCCATGGAGTCACAAAGAGTCAGATACAACTGAGCACCCCGGTATGGATGATAATTACCAGTTGCTTTCTTCCTGGTGTTTCTGTAGTATTTATCAGTTCAGTTCAGTTGCTCAGTCGTGCCTGACTCTTTGTGACCACATGGACTGCCTCACACCAGGCTTCCCTGTCCATCATCAACTCCTGGAGCTTGCTCAAACTCATGACCATCAAGTTGGTGATGCCATCCAACCATCACATCCTCTGTCGTCCCCTTCTTCTGCCTTCAATGTTTCCCAGCATCAGGGTCTTTTCCAAGGAGTCAGTTCTTCCATCAGGTGGCCAAAGTATTGGAGTTTCAGCTTCAGCTTCAGTCCTTCCAATGAATATTCAGGTAGTATTTATGGTATAATCTTATTACAGTATTTATTTTCATTGCATTGTAATTACTTATTTACATGTTGGTGTTTACTGCTTCCCTATAAGCTCCCTGAGGGCAGGAAGCATGCCTTATTTGTGCTTTCTGCTAGCACCCAGCACGATAGCTAGGTTGGAACAGGCACTGAATAATAGTCAGTAGGGGAGAAGGCAATGCAACCCACTCCAGTACTCTTGCCTGGAAAATCCCATGGGTGGAGGAGCCTGGTAGGCTGTAGTCCATGGGGTCGCGAAAAGTCGGATACGATTGAGCGACTTCACTTTCACTTTTCACTTTCATGCATTGGAGAAGGAAATGGCAACCCACTCCAGTGTTCTTGCCTGGAGAATCCCAGAGACGGCGGATCCTGGTGGGCTACCATCTATGGGGTCACACAGAGTCGGACACGACTGAAGTGACTTAGCAGCAGCAGCAGCAACAGTCAGTAGAGCAGACATGAACTTCTTTTTTTGTTCTCTGTCTTCCTCCCTGTTCTTGCCTCTCTTTATCTCTTTCAGATCTATTTAAGTCTTCACTGTGCTACGAGGCCACTGTTTTTAAAGACAGGCATATCGTTTATGTTTTTTTTTTTACTTTTCAATTTCCTATGACTCTATAGAAGAGATAGTTCATAATATGTCTGCTTTATATTTGCCAAGTTATGGCATCTTTAAAAATTTACTAACACACACAAAGGTTCTCAGGCCTCAATAATGGATGTCCCTTGTCAGGAATCACTATAAGTTGTGCCTTTCTAGTAACTTTTAGTAAGTTACACACTGTGAACTACAAGTCCTGTTCAAGGCTGGGTCATTGAAATTTGATTATTAATTTTGAAGAAATAATAAATATCTCATGATTTCCAAATGCTCTTCTAAACATTTGAATACTCCTTTTGGTTGCTTTAGAAAGTTAATCTATATCACCAGAATATCAGATATATATGGTTCTTTAGATGAATCCTCTGGATCTCTTATGAAAGGATGAAATTGAGAGTTAGCATTACATAGATACAATGCAAAGCTTATTATTTTTAGGTGAAGACTGCTGGGAAGGATTGGGGGTGGGAGGAGACGGGGACACAGAGAATGAGATGGCTGGATGGCATCACCGACTCGATGGACATGAGTTTGAGTGAACTCTGGGAGTTGGTGATGGACAGGGAGGCCTGGCGTGCTGTGATTCATGGGGTCGCGGAGAGTTGGACACGACTGAGCGACTGTACTGAACTGAACTGAAGATTAAAATACATTAGCTGAATTGATACTTCTGTTCCATTTATTCTCATACAAAATTTTCGGATTTGATTTTCTTTCTTTAGGAGAAGTTAGAAGGTACTAAATTTAAGTCAAGTTTCTTGTAAATCTTTGTCAAGTTATTTTTGTATATCATTGATTTTTCTTTTTCTTTTAGAGTGAAGACATGGAGAACATATAGATACCCAGTAGCTCTTACAAAGGGTTTCTAAAACATTTTTTTTCTAAAACATTTATAGTTATTTTAACAGAAAGAAACATTTGGAAGATTACAGTTTTCCTAAAATGCCCTACTTTTTCTCTGCTGGGTCTTAAAAGTCTCTACACGTTTATAGATGAAAAGGTTGGTGTGCTGAAAGTTTTAAGATGTCAGAACAGTATAAACCATACACAGTGAAGTCCATTTCAATGAAGCAGATAGTTCTAATTGCTGAACTAAAGGTTTTAATGACAATGTCTATAAAAATTTTATGTATGTGAGATGTTTTCCTGAAAGCATCAACCAGTTGCTTGTGGGGATTCAAAGTAAATTCTTTCTTATTTCTGCAAATAGGACAACTGATTTCTATGTATAGTGTAATCACAGTTCTTGATTCCTGCTAAACTAGTAACTGGATTAACCTTCGTAGACTTGTCCACTTAAAGAGTTCTAACAATTCAATGGGGCTTTCCTGGTGGCTCAGAGGTTAAAGCGTCTGCCTGCAATGCAGGAGACCTGGGTTCGATCCCTGGGTCGGGAAGATCCCCTAAACAACTCAATCAATGAAGATGAACCTGAGATTATTGCAAAATACAGAAAATAGTATATGCTAAGTTTCTATAGTCTCAGATACACAATATATTAAGTTTAGGAAGACTTACAGAGTGAAGAAAAACTTGTGCTCACAAAAAGTCAATACAGGTGATATATTACTTTACATTTTCTATGTGTTTAAAACTTCTTTCTTTAAGTATTTAATCATGCTAGAGGAAAATTTCTATATTTACATGTGTTGGTATCAAATTACATATCCCTTATAATATACATAAGAAACCATTTTAATTTTGCTATGCATTGGTAGATGACAAAATTGCTATTACTTAACTGTTCAGTACAGTTGCTCAGTCGTGTCTGACTCTTTGTGACCCATATACTGTAGCACGCCAGGCTTCCCTGTCCATCACCAATTCCTGGAGATTGCTCAAGCTCATGTCCATCAAGTCAGTGATGCCATCCAACTATCTCATTCTCTGTCATCCCCTTCTCCTGCTGCCTTCAATCTTTCCCAGCATCAGGGTCTTACCAGTGAGTCAGTTCTTCACATCAGGTGGCCAAAGTATTAAAGTTTCAGCTTCAGTATCAGTCCTTCCAATGAATATTCAGGACTGATTTCCTTTAGGATGGACTGGTTGGATCTCCTTGCAGTTCAAGGGACTCTCAAGAGTCTTCTCCAGCACCACAGTTCATAAGTATCAATCCTTCGGCGCTCAGCTTTCTTTATAGTCCAACTCACATTCATACATGACTATTGGAAAAACCATCACTTTGACTAGACAGACCTTTGTTGGCAAAGTAATGTTTCTGCTTTTTAATAGGCTATCTAAGTTGATCATAGATTTTCTTCCAAGAACCAAGCATCTTTTAATTTCATGGCTGCAGTCACCATCTGCAGTGATTTTTGGACCCCAAAAATATAGTCTCTCACTGTTTCCATTGTTTCACCCTCTATTTGCCATGAAGTGATGGGACAGGATGCCATGATCTTAGTTTTCTGAATGTTGAGCTTTAAGCCAACTTTTTCACTCTCCTCTTTTACTTTCATCAAGAGGCTCTTTAGTTCTTCACTTTCTGCCATAAGATTGGTGTTATCTGTGTATCTGAGGTTATTGATATTTCTCCCGGCATCTTGATTCCAGCTTGTGCTTCATCCAGTCCAGGATTTCTCATAATGTACTCTGCATATAAGTTAAATAAGCAGAGTGGCAATATACTGCCTTGACGTAATCCTTTCCCAATTTGGAACCAGTCTGTTGTTCCATATCCAGTTCTAACTGTTGCTTCTTGATCCACACACAGATTTCTCAGGAGGCAGGTCAGGTGGTCTGGTATTCCCATCTCTTTCAGAATTTTCCACAGTTTGTTGTGATCCACACAGTCAAAGGCTTTTGCGTAGCCAATAAAGCAGAAGTAGATGTTTTTCTGAAACTCTCTTGTTTTTTCAATGATCCAACAGATGTTGGCAATTTGATCTCTGGTTCCTCTGCCTTTTCTAAATCCAGCTGGAACATCTGGAAGTTCATGGTTCATGTACTGTTGCAGCCTGGCTTAGAGAATTTTGAGCATTGCTTGACTAGCCTGTGAGATGAGTGCAATTGTGCGGCAGCTTGAACATTCTTTAGCATTGCCTTTCTTTGGGATTGAAATGAAAACTGACATTTTCCAGTCCTGTGGCCACTGTTGAGTTTTCCAAATTTGCTAGAATATTGAGTGCAGCACTTTCACAGCATGATCTTTTAGGATTTGAAATAGCTCAACTTGAATTCCATCACCTCCACTAGTTTTGTTTGTAGTGATACTTCCTAAGGCCCACTTGACTTCTTCAGGATGTGTAGCTCTAGGTGAGTGATCATACCATCGTAATTATCTGGGTCATGAAGATCTTTTTTATATACTTCTGTGCATTCTTGCCACCTCTTCTTAATATCTTCTGCTTCTTTTAAGTCCATACCATTTCTGTCCTTTATTGTGCCCATCTTTGCATGAAATGTTCCCTCGGTATCTCTCATTTTCTTGAAGAGATCTCTAATCTTTCCCATTCTATTGTTTTCCTCTATTTCTTTTCATTGATTACTGAGGAAGGCTTTCTTATATCTCCTTGTTATTCTTTGGAACTCTGCATTCAGATGGGTATATCTTTCCTTTTCTCCTTTGCCTTTCACGTCTATTCTTTTCATAGCTATTTGGAAGGCCTCCTCAGACAACCTTTTGCTTTTTTGCATTTCATTTTCTTGGGGATGGTGTTGATCATTGCTTCCTGTACAATGTCACAACCCTCCTTCCATAGCTCTTCGGGCACTCTGTCATATCTAATCCCTTGAATCTGTTTGTCACTTCTGCTGTATAGTCATAAAGGATTTGATTTGGTCATACCTGAATGGTCTAGTGGTTTTCCCTACTTTCTTCAATTTAAGTCTGAATTTGGCAATAAAGAGTTCAAGATCTGAGCCACAGTCAGTCTCTGGTCTTGTTTTTGCTGACTGTATAGAGCTTCTCCATCTTTGGCTGCACATAATTTAACCAATCTGATTTCAGGATTGACCATCTGGTGATGTCCATGTGTGGAGTCTTCTCTTGTGCTGTTGAAAGTGGGTGTTTGCTGTGACCAGTGCGTTCTCTTGGCAAAACTCTGTCAGTCTTTGCCCTGCTTCATTCTGTACTCCAAGGCCAAATTTGCCTGTTACTCCAGGTCTCTTTTGACTTCCTACTTTTGCATTCCAGTCCCCTGTTTTGAAAAGGACGTCTTTTTTTGGGCATTAGTTCTAGACGGTCTCGTTGGTCTTCATAGAACCATTCAACTTCAGATTCTTCAGTATTACTGGTCAGTTCAGTTCAGTTCAGTCACTCAGTCGTGTCCAACTTTTTGCGACTCCATGAACCACAGCACGCCAGGCCTCCCTGTCCATCACCAACTCCCGGAGTTCACTCAAACTCATGTCCATCGAGTCGGTGATGCCATCCAGCCATCTCATTCTCTGTCGTCCCCATCTTCTCCTACCCCAGTATTACTGGTAGGGGCATATAATTGGATTACTGTGATATTGAATGGGTTGCCTTGGAAACGAACAGAGATCATTCTGTTGTTTTTTGAGATTGCACCCGAGAACTGCATTTTGGACTCTTTTGTTGACTATGAGGGCTACTACATTTCTTCTAATGGATTCTTGTCCACAGTAGAAGATATAATGGTGATCTGAGTTAAATTCACCCATTCCAGTCCATTTTAGTTCACCGATTCCTCAAATGTTGATGTTCACGCCTGCCATTTCCTGTTTGACCACTTCCAATTTACCTTGATTCATGGACCTAACATTCCAGGTTCCTATGCAATATTGCCTTTTACAGCATCAGACTTTACTCCCATCACCAGTCCCATCCACAACTGAGCATTGTTTTTGCTTTGGCTCCATCTCTTCATTCTTTCTGGATTTATTTCTCCACTCTTCTCCAGTATCATATTGGGCACCTACCAACCTGGGGAGTTCATCTTTCAGTGTCATATCTTTTTATCTTTCCATACTATTCATGGGGTTCTCAAAGCAAGAATACTGAAGTGGTTCTCCAATGGGCTACCCTGTGGCTCAGTGGGTAAAGAATCCACCTGCAATGTGGGAGACATGGGTTCAATCCCTGGGTTGGGAAGATCCCCTGAAGAAGGGAAAGGCTACTCACTCCAGTATTCTGGCCTGGAGAATTCTGCAAAGAGTCAGATATGACTGAGCAACTTACTTATCCTGTTTGTTCTAAAAATAAGGTGTCTGAATTTTAAAACAAGAGACTTTCAGTTGGCAAAAATACATTATTTAAAGCTTTCCTTAATATCCTTATCCACAGGGGCTCTACCATGTGTCATATAAAGGAAAATGGAAAGATCAGATATCTTCCCTCCTGGAAGCTAACAGTCTGCATAAAGCAAAGTTAATGTAAATGACCCTAAGAGACAAACTGTTTAGCAAACTCCCTATTAATTTGTTGTTGTTGTTCAGAAGCTAAGTTGTATCCAACTTTTTGTGACCCCATGGACTGAAGGACACCAGGCTCTTCTTTCCTTCATTATCTCCCAGAGTTTGCTCAAATTCATGTCCATTGAGTCAGTGATGTCATCCAACTATCTTATCCTCTGTTGCCCCCTTCTCCTCCTGCCTTCAATCTTTTCCAGCATTAGGGTCTTTTCCAATAAGTTGACTCTTCATATCAGGTGGCCAAAGTAGTGAAGTTTCAGCTCCCAATGAATATTCAAGGTTGATTTCCTTTAGGATTGACTGGTTTGATCTCCTGGCCATCCAAAGGACTCTCGAGGATCTTCTCCAACACTACAGTTCAAAAGCATCAGTTCTTCAGCATTTACCTTTTTTTATGCTCCAGTTCTCACGTCTGTACCTGACTACTGGAAAAACCACAGCTTTGACAATACAGACATGTGTTGGCAAATGAGTAATTACTTTGATGAAGAAAACAAAATAATACAACAGGAATTTTGAAATGCTTTTGACCCTGGGAGATGATAAAAGTGCCAGGGTAGAGAAGCAAACCTCAGTTATGTATGCAATATGTTGGATCTGAAGGGTTTAATAAAAGTTTACTTATGGGATGGGTCTTCCCTTGTGGCTCACCTGGTAAAGAATCCACCTACAATGTGGGAGACCTCGGTTCAATCCCTGGGTTGAGAAGATCCCCTGGAGAAAGGAACAGCTACCCACTCCAGTATTCTGGCCTAGAGAATTCCAAGGACTGTATAGTCCATGGGGTTGCAAAGAGTCAGACATAACTGAGCAACTTTCACTTTCACTTTGTGGGATGAGTTGTTAGGAGAGGTGGTGCCAAATATTCAATTGAAAATTGTTTGCTACTCTGTTCTAGAATAATCTTTGTTTATTTTTAAATCTGTAGTAAAAAATCTTTTATCCAAACAACTTTGTATCAGTGGTGATTTGAGGAATGAACAGAAATGCATGTGTCCACCCTTGGGACAATGTGAGTGAGGTCATCAAGATCACAGTTTCAGGAGGTGAGATAGCAAATGGGTTTAATAATGGAATGAGAAGTGAAAATTGAAAGCAGGACATAAATCACCCTCAGAGTATTTGGAAATATGTTCGGCTTTCTCTGGTGCATATACTGGAAGCTTGAGCTTTTTGTTTGGATATTAAAGGGTGGGCTCAACATGCTAAAGATGGAAGAGGAGTGAGTTTAAAATACCATTTGCTAGTTGCTCAAATACTTGCAGTACATAGCAAGGAAGGGATGTGTTTGTGTAAGACATAGTCGAGGGTGGGGTGCAGGGGAGTTGATGACTGGCGGGGTCGGTGAATGGAGGGAGGCAGTAGTAGACAGCAGACTGGGAGAGAAACAGGGTGTTTGAGGTCCATGTGTAGAGAGCGGAAGAAAAAGTTAAATATAATTTGTGCTGTATCTGCTGTCACTTCAGTTGCATCCAACTCTTTGCTGCGACCCTGTGAACTACAGCTTTCCAGGCTCCTCTGTCCATAGGATTCTCCAGGCATGAATACAGGAGTGGGTTGCCATTCCCTTCTCCAGAGGATCTTCCCAACATGGGGATCAAACCCCTGCCTCTTATGTCTCCTACATTGAAAGGCAAGTTCTTTATCACTAGTGTCACATGGGAAGCCCCAATTTGTGCTGTACCTTCTTGCTAACTTATCAAAAATATCTTTAGCAAATTTTGTCAGAACTGTTTTTATCATAGAATTGATTTTTTTCCATCTAAGATGAAGAAAGGACTTGGTCACCATATAAATAATTCATAAAAGGCAAGTGAACTTGGGCAACTTCCCCAGCTGCTTACCATTCCATTACCACTCCAAAATGTGTGTAAACGCCGAAAAGAATAAGTAAAAAGCTTTAATTCATTCCTATTGTAATCTAATCTTTGTTCTAACAAAATCAAATTAAAATGTGGCTTATGCTTTTCCAAGGAAATTTAAATAAAGGATTCTTGATTATCAGTAAACAAAATTCAGAGAAATATGTCCTGGTCTGTGTGCAGATTGGAAAAGAATTTCCAGACAAGAGACGGAATGATAGGAGAATAGAGTAATTTGTTTAGAGTGGGAGTTGCTGTTAGAACAGCAGGCTGGCTCAAGGGAGAGCTGACCCCTTTTGTGGGCCAGTAACCAATTGTTATAGCCTCAAGACAGAGAAGATTACTACTGGAAGGGTGACATTAGGTGATTGGTTAGGATGCTATAGGGTGAGTAATAGGGTGGGTATTTTACCTAACATGAGGTTAGGGATATCGGGATATCAGGAGGCTTATGGCAACAGTTGCTATGGGGTTTGGTTAATTCTAGAGAATTTTATCCTGTGACCTTGGTATAAAGCTTCACACCTATGACCTTGATATTAGGGCTCCACAAAATAGAAATTTGATTTTTGACAGATAGTCATATTTGTAGGAAATTGTGCTCTTTTATTTAAAACACGAAAAAGATCAGTGTTTACACAGATCCACTGATATGACAGTTCTAATTTGTAATTAAAGCTGGAGTTTTATAATAAATATCAACTGCATCCAAGGAGAAGTACACTTTAGGTAATGCATATGTGGAAAAAAGACAGAGGTATAATTTTTAAAAGATTAAGCACATTTCTAAATAAAAATCTCTAAAACAAGGGATGTACTTTTACTACCATTACAGTGGATCAATATGGATATTAAATTGAGAATATAAGTTAAAAATATGTCCTACATATCTGGAAGCCCTTTGCTGTGTTAAATACTTGAGCTTAGTAAATTGGAACATTTGTGAAATTTTTACAAAGAGGCACTTAACAACATCAATTACATTTTCAAAGTGTCAATATTCCCATAAAAATGGAAACTGCTTCAGATTATACCATAGCCCCTCCCCCATACCACCCTGGAAGCCAAAAGAGGTATTTTCTTTAAGTTTTTGTGTTATTAACATGTCTTTAGGGGCTTCCCTGCTGGCTCAGTGGGTAGAGTGTCTGCTAGCAATGCAGTAGACCTGGGTTCAATCCCTGAGTCAGGAAGATTCCCTGGAGAAGGAAATGGCAACCCACTCCTGTATTCTTGCCTGGAGAATTCCATGGACAGAAGAACCTGGTGGGCTACAGACAATAGGATCACAGAGAAGGACAGGGCTGAGTGACTAACACTTAGGGGATTCCTAGGTGGCGCTAGTGGTAAAGAACCCACCTGACAGCGCAGGAGACATGAGACACGGGACACTGGTTCGATCCCCAGCTTGGGAAGGTTCCCAGGAGGAAGACACAGCAACCCACTCCAGTATTCTTACTTGGAGAATCTCATGGACAGAGGAGTCTGTTGGGCTATAGTCCATGGAGTTTCAGAGAGTCAGACACAACTGATGTGATAGCAGGCAGGCAGCATGTCTTCATCCATACCTTCTCTAAGCCTCTTAAGTACAAATGAACACAGAATACAGGCATATTTCTCATTATGCAAGCAGCCCTCCACATACAAATTCTAAAGGAAAGCACAGTACAGCTGCATTCCACTTTTTTTAATGGTATGAATAGGGCCTTTAATATCAATACTGAAATGGAAGTGATTAGTACTATTTACTGAATTTTAAAGCACCTTAGAATGTTCAGCCAGACAGTTTATTTGATTGGCTGAACATGTGGACACCTCATTTTGGTGAAAAAAAAATGTTGGCACAGGCAAAGAAACAGCTATCTGGCAGCTTCATAGACATTTATGGAGGATTTTAGCTGGTAATTCTGCTTTTAAAAATGATGCTTGTAGAGAATAACATGCTCTTTCTAGTATCATATGTTCTTTACCTAATCACACTTCT
Source organism: Moschus berezovskii (assembly GCF_049115385.1). Lineage (NCBI taxonomy): Eukaryota > Metazoa > Chordata > Mammalia > Artiodactyla > Moschidae > Moschus > Moschus berezovskii. The sequence goes on along the minus strand of NC_142475.1, from coordinate 74,283,434 downwards.
TATTCTAAAATTAGGAGCATTGAGGACGATCATTCAGAATTGGCTCAACTCACAAAAAGCTTTTATTCTTCATGCCTTGATGTATAGTACCTGATGCAGAAATTATCTATTTAGACTGTAGAACATTGATAGTGCAGGATCAATATATAAAGTAAGTTGCATTTCTATACTTAGGATAGAAGAATCTGAAACTGAAATTAATAATTTCATTTATAGTTGCATTCAAAAGAATAATATACTTAAGAATAAATTTAACAAAGATGAAAAATGTGTATGCTGAAAAATACAAACATCATTGAAAGATTTTAAATGCTAAGATATTTAATGTTATGTATGTATACATATACTCCAAATTTAAGTACAGATCAACTTTATCAACAATACTATCTTTAAATGTCAATATCAACAGTCTAAATAACTAGTTATAAACACAGCCTCATAGAGTGGTTAAAAAAACAGAATCCAACTATGTATGCCAGTAAAAAGCCCACTTTAAATATAAAGATATGAAGAAACTAAAGGAACAGAGAAAGATGTACCATGCAAATTCTAATCAAATGAAAGCTGACATGGCTATAATTTCAGACAAAGCCGACTCAAGAGCAAGAAAATTATCAGAGATAAAGAGGGCATGTAATCATAATAACAAAGGAGCCAATTCTCCAAGAAGATGTAACAATATTTACTGTGTTTGTGCCTAACAACAGAGCATTAAGACATGAGGCAAAAACCTATAGAACTGAGAAATAGACAAGTCCACTATTATAGTCGTAGATTTCAGCACCCTTCTATCAGTAAGTAAAAGATCCAGCAGGCAGAAAATCACAAAGGACTTAGTTGAACTGAACAGCAACATTAGTCAATCACATCAAATTTACATTTATAGAATATTCCATCCAACAACAGCAGAAAACATGATCTTCTCAAGCATACATGGAATACTCACCAAGAGAGGGCAAAGCTGGATCATAAAACACATTTTAACAAATTTAAAAGAATAAAAAGTATACAATATATGTTTTAAGACGACAATGGAATAAAACTAGAAATCAGTGACAGAAATTTAGTTGTAAAAATCCCCAAATGCTTGAATATTAAACAAAACCCTTCTAAATATAAATGGTTCAAAAAAAGACAAAATTTTAAAATATTTTGAAATAAATGAAAACAAAAGCACATTTTATCAAAATTTGTGGAAGTAGAAAAAGCAAATCTATAGTGAGATTTATATAACACTGAATGCAGTTACTAGCGTACGATTGAAGTGTAAAATCAAGAATATATGTGTAGAAACGTGAAAAAAAAGAAGTGGATAAAATTGGATCCAAAGAAAGCAAATGTAAAAGTTACTTAGAACCAAAGTCAATAAAAGTCAAAATCAATAGAGAAAATCAGTAAAAGCAGAAGCTAATTCTTCAAAAGATCAATAAAACTATAAACATCTAACTTAGCTAACTAAAAACCGTACAAGTTAAAAATTATGAATAAAACTGGAATCACTGCAGATCTGATAGACATTAAAAGGATAGCAGAGGAATACCATAAACAGCTCGATGCTCACAAATTTGATGACCTAGATCAAATGAATCAATACACTGGAAGATACAAACTATCAAAATTAGATGAGAAGAAATATACAGTCTGAGTAAATCTGTATTTATTAGACAAATTGAATCAATGATCAACAGCTTTCCAAAATAGAAAGTCCCAGGCCTAGATAGGTTTCCTGGTGAGCTCTACCAAATATTTATGAAAGAAAGTATACCAGTTCTCTACAACATCAGAAACAGAAGCAGAGGGAAAACTCCTAACTTACCCACTCAGGACTATATTACCCTAATATCTAAAGTAGCAAAGAGCTTACATAAGAGGAAAGCTGTAGACCAATATCTCCATGAACACAGATGCAAAAATCCACAACAAAATATTAGCACATTGAATTTTTAAATGTATAAAAATAATTACACACCACAAGCAAGTGGGATTTATCTCAGGTAAGCAAGCAAGGCTATTTCAACATTTGAGACTAATTAATTAATATTAATTAATTATATAATTATATTACTATAATGTTGCTGCTGCTGCTAAGTCACTTCAGTCGTGTCCGACTCTGTGCGACCCCATAGATGGCAGCCCAGCAGGCTCCCCGTCCCTGGGATTCTCCAGGCAAGAACACTGGAGTGGGTTGCCATTTCCTTCTCCAATGCATGAAAGTGAAAGGCGAAAGTGAAGTCACTCAGTTGTGTCCGACCCTCAGCGACCCCGTGGACTGCAGCCTTCCAGGCTCTTCTGCCCATGGGATTTTCCAGGCACGAGTACTGGAGTGGGGTGCCATTGCCTTCGCCAATATAATGTGTTCAGTTCTGCTCAGTTGCTCAGTCGTGTCCGACAGCACACCAGGCCTCCAACTCCTGGAATTCACTCAAATTCATGTCCATCGAGTCAGTGATGCCATCCAGCCATCTCATTCTCTGTCGTCCCCTTCTTCTTCTGCCCCCAATCCCTCCCAGCATCAGAGTCTTTTAGTTACCATAATATAATTTGAAAAGTAATTAATCCTTTACATCAACAGGCTAAAGAAGAAAAATCACATGATATCGTATCTATAGTTCAGCAGAAACACTTCACAAAATTCAGTACCAATTTATGATTTTTAAGAATCACAGTTCACAAACTAGAAATAGATGAGAACTTAATCAATCTGATAAAGACTATCTACCAAAAGCTTACAGCTAAACCTAAACCTATTCAGTGCTAAGAAACATATTTTCTCATTATGATCGAAAATAAGGCAAGCATGTTTCTTCTTATCACTACTATGAAACATCATAGTGGAAGTCCTACCTAATGTGATGAGGAAGAACAGAGAAATAAAAGATACACACATTGGTAAGTAAGAAATAAAACTGTTTTTGTTCTTAGATGTTTTGTGCTTCTATGTGGAAAATTCCAAAGAATCAAAGGAAAACTCCTGGGACTAGCAGGCAATTATAGCAAGGCTGTAGGACACATGGTTGATATATAAAAGTCAATTGCTTCCTCTATACTAACAATGAACAGTTGGAATTTGAAATTAAAAACATAATACCATTTATATTATCACCCAAAACCTGAAATACCTAGGTATAAATCTAACAAATTTTGTACAAATATTATGAGCAAATTATACAGAAGGAAAACTTTTGATCAATCAGACTCATGTCCATCAAGTCGGTGATGCCATCCAGCCATCTCATTCTCTGTCGTCCCCTTCTCCTCCTGCCCCCAATCCTTCCCAGCATCAGAGTCTTTTCCAGTGAGTCAACTCGTCGCATGAGGTGGCCAAAGTATTGGAGTTTCAGCTTTAGCATCAGTCCTTCCAATGAACACCCAGGATTGATCTCCTTTAGAATGGACTGGTTGGATCTCCTTGCAGTCCAAGGGACTCTCAACATATAATTACAAATAATGTATACTTATTTATCTAATATATTATTATTTATAATCAGTTCAGTTCAGTCACTCTGTTGTGTCTGATATTTTGCCACACCATGGACTGTAGCATGCCAGGCCTCCCTGTCCATCACCAACTCCTGGAGATTGCTCAAACTCATGTCCATCAAGTTGGTGATGCCATTCAACCATCTCATCCTCTGTCATCCCCTTCTCCTCCCACTTTCAATCTTTTTCCGCATCAGGGTCTTCTCCAAGGAGTCAGTTCTTTCCATCAGGTGGCCAAAGCATTGGAGCTTCAGCTTCAGCATCAGTCCCTCCAATGAATATTCAGGACTGATTTCCTTTAGGATTGACTGGTTGGATCTCCTTGCAGTCCAAGGGACTTGCATGAGTCTTCTCCAATACCACATTTCAAAAGCATCAATTTTTTGGTGCTCAGCTTTCTTTATAGTCCAATTCTCACATCCATACATGACTAATGGAAAAACCATAGCTTTCACTAGACTGACCTTTGTTGGCAAAGTAATGTCTCTGCTTTTTAATATGCTGTCTAGGTTGGTCATAGCTTATCTTCCAAGGAGCAAGTGTCTTTTAATTTCATGGCTGCAGTGATTTAGGAGCTCAAGAAAACAAAGTCTCTCACTGTTTCCATTGTTTCCCCATCAATTTGCCATGAAGTGATGGGACCAGATTCCATTATCTTAGTTTTCTGAATGTCGAATTTTAAGCCAGCTTTTTCACTTTTTTCTTTCACTTTCATCGAGAGGCTCTTCAGTTCCTCTTCACTTTCTGCCATAACGGTGGTGTCATCTGTATATCTGAGGTTATTGATATTTCTCCCAGCAATCTTGATTCCAGCTTGTGCTTCATCCAGTCCAGGATTTCTCATAATGTATTCTGCATCTAAGTTAAATAAGCAGAGTGGCAATATACTGACTTGACGTACTCCTTTCCCAATTTGGAAGCAGTCCATCGTTCCATGTCCAGTTCTAAATGTTGCTTCTTGGCCTGTATACAGATTTCTCAGGAGGCAGGTCAGGTGGTCTAGTGTTCCCATCTCTTGAAGAATTTTCCACAGTTTGTTGTGATCCACACAGTCAAAAGCTTTGGCATAGTCAATAAAGCAGAAGTAGATGTTTTTCTGGAACTCTCTTGCTTTTTCGATGATCCAACAGATGTTGGCAATTTGATCTCTGTTGCCTCTGCCTTTTCTAAATCCAGCTTGAACATCTGGAAGTTCTTGGTTCACATACTGTTTAGTCTTTGCTTGGAGAATTTTGAGCACTATTTTCTTGCATGTGAGATGAGGGTAATTGTGCGGTAGCTTGAACATTCTTTAGCAATGCTTTTCTTTGGGGATTGGAATGAAAACTGACCTTTTCCAGTCCTGTGGCATTATTTATAATATAAACATATAATTATATATATTTAATTATTTGTATAATTATATAACAACATACAATTATTGGTATAATAAATAATAATATTATTATTAATATAGTATATGGATATAAATAATATTCATTGAAAGAACCCAAAGTACATGTACTTCTTGGCAAAAAGAAGGTGAGAATAAAGGTTCAATTGCAAACTTAAGTATGAAAATGACGGCCAGGAAGAAGCTACAGAATGGGATGAGGACTGTGAACAGAGTCCTGGGCTGCATTCAATCTAATAGTAAAGTAATGGGTTTCAGACAGAAAAGAAGACCAAGGGGAGGAGAGGTAGACCTGGGTAAGAATTTGTGATCTGAGGGAAAAAACTTTCTAAGGGGAAAAGGAATAATATTTCTTCCTTTGCCCAACAATTTAATTGGGAAAACACACAAGTACATATTCATTCACTCCTTTTTGTTTGGGAGCTTTGAGCAGATTTAGATGATTTTGATCCCATTTTGATTCCAGTTTTGCTATGACTGAAAGAGTTCCGGAAGAAAAAAAATGATGGTGGATGACTCTCAGTCCTCTGTGTGACATGAAAGATCTCTGCAACAGCTCGGGCTTCATGACACCGGGCAGGCGGGGAGGAACAGAACTGTACTATTTATGGAGCTATCGTGTTTCTCTGACTGCCCTTTATTATACTGCAAGTACAGTAGTTTTCACTTTCCCAAACTGGGAATCGTTCCAGAGGAATGCATCTGGATAGCATTTGCCCATTCCCCTCCCCAGAAAAAGAATTAGTCAGCAAGGACCCTATTCATAAAAACAAATTCCATCCATTTCTACTTGAATGTCACGTCTTTATGTGGAAAAGTGTGGAGTGAGCCCCTTTTGCTACATAAAGAATGCTTTTTTTGTGATTAATGGACCTCCTTCCCCCACCCCCCAGTATGTAAGTAGACACCTCCTGATCACATACCTGAGGGGCCTCTAAGACTACAGACATGGTGAGGGGATTTGATATGATATTTCTGGACTGAATTGTATCCTTTCTGAAAAGTGAATAATGTATAAGTTACTGGTTTCAAGAGACATGCATGCTTTTTAAACCATGGAAGATACTTAACAAGATATTTTGAACACACAAACATAAAAATATACACTCATATTCCTAACTCTGTTAGATGTTTTAAGAGTCATTTCTATTAATAATTTGTAGTTAATAGATCTGAATCTCTCAATCTGGTGTTTTACTTCACAAAATTCTAATTCCCAGAAGTCAGGAATTAATCTTAATGGAGTAATATAGTTTTAATCAGTCCATAAGGTTGATAAATTGGGTTGATTGAAATACACATCATTAGACAGTGAATTTTGGCAGATATTTAATAGTCACTGAGGGTGCCTGAGATTTATGGTCTAGTCACATTATTATTTTCTTTTGGTTGAAGGATCATTTTAATGTCCTGTGACATACAGTATACCTTGCCTACTGTGGAATTTATTCAATGACAAAAGTTTTTAACATACTGTAAGTCCAGATCATTACATTTCAGCTAAGGAGCTGCATAGATCTTAAGTGTTATGCTTTACTTCAGGCACTTCAGGGAGATGAGGTATTTTATTGAAAATTTTTAATGCAGTTTCCAACTGTTGCTCTAAGGCCCTGCATAAAAAAGGCTCATGCTGAAGTGAAACTCACCAAGCAAAAGGCTGCATCACCTTTAGAAAAATAGAAATTTAAAAAAATATTTTGCCAGAAGAGCAGGGTAGCTTATTCATGTTATTATCACTGCTATGTTTGTGGTAGATGCAACCAACTCTTTAGACAGTTTTACATAACTGCAATTAACACGCATATGCTTGCAACAAAGACCATAGGCAAATAACCTTTACATCTCCACTTGCCCAAGTATGGTTTCTGCTAAGCAATTATTTATGTATTTGTTCAGTCACTAAATTGAGTTCAACTCTTTGTGACCCCACGGACTGCAGCACTCCAGGCTTCCCTGTCCATCATTCTCAGAGTCTGCTCAAACTCATGTCCATTGAGTCTGTGCTGCTATCCCACCATCTCATCCTCTGCTATCCCCTTCTCCTTTTGCTTTCAATCTTTCCCAACATCAGGGTCTTTTTCAGTGAGTCAGCTCTTGACGTCAGGTGGTCAAAGTATTGGAGCTTCAACTTCAGCATCAGTCCTTTCAATGAATATTCAGGGTTGATTTCCTTTAGGATTGACTGGTTTGATCTCTTTGCAGTCCAAGGGACTTTCAAGAGTCTTCTCCAGAACCACAATTCAGTTCAGCTCAGTTCAGTCGTTCAGTCATGTATGACTCTTTCCAACCTCATGGACTGCTGCTTGCCAGGCCTTTCTGTCTATCACCAACTCCAGGAATTTACTCAAACTCATGTCTATTGAGTCGAAGATGCCATCCAACCATCTCATCCTCTGTTATCCCCTTCTCCTCCCTCCTTCAATCTTTCCCAGCATCAGGGTTTTTTCCAAGGAGTCAGTTCTTTGCATCAGGTGGCCAAAGTATTGGAGTTTCAGCTTCAGCATCAGTCCTTCCAATGAATATTCAGGACTGATTTCCTTTAGGATTGACTGGTTGGATCTCCTTGGAGTCCAAGGGACTCGCAAGAGTCTTCTCCAATATCACACTTCAAAAGCATCAATTCTTTGGCACTCAGCTTTCTTTATAGTCCAATTCTCACATCCATACATGAGTACTGGAAAAACCATAGCTTTAACTAGATGGACCTCTGTTGGCAAAGTAATGTCTCTGCTTTTTAATATGCTATCTAGGTTGGTCATAGCTTTTCTTCCAAGGAGCAAGTGTCTTTTAATTTCATGGCTGCAGTCACCATCTGCAGTAATTTTGGAGCCCAAGAAAACAAAGTCTCTCACTGTTTCCACTGTTTCCCCATCTATTTGCCATGAAGTGATGGGACCAGACGCCATTATCTTAGTTTTCTAAATGTTGAGTTTTAAGCCAACTTTTTCACTCTCTTTTTCCCTTTCATCAAGAGGCTCTTTAGTTCTTCTTCACTTTCTGCCATAAGGGTGGTGTCAGACAATTTATTTATCCTCATAATAATTTATCCTCACAATAATTGTATTAGGCATATCCTAGCCCTTCCACATTTTATCAAAAGAAATTCTGGCTTCAAGAAGTCAGGTCTCTGTGTAAGGTCACATGTGACACCCCGGACTCAGTTCTAGGTACATCTGATATCAAATGATCCCCAAAGCACATTATTTTTCTCAGGAGTAACCAGGACAGTACCAAACTGCGTAGTTGGCAGTCATGTGAGTTATCCTTTCCTTTCTTTAGGTAGCTGAAAGTCCAATTTGACAGGGCAACTAATTAATGTATCATATAATTACTTCTATCCAACCAATAAAGAAATCTGGAACCCAGGTTGATGGAAAATTGACCTGGCCTTAGGAACACCTATGACTAATTAAGGTTCTGTCAGCCTGCCTTTCCCTTTCTGATTGACTCATGAGGCTCCAGTACTGTAAACTCCATATAAAATCTCTTTAGTTGGAATATTATGAATTATCTCGAAATCTTCCTTCAGTAGTAACTTATCTGTCCAGTATTATTTTCTCTATCATTCTTCCCAGATCATAGACCTTCCATGGGATAATGAAATGCTCTTTTATCCTAATCCATCTACCAACTTACAGCCCCAGGAGAAATGCCCAAGAACCCTCCACTAATGCCTAACAGTATAATGAGCACAAGTTCTCTTCTGCATGACTGGTAAGTAAAATATTCATTGCTACCATTATTCTTTTAAAATTTAAATAATTTGCATGAGGTAGTATGATTTAAATATATAACCCCAAAAACCAAACAAATAAACCAAAACCTAGCTTTCTGTCAATCTCCATTAAACAAGGCAACTGGCATTTTGATTTCAAAATGTCTTGTAAGGGCGGCTCACTGGCTGCATAAATATAAATGCACATATCTGAAATTCAAATGCCGGATTTCAAATAACCAGTCATAGGCCAAAAATGTTGGCAAGATCACTCACAGATGTTTCAGAAAAATGGGGAAAAGGGAGGTCAACGTACTGTAAATACATGTAGTTGCCCAATGCTTCCCTGGTCAATTTCCTCTTCAGCAGAATACGTTTAGTATAATAAATGTTTCATCTGGGACGCTTTCCAGATTCGTCATTAAAATAAAAAGAGTAAGCACAGTTGTTCTTAGTGGATCTTTCTTCCATCACAGTATCAGTCACATCTCAGAAGAATGCTGAAATGTGTTGGTGAGTACAAAAGGGTCAGAAGAGAAATGAGAATGAAAAGAAAAAATAAATAAAAAATAAGAAAGGGTTATGGATTTTAGGGTGGAAAGCCCTCAGCTGTGGAATAAAGTTAAGCTTTATATCTCCTTGTCATCTGCTGGATGATAATACAATATATGAGGAACAAAATTTTATCTTTCAATTCCGTTTGGCTTTGGTTTAGGCCAAAATGATTTCTCTTTCCTAAATTACTACTATATTTGTGGGCAATAATATCTGTGTTATTAGTTATTCTACCTTGTGTTGTTTATATTGTTAGTTATTTTACATACCCGGAGCCAGAAACGAGTCTTCTGTACAATGAATTCCTCATTTGCCTTGGCTGCTGTAAGAAAACACCATAGACTGAGTTCACTGAACAATGGAGGCTTGCTTGTCTGAGTTCTCGAGGCTAGAAGTCCACGACCAGGACACCAGAGTTGGTGTCTGGTGAGCGTGCTCTTCCTGTCTTGTAGATGGCCCACATCTTATCGTGGGCTCACGTGACCTCTTCTTTGTACTAGGATGGAGAGACACCGAGAGAAAGAAAAGGTGGGGAGGGGAGTGAATTTCCTCTGTAGGATCTCTACTTACAAAGTCATCAGTCCCATCATAAGGGTCCCATCATCACACCCTGATCTGAACTTATTTGCCAAAGTCCTAATCTCCAAACATATGAAGTCTTCAACATATGAATCTGGAAGGAACACAAACACTCAGTACAAAACACTCATTTCACCTAGCACACTGTCTTGCTCACTGAAAATACTCTATAAATATATGCAATCAGCTCCTTGACTGAATTAAGGAGAACTCATTGGCATAATTTTTATCATCAGAATTAAAATATTTTCTGTTCATTTTTCTGAATGTTTTAATACCAGGATATAAGAATCTGAGTGATGCTTTAAGTAGGAGAAGGGAACTTTTGGTAAGAACCACATTAGAAAAAAGACAGGTTTAAATATAAAAAATGAAAAGAAAAATACCTCAACATAAAAGCCAGGCTCCCCTGTCCTTCACTATCTCCTGGAGTTTGCTCAAATTCATTTCCATGGAGTTAGTGATGCCTTCCAATCACCTCATCCTCTCTTGGCCCCTTCTTCTCTTGCCCTCAATCTTTCCCAACATCAGGGTATTTTCCAATGAGTTGGCTCTTTGCATCAGGTAGAGCTTCAGCATCAGTCCTTCCAATGATTATTCAAGGTTGATTTCCTCTAGGATTGACTGATTTGATCTCCTTGCTCTCCAAGGGACTCTCGAGAGTCTTCTATGACACCACAATTTGAAAGCATCATTTCTTCGGTGCTCAACCTTCTTTATGGTCCAACTCTCTCATCCATACATGACTACTGGAAAAACCATAGCTTTGACTGTACAGAGACCTTTGTCAGCAAAGTAATGTCTCTGCTTTGTAATATGCTGTCTAGGTGTGTCATAGCTTCCTTCCAAGTGAGACTGTGAGTTTATTAAGTAATATACTACTTAAACTTAGAGTATTATTGCTTTTCTGAATGAACGAATTTAAGCAAATGCTCAGTGTCATTATGAGCTCTGCTGTGAGGACATGGTTCCTTCTTATTTACCTTCCTGACAACGGTATCAGAAGGGCCTTCAAATGGCATCTGGTCCAGCCACCTGCCTAGAAAATTAGTTGCTTTTTAATAGGTCTTTAACAATTCTATAAAGTTTCTATAATATATTCTTTAACATATTGTTTCTTTAATGATTCATGATGTTGCAAATCTTTTCACCTACTTGTTGGCCATTCATATGTATTCTTTGCAGAAATGTCTATTTAGTTTCTTTTCCCATTTTAAAATTGTGTTTTATTTGCTATTTAATTATAGGAGTTCCTTATATTTTTGGATATTAATTTTTTATCAAATATACAGTTGGCAAATACTTCCATCCTGTAGGTTCTTTTTCATTTTGTTGATTGTTTCCTTTTCTCTGCAGAAGCATTTTAGTTTCATGTAATTTCACACATTGATTTTTGCTGTTGTTGCCAGGGAAATGCAAATCAAAACTACAATGAAGATCACCTCACACTGTTATGGTGGTTAGTACTAAAACAAAACAAAAAGAAACAGAAGATAAGTATTGGCAAGAATGTGGAGAAAAGGGAGCCCTGTACACTGTTGGTGGGAACGTAAACTGGTGCAGTCACTCTGGAAAATAGTATAGAGCTTCCTCAAAAAATTAAAAATATAATTTCCAAGTGATCTAGAATCCCCATTTCTGGTTACATATGCAATTTTTATTGTTTAGTCACTAAGTCATGTCTAGCTTTTGCAACCCCATAGACTGTCGCCCACCAGACTTCTCTGTCCATGGAATTTCCCAGTCAAGAATACTGGAGTGGGTTGCCATTTCCTTCTCCTGGAGATCTTCCTGACCCAGGGATCAAACCCATGTCTCTTGAGTCGGCAGGCAAGTCCTTTACCTCTGAGCCACCAGACAAGCCCCAAGAGTACTATATTGTATACTTTAAAACTTATAAGGATAGATTTTGTGTCCTCATCACAAAATGATAATAATGATAATGCTAGTAATAGTAAATAATAGGATGGGAAGAAATTCTTAGAGGTGGCACGGATTGTGGTGATGATTTCATAGTGGGTATACTTATCTCCAGACTCATCAAGTTGTACACATTAATTAGGTAAAGCCTTTTGTATATCAATCATACTTCAACAGACTGATTTTTTATTTCAAATTGAGAGTCACATGAAGGTTGTTATTTCCCCAAACTGTATTCTGCTGAATTTCTAGTTCCAGGAGCAGGAGCTCTCCTCACTGGACAGCATGTTTACGGGTCAGTTTGTAATATTATAAAGGCATCAGAAACACAGAAATAAATGGAGCATCCCTGAATCGATTAGATTAGCCTGAGCTCTTTCCACATGTGATTGGAGATGATCTAATTGGCTTGCGCAGTAAGTAAGTTATCCTGAGTGTTTGAATACAATGCATGTATGTTTACAATACCAAAACACATTAAAAAAAGTTTCATTTACTCTCTTTATCTTGGCATAGCTGCTGTTAGAGAAAGCTTTCTACAGTGCTTCCAGTAGGAAGGGGGATTATTTGAGGGGATGTGTCACAGCCTCCTAAGGATTTTGTTCCATTGGAATCATTGGTTATCTTTGAACACATTTGAAGAGAAGGGTACTTTCTGAGTCAGTCCTTACCTGTATAGTTTTTTGTGGTTGGTCTCCCACAGGAAAGGAAAGTGAGCCTACCCTCAACAGTGTATTCAATTGTGTTGAAAACCATATTATTTTCCCCTTCTACCCAGTCTTGTTTCCTGCCTTAATATAATCAATTGAATAATAATAATAAAGATTTAGATCTGAGGAAAGGAATGTTATTCTTTTGAAGAATAATGTTCTTTTGAACATCATCTTCATTATTCAAGGTACTGTTTCTAGCTATTAAATTCTATAACTTTTTAAACTCTCTCTATATATATAGCTAGAAAGAGGAAGAATGTAATTGCATGAACGTTACATTAATTAATGGGATACTTTATTGAGATTTTTATATTCCTATACTGTGTATAGGAATGAATAGCAAGATCATTTGAACCACAAAAGAACTGTCCCTAATTGCTTATATTTTTAAAGTACTCATCAAATGAATAACAGTAGACAAAAGCATAGAATTAAATTGATAATAGATAAAGACATCATCTAATGGCAATAACAACTGAAGAGCAATCAATGAGTATATACTAAACATTGTGAGAGTTACTCCTACACCTAAGGCCCTAAATCACTTTTGTTTTTCATCTAAAATATAATAGCTTTCACTATGTTTCACTCACCATCCAGCTTTCATTCATTCAACAATCATGTACAAATACCTGCTTCATGCTGGACACATTTTGCTGCCCAAGGTCTCAACAAGAGCTTGGCTTTCAGTTCAGTGGCTCAGTATGTCTGACTCTTTGTGACCTCATGGACTGACTGCAGCATGCCAGGCCTCCCTGTCCATCACCAGTTCCTGGAGCATACTCAAAGTCATGCCCATCAAGTAGGTGATGTCATCCAACCATCTCATCCTCTGTCATCCCCTTCTCCTCCCACCTTCAATCTTTCCCAGCATCAGGGTCTTTTCCAAGGAGGCAGTTCTTTGCATCCAGGTGGCCAAAGTATTAGAATTATCCAGCGTCAGTGCTTCCAATGACTATTCAGGACTGATTTCTTTTAGGATTGACTGGTTAGATCTCCTTGGAGTCCAAGGGACTCGTAAGAGTCTTCTCCAACACCACAGTTCAAAAGTATCAATTCTTTGGCACTCAGCTTTCTTTATAGTCCAACTCTCACAACCATACATGACCACTGGGAAAACCATAGCTTTGACTAGATGGCCTTTTGTTGGCAAAGTAATGTCTCTGCTTTTTAACATGCTGTCTAGGTTGGTCATAGCTTTTCTTCCAAGGAGCAAGCATCTTTTAATTTCATGGCTGCAGTCACCATCTGCAGTGTTTTGGAGCCCCCCCAAAATAGTCTCTCACTGTTTCCACTGTTTCCCCATCTATTTGCCATGAAGTGATGGGACCAGATGCCATTATCTTAGTTTTCTAAATGTTGAGTTTTAAGCCAACTTTTTCACTCTTTTCTTTCACTTTCATCAAGAGGCTCTTTAGTTCTTCACTTTCTGCCATAAGGAGCTTGGCTTTAGTAGCCAAGTAAATCTGACACCTGCACTAAATTTTAACATTTCTTTGCCTTTGAGCATCAATTAGCATTGCTTTATGAGTTTGGATAGGCAAAACCCACCACGCAACTATTTTTTAATAGTCCATTACATAACAACTGTGCAAGAATTCAAGAAACAAAATGCTCCATTCACAGTGGAATTCACAGTGTTCCACTCAACAAAAGGGGGCAAAGTGGGGGAAGCTAGGCTTTCAAAGTTGCCAGAACCTTGTTCATATGACTTCTTCATCCTCAGCTCTGCTTCAAAGGAGAAAATAGTGTGATTATATTACATCTCTCTAGGATTCTGAGAAAAATGGCTGTCTGAGGAGGCCTTACAAATAGCTGAGAAAAGAAGAGAAGCAAAAAGCAAAGGAGAAAAGGAAAGATGTAAGCATCTGAATGCAGAGTTCCAAAGAATAGCAAGGAGAGATAAGAAAGCCTTCCTCAGCAATCAATGCAAAGAAATAGAGGAAAACAACAGAATAGGAAAGAGACAAGAGATCTCTTCAAGAAAATTAGAGATACCAAGGGAACATTTCATGCAAAGATGGGCTCAATAAAGGACAGAAATGGTACAGACCTAACTGAAGCAGAAGATATTAAGAAGAGGTGGCAAGAATACACAGAAGAACTGTACAAAGAAGATCTTCACAACCAAGATAATCATGATGGTGTGATCACTCACCTAGAGCCAGACATCTTGGAATATGAAGTCAAGTGGGCTTTAGAAAGCATCACTATGAACAAAGCTAGTGGACATGATGGAATTCCAGCTGAGCTATTTCAAATCCTGAAAGATGATGCTGTGAAAGTGCTGCACTCAATATGCCGGCAAATTTGGAAAACTCAGCAGTGGCCACAGGACTGGAAAAGGTCAGTCTTCATCCCAATCCCAAAGAAAGGCAATGCCAAAGAATGCTCAAACTACCACACAATTGCACTCATATCACACGCTGGTAAAGTCATGCTCAAAATTCTCCAAGCCAGGCTTCAGCAATACATGAAGCGTGAACTTCCCGATGTTCAAGCTGGTTTTAGAAAAGGCAGAGGCACCAGAGATCAAATTGCCAACATCCACTGGATCATGGAAAAAGCAAGAGAGTTTCAGAAAAACATCTATTTCTGCTTTATTGACTATGCCAAAGCCTTTCACTGTGTGGATCACAATAAACTGTGGAAAATTCTGAAAGAGATGGGAATACCAGATCACCTGACCTGCCTCCTGAGAAACCTGTATGCAGGTCAGGAAGCAATAGTTAGAACTGGACATGGAACAATAGACTGGTTCCAAATAGGAAAAGGAGTACGTCAAGGTAGTATATTGTCACCATGCTTATTTAACTTCTATGTAGAGTACATATAAGTTACTTGGAAGGGAAGTTATGACCAACCCAGATAGCATATTAAAAAGCAGAGACATTACTTTGCCAACCAAGGTCCATCTAGTCAAGGCTATGGTTTTCCCAGTGGTCATGTATGGATGTGAGAGTTGGACTGTGAAGAAAGCTGATCGCTGAAGAATTGATGCTTTTGAACTGTGGTGTTGGAGAAGACTCTTGAGAGTCCCTTGGACTGCAAGGAGATCCAACCAGTCCATTCTAAAGGAGATCAACCCTGGGTGTTCACTGGAAGGACTGATGCTAAAGCTGAAACTCCAATACATTGGCCACCTCATGCGACGAGTTGACTCACTGGAAAAGACTCTGATGCTGGGAAGGATTGGGGGCGGGAGGAGAAGGGGACGACAGAGAATGAGATGGCTAGATGGCATCACCAACTTGATGGACATGAGTTTGAGTGGACTCTGGGAGTTGGTGATGGACAGGGAGGCCTGGCGTGCTGTGATTCATGGGGTTGCAAAGAGTCGAACATGACCGAGAGACTGAACTGAACTGAACTGAGGAGTCTGAGGGCTTCCCTAGTGGTTCAGATGGTAAGGAATCTGCCTGCAATGCAAGAGACCCAGCTTCAATCCCTGGGCCAGGAAGATCTCCTGTTGAAGGGAATGGCAACCCACTCCAGTATTCTTGCCTGGAGAACTCCATAGACAAAAGAGCCTGGCAGACCATAGTCCATTGGGCCACAAAGAGTCAGACCCGATTGAGTGACTAACACTTTTACTGACAGGAGTTTCAATTCTGGATGTATTTCTTCTTAGTGCTCACAGATTTGCTAACCAGTTCAATTCTATTATTTTACTGAAACCAAGAGAAGAGAAATGCCTCTGTGAACCTTTGGCAGAATGGTGTTGCCATTGGCCCATCCTCAACTGTCCGCTACAACTCTAGAGAGTCTGAGATAATGATAAGAGACACTAACAAAGATGATATGAAATGAAAATGAATGTGCCCTGGGCATTGCATTATTTCTATATTTGTGAACAGATTATAATAAATGTTTCCTTCCATACATGACCCTAGAACCCTTTAACTACTATCACCAAAACGTCATATTCACTTGGAAGATATTTTGGCTCAGAGAATACTGGGGCTAATGGGTAGTAAATAGGGGCTTCCAGGGGACAGTGGCCGCTTTGAATCTTTCACAACCTTCCTGCCTGTGCTTATAGACACGGAAAGGAAACAAATGTCTCTGGGGGTAACTCAAGGTCACGACTGGCTGAGTAGACTTATGCTGTTGAAATATGCTATAGGTCTAAAATATGCTACTTGAGCTGTTCTGCAAAAGTTCAGTGGAATGTAATGACTCAGAAATGTTGCGCATTCCAAAACACAAAAGTTTTGCTAAGTTCTTTACTTTCTAAATTGTACTGGAGTACTTGTTTATAGTTCCATGCCAGAAAAAGAATATAAAACAGACTTTTCTTTGGTATCAGACTAATATACTCATTACTAAGAGGGGGGAAAAACATATTATTATACCCAGAATCATTTCCTTATTAGGATGGACCAATAGTTTATAGGTAACAAAAGGATACTTTGCATGGTGACAAGGCTCAAATACGTACTAGAGGCTTGATGAAATGTTTCACATATTTTGTGCATTTCAAAAGCTCAGCTTTACTTCATAAATTTAGGTGAAATACTTGTTCTTTTCACAAAAATGTGTTTCTCTGTGCTTTATCTTGTTCAAAAGCCCAGGTTTGGGGAGTCAGTATTCAAACACAATTCAATTTCATAATTTGGAGAAAGAAATATCAGCTCTAATGCCTTGTTTTATTATTGTATTAAGAGTACAGCCATCCTTGGGTATTCCTGAGCTCAGGAAGTCTACTTAGTTCAGTTCAGTTCAGTCGCTCAGTCATGTCCGACTCTTTGCGACCCCATGAGTCACAGCACACCAGGCCTCCCTGTCCATCACCAACTCCCGGAGTTCACTCAAACTCATGTCCATCGAGTCGGTGATGCCATCCAGCCATCTCATTCTCTGTCGTCCCCTTCTCCTCCCGCCCCCAATCCCTCCCAGCATCAGAGTCTTTTCCAGTGAGTCAACTCGTCACATGAGGTGGCCAATGTATTGGAGTTTCAGCTTTAGCATCAGTCCTTCCAATGAACACCCAGGGTTGATCTCCTTTAGAATGGACTGGTTGGTTTTCCTTGCAGTCCAAGGGACTCTCAAGAGTCTTCTCCAGCACCACAGTTCAAAAGCATCAATTCTTCGGCGATCAGCTTTCTTCACAGTCCAACTCTCACATAGCACTCCCTAATTCAAGTCAATGTTGAAAACCTAGCCCTGGGAAAAGTGCTTCCAAACAAACACAAACATACACTCAATCTCATTCCATTTATTAATATTAGCACTTGTAAGACGTTACTGCAATATATTGCAGTAGAAAACTTATTCTTGGTTTTAATTAATTGTGTATATTTTTGATCTCTTTGGTGATTCAAGTTTATGACATGGATCAGGAAAGAGAGCTGGTCTGGGAATGAGCAGGCCAGTTCTTATCTAACTCTGCATGAACCAGGAAAAACTACCTTCTCTCTAAGCTGAAAAATGAAGCAGGGGTGGGCAGAAGTCTCTTATTTTGTGGGGATACTTTGCATAGATTTAAATGTAATTACAGGTGTGAAACATTTAAAATACAGCTAGACACATGGACAAAAGAATTGGTAATTTTCTACCACTTAATTTTTTACCCCTTCATGCACTGAAGGACAGTAGAGACAAAGTTGTCATCGCCAGACTGCTTTCCTTCTTTATTTTAAATTTTTACTGGACTCTATTTGCCTGACAATGTTGTGTTACTTTCTATTGTATAGCAAAGTGAACCAGCTGTACATATACATATATCCCCCCTTTTTTGGATTGCCTTCCCATTTAGGTCCTCGCAGAGCACTGAATGGAACCCCCTGTGCTATACCTGTGCTATACTCATCAGTTATCTACTTTATACAGAGCATCAATAGTGTAAATATGTCAATCCCAATCTACCAATTCATCCCACCCATCCCCCAACTTGCCCCACTAATATCTATATGCTTTTTTCCTACTTCTGTATCTCTATTTCTGCTTTGCAAATAAGACCATCTATACCATTTTTCTAGATTCCACATAGATGTATTTATATATGATATGTGTTTCTCTCCTTCTGACTTACTTCACTCTGTATGCCACTCTCTAGGTCCATCTATGTCTCCATAATTTCTCCTTCTTTCTTGTTGCCTATCCTCAATCTTATTTTATTTTGCCAAGCAGCACTAACTCTCTCTGAGGAAAGCATACCACCAAACTGACATATACCAGCATCAGTTCAGTTCAATTCAGTCACTCAGTCGTGTCCAACTCTTTGTGACCCCATGAATCACAGCATGCCAGGCCTCCCTGTCCATCACCAACTCCCAGAGTTTACCCAAACTCATGTGCATCAAGTTGGTGATGCCATCCAGCCATCTCATCCTCTGTTGTCCCCTTCTCCTCCTGTTGCCAACCCCTCCCAGCATCAGGGTCTTTTCCAATGAGTCAACTCTTCACATGAGGTGGCCAAAGTATTAGAGTTACCAGCATAGCTGAAGGGAAAACCTTCATGAACCTATATGGAGAGGCAGAGATTCTGATAAGCAACTAGTTCTTTCAGAAAGACTCACACAGACCTGCGTCCCCTAGACCTCGATGGAAGAGGTGGATCAACCCTTGAATACACTGCAAGCCCTTCTCAGGTTCACATTCAGTGCAAATTCCTTCCCAAAACTGAACTGTTATTTTTTTCTGAGATTTGTTGCTTCTAGGAATGAGATGAGACATTCAAACTCATTTCCCTAGAGGCTCAAACCAAATTTGAAACTAGCAGAGAAACAGTGAAAGCCCAATAATTTCACCAGCTGGCTCTCCCACAATAATCTAACATCGTATGGGAAGTTGTAATATGTTGTGTGATTACTTCCTCTCTTTTATTTGTTTGCTTTTCCTCTTCTATTTCTGAGTTATTTTTCTTCATTTTTGTGAAGAACAATATAAATATATAATGTCTTCAGATTGGAAACAAGTCTGTTAGAAGCTGCCGGGTTATTTTTATTTCTGAATACTTTGAATGGGGAAGTTATAACTTTTGTCTTCCCCACCCACCCCACCCTTGCAATGTAATAGATAAAGTAAGAGTAACCACAGAGCTAGGTACATAATGATTAGAACAAGGAATGATTTTATTGGAATCCTGCATGCTCTGAGTTATTAGGTTGCTGGTTTTCTGTAATATTCAACCCTTTTCAAACTGTGAAATCTGTTCAGTTTTTATTAGAAACATGATGATATTTCAGCCAGGGCTTAATCTTCTACTCAAATTATGTCTCTAGCCCAAAATTCAGTAAAGAATGAATACATATTGCATGATTGTTTCATTTCCAATATTACATATGCTTTTCTAAAATCCATATAAACACATACCTGCATAAAAATGTGTGTGCAGTCCCCATCACAATACACACATCTTTAGTTTGAGAAATTTTGCATATTCTTTGAAATGGGCAATATGAATTACACAGAAAAGCACAAACACATTTGTCGTTTAAGTGCATTTTTATCCTGTGAGGTATTTTAATGTGTCATGAGTTGCAATAATAAGGATCTGCATTTTATTTCTAAATTAGATAGATTTTTAACCCGTAATTTTATTTATTTCCATCTAATCCTCTCTGATCTCTATGCAATATTATAAAGTGTACTCCACCCTGTGATACCTTATTACTGATTGGTCCACATTATACTTCTCAAGCATTTGTCTGCCATGTGTTTTGCCAGGTCTTGGTTTGGCAGTAGTAAAAAGTGACATAGGCTGCTGCCCAAGGAATCTATGGCTTATGCAGGCGCTAAGATATTGAAGGAAAAAATTTCAATAAACAAGAAGTAAAAATTTTTCCCATAATAATTTATCTTTTAATTCTCCATTCTATTAGTTCATAGAAATTTAATCCATTTTTGGAAGAATAAATATTGTAAAAATGAGTATACTACCCAAAATAATTTATACATTCAATGCAATCCCTATCAAGCTACCAACGATATTTTTCACAGAACTAGAACAAATACTCTCACAATTTGTATGGAAATACAAAAAACCTCGAATAGCCAAAGCAATCTTGAGGAAGAAAAATGGAACTGGGGGAATTAACCTGCCGGACTTCAGGCTCTACTACAAAGCCACAGTCATCAAGACAGTATGGTACTGGCATAAAGACAGAAATATAGATCAATGGAACAAAATAGAAAGCCCAGAGATAAATCCACGCACCTATGGACACCTTATCTTTGACAAAGGAGGCAAGAACATAAAATGGAGAAAAGACAGTCTCTTTAACAAGTGGTGCTGGGAAAACTGGTCAGCCACCTGTAAAAGAATGAAACTAGAACACTTCCTAACACCATACACAAAAATAAATTCAAAATGGATTAGAGAGCCAAATGTAAGACCAGAAACTATAAAACTCCTAGAGGAGAACGTAGGCAAAACACTCTCCAACATAAATCACAGCAGGATCCTCCATGACCCACCTCCCAGAATATTGGAAATAAAAGCAAAAATAAACAAATGGGACCTAATTAAAATCAAAAGCTTCTGCACAGCAAAGGAAACTACAAGTAAGGTGAAAAGACAGCCTTCAGAATGGGAGAAAATAATAGCAAATGAAGCAACTGATAAAGGATTAATCTCCAAAATATACAAGCAGCTCCTGCAGCTCAATTCCAGAAAAATAAATGACCCAATCAAAAAATGGGCCAAAGAACTAAACAGACATTTCTCCAAAGAAGACATACAGATGGCTAACAAACATATGAAAAAATGCTCAACATCCCTCATAATCAGAGAGATGCAAATCAAAACCACAATGAGATACCATTTTACACCAGTCAGAATGGCTGCTATCCAAAAGTCTACATGCAATAAATGCTGGAGAGGATGTGGAGAGAAAGGAACCCTCTTACACTGTTGGTGGGAATGCAAACTAGTACAGCCACTATGGAGAACAGTGTGGAGATTCCTCAAAAAACTGGAAATAGAACTGCCATATGATCCAGCAATCGCACTCCTGGGCATACACACCGAGGAAACCAGAATTGAAAGAGACACATGTACTCCAATGTTCATTGCAGCACTGTTTATAATAGCCAGGACACGGAAGCAACCTAGATGTCCATCTGCAGACGAATGGATAAGAAAGTTTTGGTATATATACACAATGGAGTATTACTCAGCCATTAAAAAGAATGCATTTGAATCAGTTCTAATGAGGTGGATGAAACTGGAACCTATTATACAGAGTGAAGTAAGCCAGAAAGAAAAACACCAATACAGTATACTAACGCATATATATGGAATTTAGAAAGATGCAAATGATAACCCTGTATACAAGACAGCAAAAGAGACACAGATGTATAGAACAGTCTTTGGGACTCTGTGGGAGAGGGTGAGGGTGGGATGGTTTGGGAGAATGGCATTGAAACACGTATGTTGTCATATGTGAAACGAATCACTAGTTCAGGGTCAATGCATGTTATAGGATGCTCGGGGCTGGCGTGCGGGGATGACCCAGAGGGAGGATAGAGGGAGGAGGGAGGGGGGAGGGGGGTTCAGGAGGGGGAACTTCTGTGAACCCGGGGCGAATTCATGTCAATGTATGGCAAAACCAACCAATATAATATTGTTAAAAAAAAAAAAAGAAATTTAATCCATTTGACAACTACTCCCTATGACTCTCCTTGCTTTGCCCTGGATCACATCTGTGTCCTCTGGTTCAAACAATGTCTGGGGGTTGCGGGGTTGCTGAGTGGCTCCAGACTGGGTTGTCCCCTATACACTGCAGTGTGGCCTGAGATGTCATTTTTCTGCAAGTGTTCCTTCCTCCTTTTTATGTGTCACTCTAATGACCTTGTTCCAGGCACTATGCCCTGTCTGACTCTCTGCTCCTTTACTATCCCCCTCATGATTGCAGTACATCATGGCTCCCACATCCCTCAAGGTGAAGGCCACTTAGTGGAGCTATCAGAGCCTTTTCATCCTCTGCAGGCTGATCTCTGACACTCGAATCCTCTCATGTGTGAGATGCCCAGGTTACTCTGCTTTGGCACATCAGACAGGCATTTCTATTGCTCTATTCTCACAGCCACATGTAGGAAAACTGAGGCTTTGTCACCTCTATCAGCTCTGACAGACAAGAACTCTCTTCTCTCAGACCCACGTGAAATGTCTGCTGTCCTCTCTGCTGGTGGGACCTGTAATTCCATTCACAGGAACACACACCACGCCTGGCTTCCCCTGAAACTCTCCTCCCATGATTCTCCAGGGAGATTCTCCAGGAAATCATTTCTGGACAGGAGTTGAGATCTACCAGAAGCCTTGCTCCAATGCTCCATCTTCTTAGTTCCCCTGTGCCCCAGCTCTTGAAATTCAAAAGCCTTTTCTCTGCTGTAATATCCTTTCCCTGAAACATACTTCCTATTGACAAAAACAGGAAGGACATCACAGACTCTAAGGAAGTGTGAGAGAGGAAGGCAGACTTATCAGTTACATCAACGTGCTTACCTAGAAGATGTAATCTAGCAGGATCCGTGATTGGGAGAATCACTAGTTTAAACAGACAATAAAATGACTGAGCAGCCAAAGTCGGAGCTGAGATCTGAATGCTCATAAATGCTAACTGGGCAAAGGGAAAGTCTGTACGAGGCATAGGCACAGTGAAGCATGGATGCTAAGAGCACATGGTGCGTGTGTGTGCGTACACATGCTCAATCATGTCAGACTCTTTGCTGGACTGTAGGCTGCCAGGCTGCTCTGTCCATGGATTTCCCAGGCAAGAATACTGGAGTTGGTTGTCAGTTCCTTCTCCAGAAAAGGACTATGTGTGTGGAGAGCACATAGAACATTCTAGAATCTGAAAGAATTTCAGTATAACTAGAATATAGAGTGTAGTAGAAGGAGGCTAAGAGCCTGGGGACCATGGGGGAAATTTTTGCAAGAGGAGAGCTGTGCAGATAAACACGGTTCTGCAGACATCAGTTCAGTTCAGTTGCTCAACGGTGTCCAACTCTTTACAACTCCATGGACTGCAGCATGCCAGGCTTCCCTGTCCATCACCAACTCCTGGAGCTTGCTCAAACTCACATCCATCAAGTGGGTGATGCCATCCAGCCATCTCATCTTCTGTTGTCCCCTTCTCCTTCCACCTTCAATCTTTCCCAGCATCAGGGCCTTTTCCAGTGAGTCAGTTCTTTGCATCATGTGGCCAAAATATTAGCGCTTCAGCTTCAGCATCAATCCTTCCAATGAATATTCAGGACTGATTTCCTTTTGGATTGACTGGTTTGATCTCCTTGCAGTGCAAGGAACTGAAGACATCATTGGCTACTTATCTCAGACATACTTCCTCCTTGTTAAGGAATCCCATGTTTATACAGGACTACCTGTGCAATATCCTAGAGGGTGAGTCATGATGTGAGCCAATCACACCAATCTCCTGGTTGATATATCAAGTCTGGTTAACCTGCCACACAAGAATATCAGCTGAAGACTTAAGGCTTTCTCCTTCCTTCCACACTAGAGAGGTGTGGAAGGTGAATGGAGAATGTTCTCTTTCTCATACTGTTCTCCCTGCTTTTGAACCTGGTTGTTCATTGTTTTGATGTCAGGAACTAGAGCATATCAAATGTGAACACAGGGCAACAAAATTCCAGACAGAATACAGGATGCTGATGATGTGAAAAGAAAGAGTTGCGGTTCTTGTTTGAGGCAGAAACTCTCACTGGAACTGCTGACCTTGGGATATTTTAACAATCAATAAATATCCTTAATGGCATAGACCATGGGGTCACAAAGAGTCAGACATGACTGAGCTACTTTCACTGTCACTTGAGTTTTCAGTGCAACTAAATTCTTGCCAACATGGCGAGATATTTCAGGATTTAGCATTGAAATCAAGAGTGGGAAGGTGTTTTGCAGACAAATGTGAAGGCCCACGTTAAAGATAAAGCATATTATGGTCAAAGGGGCAAACTGAAATCAATTCAGTGTAGTTGGAACTTAAAATGTGTTTTAAGAAATGAGGTTGAGATATATAGGTACAAACTAAATCATGGATGGTCATATAATCCATTTAATGACATTTGGCTTTTATCCTAAAGGCAAAAAAGTTATTGACAGCATTAAGAAAGTAAGTTGACCAGATTTACAATTTTAAAATTTATTCTGGTTGAACAGAGCTAGGTGGCTAGCAGAGGAGTTGGAGAGTAAGTTTCAGAACAGGAGATGAAGTCAACAAGATCTTGCAGTTGACTGGATTTCCATGGTAAGAAAGAGGAAGAAACACACAATGATGCCAAGCACCTGTCACTGCAAAGAGGAGGAGTGACAAGAAACCTGTGAGGAGCGTAGATGTTGATGGCAGAGATTTCTTTAAGAAAGCGCCATCTTTGCTATTGATGATTATCTAAATGTGAATTCTCTTGTAACAGGGTTATGAATTAAATAGATGTATAAAATTCCTTACATGATTATGATTGACCAGAAAACTTTAATCAATTTGAAGAAAACAAATTCCTAAATGCATTTCTTTTCCAACGACCGCCTTCAACCTAAGTTCAACCTTCATCATCAAAGTCTAGTATACACTGGGAGGTTAAAAACGCCACAGAGACCAATGTGTGCATCAAGGATGCATTTATCAATCATGGTGTTTACAGTTCTAATATAAGGTTAATAATCTGGTATCAGTGTTACCAGCGGGTGAGATGGTTGGATAGCATCACCAACGAAATGGACAATGCAAACTCCAGGAAATAGTGGAGGATAGAGTAGCCTGGCTTCAGTTCATGGGGTTGCAGAGTCAGACATGATTTAGTGACTGAACAGTGATCAGTGTTAAGACTCTACATCTTAGCTTAGTGTATTCATCAGGATCCCAATAAGAAAAAAGTTTTTACTTTCAACCTAGGATAATAATTCAAGAAGAGTTCATTTACAAAGGGACTGTTTACAAAATGTTGCTGGAGCACAGAAGAGCTACAGAGGATAGTACAGTCACAGAGGGCAAGAAACAGAGTTGGTATCAGCCACAAGATCAAAGGAACAAGGAAGAGGCCATTACTAGAACCCACAAGAAGAGAGAAATGCATGCATGTAATACCACCTTGAGAGAAGCATCTGTTCAGTTTGAGGACATACCCCGCAGAAACAACCACACCCTCAGTCAACCAGAGGAATAAAGTATTCTGACCTCACTCTCTTCCTTCCCTCCAGTTTCCTGCAGCGTCTCCTAACTAGCTGACCTCCACTGGGGGACCTTAGATAAGTCATAATATAGAGCCATATACTCTTTGATATAATCATGTAGTCAGCCTGCACCCAAACAGTGGTGAGAAGAGGAAAGAGTTACTCTGAAGCAGTAAATAGTACTAATATGTATCCAGCATGAATGGAAGTGGAAATATTACCTGAATCCATTACCTATGTCAAAATGAAGTTCACATGTGAATTTAACAGCTAGGTTTTCAAACACTATGAGATGAAGGGCTAAATAGAGACAGAAAAGTTTCAGCTCAAAAGATCTGCCTTGATAAAATAAATGCTCACCAAAGCCTAATTAAGTAGTTTTAATTAGTCTTTCCCGCTAAAGATATTAGCCTGTGTTTGTTTTTAGCTGTTAACAGCTTGGTGGGTGGGAGAATAAAGCTATAAAAGATTAATTATGAATAAAAGTGAGCAAAATTGCAATATTAAGGTACATTACCACTTAGCCATTGCTTAAAATTATAACTGTGTTTTCAGCAAATTATACTTTTAAAGTTCACGAGGCATGATCATTTCTAATAATGAAAGGGAATAATGGCAATGAAAGATTTCTTAATGTGATTTGGGCTTTGGAAAACATTTTAGATACTTGGATTGAGCTCCACATCTGTTCCCTCTAAAGACTGAAGACCCACTGGGGTGTCTCAAGAATCTATCTTGTGGGTCAGCTAGGACCCTATCTACAGGGGTATGAAGTGTTGCCTGAATAGGAACACATTCTAGTAAAATATAGAACCAGAGTGATCAACCTTGGTCCAAGAAGAAAAAGTCAGCAATTCTGAAATATGGCATAGTGTTTGTTCCATACCACTCTCTGATCAAATTTGTAGGGTTTATGTCTGAGTGTAAGGGAATTTAATGAGCAGACAAGGAAAACCTGAAAATCAATTGCTTTCACTAAAACGCACAAGAAAAAATGAGAAAAGACATCATATTACAGTGATCAGAAGTGTTACTTTTACTGAAAACGACAGGGACATTGTAAATCTGTAACAGCAGGAATGTCCACATCAATTCAGTGTATTAACATTCTTGTTAGGCTCAGACATAAGAATTCTTATCATCTAGCTCCTAGTCTGGAGAAGGCAATGGCAAGCCACTCCAGTACTCTTGCCTAGAAAATCCCATGGATGGAGGAGCCTGGTGGGCTGCAGTCCATGGGGTCGCTAGGGGTCGGACACGACTGAGCGACTTTACTTTCACTTTCACACATTGGAGAAGGAAATGGCAACCCACTCCAGTGTTCTTGCCTGGAGAATCCCAGGGACGGGGGAGCCTGGTGGGCTTCCGTCTATGGGGTCACACAGAGTCGGACATGACTGAAGTGACTTAGCAGCAGCAGCAGCAGCTCCTAGTCTAGAGAAAAATGGTGATGGGCCCCAGTAGGTACCATGTGCTCAGTTGTTCTGACTCTTTGTAACTCTTTGGACTGTATGTAGCCCACTAGGCTCCTCTGTCCATGGGATTCTCCAGGCAAGAATACTGGAGTGGGGTGCCATTTCCTACTGTACGGGATCTTCTCGGTCCAGGGATCGAACCCATGTCTCTTGTTTCTCCTGCTTTGGCAGGCAGATTCTTTACCACTAGCGCCACCTGGGAAGCCCAGAGTAGGTGCCATAGTGGTGTCCTTTATAGATCTTAGCAATATAGAAGTGTCTTTGTCCCTCAGCAGGGTCAGAAGACCTTTTCAGAGTAAGGTTGGAAGAGGAGACAATTTGAATATAGGAAGTCATGTTAGAATTCAAATAGAATAGGTAAAAGCAAGGCTAGAGAAGTATGTAGCTTGTTCTACTAAAAAATTTATACAGGTGAAAAATTTATGCAGGTGAAAAGGAAACAAAGATTAAAGGCACATACAGTTGAACAAGGAATTTAGGAACCGAGAATTTACAGCACAGCATAGATTAACCAATTAGCCTCCTTGTTACACTGTAGAAATCTTGTACATTGGTCACTTTAGTCCTTTAATAAACTCTTGGCTGATTTTGCAATATGCCATTTAATGTTACAGTTAACTCATCCCTTAAATTTCATTATTTGGGTTCTACACTCTTCAGGTTTGGGAGAGTAACCTGAGGGTTACACGTTATAGTGTAACTTTACAATGAGTCTATAACCTCTTGATTATTTGTACAAAAAAATCAGCAGCAGCACTCATAACATAACAAACCACATATGAGATATATCATTAATGTTAATTATTCCTTCAATCAAGCTTCCCAGTTGGAGTTAATGGTAAAGAACCCATCTATCAATGCAGGAGACATAAGAGGTGCAGATTTGATCCCGGGGTCAGGAAGATCCCCTTGGGGAAGAAATGGCACCCTACTCCAGTATTCTTGCCTGGAGAATTCCAAGAACAGAGAAGACTAGCATGCTATAATCCATAAGGTTGCATGGAGTCAGAGACAACTGAAGCAACTTAATACAGTCGTTCAGTAACTTAAAACATTTCTTAAAAGTCTGCTGTGTAAAGGAAATATTAGAGCTTTTTTGGTTTATTAATATGAAATTTGATTTTGTGTTCGGTAACGATAAGTGAAAGAAGAGTAAGAGGAAGAGAAGGGAGCCCAATATTTTTTATATAGAGATGTAAACATCTGCTATGGATAAAGAACAATGGATAGTATAATTTAATACATTAGTTATCATTTGGCTTTTTAAAGTATCTCAAATAGTGCTTAAGCTTCATTGATTTTTATTTTGAATTTTTTTCTTAAATTGATGTCTAAAGTAGATGTTGACTAAGAGAATATATTTGGAATGTTTTGTGTTAAAAATAGCTCTCTCCAGCAATGTAAATATATTGGTTTACCTACCTCTTAGGACATTACAGATATTTTAATGCTTTTTCATTATGAAATAAGTATCACCTCTAGGGAAAATTGCATAAACTGAAGCTACAAACATTTTACCTGTGGTCATATTTCTACCAAGTCATTTTTCTTATGTAAGTCCTATGGTTTCCATTTTAGAAATTTGTAACATAGAGTGATGAGAAAAATAATCACAGCTATAAGATTTTATTTCTATATGCCAAGTTTACACTCAGATTCTAACATTAAAAACAATTTGTTAGAACAATTCCAGAAAGACAGCATTTAGCTTAAGCCATGTACGCAAAAAGTGAGTATTTATGGTTATAATATTTTATTCACCCTTACATGTGTTTTTCTCTTCAAATATTTTAAGTGTTAGAGAGGGAAAGGATTTATGTAATGAAGATGGTATGTAATATGATGATATTATAAACAAGTACGTATTCATGGTCCTGGCTATGGTATAAAATCTAATTTTTAATGAGATGATTTAAAATAAGTCATTATAAGATTTTTGACTGTGCAATATTTATCATTTGTAAGAAATGGGCAATAAGCTTACTGATTAAGAGTTTAAGCTTTCAATTTTTCTCAACTTTACCAAGGATAGTTTTAAACCCCACGTGTTTCAGCATGTTATTGATTAACTAACTCTAAACAGTCAACTTGTTATTCATTAAATAACCTAGAGGAAAAAAGTTGTTTCTATTCCCTACAATCTACTTTAACATGTAAACACTATGACTTGCTGGCAATATTATAGCAAAGCAAACTTTGGTCTGATTTGTTAATTAGTAAATCATTAGTTAATCATTATATTTATTATATATGTACTATGTCTTGCCACTGAGACTATCCTCTGCGATGTGCTGTGCTTAGTCATTCAGTCACATCTGACTCTTTGAGACTCCATGACTGTAACCTGCTAGGTTACTCTGTTCATGGGATTCTCTAGGCAAGAATACTGGACTGAGCAGCAATTCCCTTCTCTAGGAGATCTGCCCGACCCAGAGATCAAACTCAAGTCTCCTGCATTGCTGCCAGATTCTTTGCCATCTTCCCTGCTGGTTCAGATAGTAAAGTGTCTATCTGCAATGCGGGATACCCAGGTTCAGTCCCTGGGTTGGGAAGATCTCTTGGAGAAGGAAATGGCAACCCACTCTAGTATTCTTGCCTGGAAAATCCCATGGGTGGAGGAACCTGGTAGACTATAGTCCATGGAGTGACAGAGAGTCGGACACGACTGAGCAACTTCTTTGCCATCTGAGCCACCAGGGAAGCCCCATGGGTCTCATAAAATAAAAATGAAATAATGATTTAACCAACTCTGTATATATATATTAATATTTAAGTATTTATATGTCATTAATTACACATTATATTTATTTATTATCTTATGTATAATGATATACTATATTATGTGTATATATATATGAGAAAGAGAGATAGAATAGGTAAAGGGAAGAGTTTGTATGTTTAATAGAGTCAAAAGAATCAAAGAAGGCAAAATTTGCATTTTCCTATAATGGAACAGAAACTGCTCACATAATGTTAAATATTGAAAAATAAAAAATTTTATATAAGCAATGTAGGCATGTTATTCAGAGATATGGAGATAATCATCAAAACTGTATATTCACATAAAGTGTGTAAAACTTAAAAGAAAAATAAATTTAGACTCAAATTATTATAATATACATTTATTGAATCTACTTTGTAACAGATTCTGTTAAGTGCTTCAAATGCATATTTGATTTAACATGAAAGTTTAGGAAGGATTTTTAACACTTCGTGTATAAAAAATATAACAAGATTTATTTATTCAGAGTGCTGCAGACTACTTCTGTCTTGAAGAAAAGAAAAATTTGTATCTGTAACTCATATTCAAAAAATGGGGGGAATGCTATTTTCCAAGTCTACCAATGCAATTTCAATTTGTGTTTCTACTATTACAGTGTGATTTTCTTCAGCCTCTTTGAAAACAGATGGGAGCAAGAATCCAGGTGGGTGTGTTAACTATGATACTGGTGAGGAAATTGATTTTTCTTCTTTTCTATAGAAATGGGAATAAAATCAGTACTTTTGTATGCATTGCTCTTGATGTCCCAAATAAAATAATTCACTGTACTGAAAGGTTTTGTTAAACTCCAAGTCTCTGAAAAGATTACATTGAGTGAAATGTCATTTATGTTGAGCAGCCAAGGAATGAAACTCAAGGCACATCTGTGGTGGGCAGAGGCTGGTGCATCATTTTCTCCCTTTTTCACCATTTTAATTGAAGAAATAGGCTGTTTATAGTCCTAGTCCTCTGTGATTGTGACTGTTGATGTGAGCTTCACGCTGACTGATTCGATCTTCCTGAAGAAACACTTTTTTTTCCTTTTAATCTAGAGAAATTTGATCAGTTCTTAATCCATGCAGTGCTAACTTGCTTCAGTTATGTCCAACTGTTTGCCACCTATGGACTGTAGCCCGCCAGGCTCCTTGTCCATGGGATTTTCCAGACTAGGGTACTGAAGTGGCTTGCTGTACCCTCCTCCAGGGGATCTTCCTGACCCAGAGATGGAACCCACATCTCCTATCACTCCTGCATTGGATTCTTTTCTGCTGAGCCACTGGGGAAGCTCCTTTTAAACCACAGCTGGCTACAACGTTTAGTTCCAACTCTGAGCAAGTCTAGTTAGAATGAAACCAAAGATCACAGGCTCATTATGAAGTATTTTTCTCTTGCTTTTTTTTTCACATCTCCAATTCTGCCTTATTTCTTTTCTTTCCTAATCGGAAATGCTTCTGTTACCAGTAACTGCCACTGAGTTCTGAGGCATCAGTGATTTTCACTCAATATGTATGTTAAATATTTTAATTTTAAATGATCCAAATCTGCCAGCTATTAGATTACATTTACACCTTGAACTACTTTCTATAGAACTACATTCCTGAGAGGCCTGTCTCGTTTCAAAGGAAATATTTTCTTACTTTGCAGGAATGTGAATTAAAGTTCATTTCTATTAAAAATAATTTGTCTTTCATGTAATTTAATGTGTCTATTATTTGGTAATAAAGGACTGTTTCAGAAGAAATTAATGATAATTTTTCCTGAAACCTTATCATCACCTATATCCAATAATTTTTCCAAATAATAAATTCAAAAGGCCTGAGCTCAAGCAATGTTTAGCTAAAGTAAAGTCAGCTTTCATCAAGTGAACAAAAAACTCAGCAAATTTTTTTCTAAACAACTGACACTAAGTTTGGATTATAACTGAAATTCAATTTCAGAAAGGAAATTTCAGTACATCAAATTACCTCCCAATGACTAAAACAGGATTAGAAACTGTCTTTACTGAAATGGTACTGCATTCTATAATATAATTTTGACTTTCTTATGATCCATTAAAAACATAACCTGTAAAACAAATTGGGTATACTTTATTATTCATTTATTTTGGAAATTTATCTAGACTACTTTTTCACATAATTTTGAAAACTCTCCCCAAGCATTTTTTTAAAAGGGGTATTTCATTCACCAAAGAGAAAAAACTAATCAATTTATTTTTTTAAAAAAAATTGAAAGTCTCATTATTTTCTCACTTAAATATCTTAAATATAAAGGCTTGGTAGGATGTGCTGGCTAGTGTTTGTAAGTTAACATTTCTCCCCAAATGAAGTATCATAAAGTCATCTTAGTTCCATTATTATGCCACCTGGTTTTCACATGTAACTGAAATGTGAAAGTATATCAGAAATGAGAAAAATAGATGTTGTCTTTGACCTGAAGTGTTTATTTCATAAAACTGTAAAATTTCATCTGATTTAGTACCAAAGAGAGATTTTGGTTAATTTTTGCTGTATGTGTAGTTTTCTGAAACTCTTGTAAGAATCACACAAGTTTCCACACGATGTCAATTTATATCTGTGGGTACTGAACAGATTCCATCATTGTGTTAGTCACTCAGCCGTGTTTGATTCTTTGCAACCCCATAGACTATAGTCCTCTAAGCTCCTCTGTCCATAGAAATCTCCAGGCTAGAATACTGGAGCAGGTTGCCATTTCTTTCTCCAGGAGACCTTCCCAACCCAGGGATCAAATCCAGGTCTCCTACATTGCAGGTGGGTTCTTTACCACCTGAGCCACGGGGGAAGTCCAATTTCATCATAAGTACAGATTTGAGAAAACAGGAAATAAAGTTTCTTTCTCCAATTTTCCATTCTTCTTCATTCATGGTCTATTAACCATGTATTTCCCCCTTACCCTCTCTCAAGAGAAGTCTTACTCTTTATTTGAGGGAAAACCGCATAGAACAGTTACATAGCTGGTATGGTACGTAGCTCCCCTTTGTCTAAAATTAATTCTGACATATCCTCAGTGTATACTTAAAATATTTGTTTTCAAATGCAGCTCTCACTTATACACAAATTGATAAAAATTTAGTGCTTATATATGTTACATATTTTAATCTAAAAAATTAACACAAACAAAACTGCAAAGTCAGTATGTTCCAAAGTAAAAAGTGGATGATGTTTTACTGATGGAAATCCATCACCTATCTTAGGTTTAATAACAGAGAGTTAAATTTTACACAGTTGATGCTTTATTTTTTATCATCTCGATTCTTTTGCCTTTTAGCCCAGTGGACAACTCCATAAATGATTTCAATTATTGTTTTAGCAGGAAGGCAGTTTTTAACCATTGTTCAGCTACTTTCAGTTCAGTTCAGTTCAGTCTCTCAGTCGTGTCCGACTCTTTGCGACCCCATGAATCACAGCACGCCAGGCCTCCCTGTCAGCTACTTTATAGGCTAACAAATTTCATACTGACTCTGAAGTACTATGGTGAAAATGTTTTAAAGACTTGGTAACCTATGGTACTAGTGGAAAAGAACCAGGCCACCAATGCCAGAGACATAAGAGATGCGGGTTGGATCCCTGGGTCAGGAAAATTCCCTGGAGGATAGCATGGCAACCAACTCCAGTATTCTTGCCTGGAGAATCCCACGGACTGAGGAGCCTGAAGGGCTACAGTCTATAGGGTCGCAAAGAGTGGAACATGACTTTAGCAACTTAGATGCACGTACAAGTCATTGTATATTTGCCACTATTTGCATCTACTTAAATGTGAACACAGTCTTTACTACAAAGCACGCTGTTTTCTGTTTGGCATCCTCCCACTATTCTCTCTGCTCAAGTCATTGAAAAAATTTAGCTTTTTTAGGACACCATGACATTCTATGGCCTTCCTTCAGCACAAGCAAGGGCGCGACAGTAACACAAATGGAAACACTGAAGTCGTATATCACTATTCTGTTGTCAAGTCATCTTCTAGGTCCATCTGCATCTCTACAAGCTGCTGTCCAATAGAAACAAACACAACATTGTAAGGCAACTACACTCCAATAAAAACAAAACTTTAAAGTCATTTTCAAATAGTTCAGAATATATGTGTAACTGTTTAAGAATATCATTAAGATAAAAGCACAAAAATATTAAAAATCCCATAGAAATAAAATTATTCAGAATATATGCCTTAGGAACCGGAGGTCTAAAGTTTACATAGTTTTGGAAGTCCTGATTGTTTCCTGGACTCTTCAAAGGAAAGTGAGCAGGTGCCGGAAGTAGAAAGGCCATTGAGACGAGGCCTAGGCAAGAAACTGCTGCAGGAAAGATGGAAGTGTTGTCAATGGGACACAGTCAATTAAAATAATTAAAAGTCAGAACACTGCGGGCAGCCTGGCATTTTCCCAGTTGGGTTAATGCTGGATTGTCCCAAACATATCAGCAGCTAATCCTCATTGCATGTTGTTAAATTAGAATTCGTTAACCATACCGTTTCAATGAGGTATAATGTAGATATATCCTAGTTTGGAGGCTAAATTGCTGGCAGAATTATACCTTTTCATGTGTTTGGGAAAGAAAATGATGGGCAGAAAAAAATATGCATCTTTCCTTTTTTCACTTTCTTTGCTTTATATCACTGGGAAGTGAGAAAAATGAAAACAAAACAATGAAACTAAGGCAAATGCAACTTGGTAGCTCTGCTGTGGAAGTCTGGGACCTGACAAATGACCACGACATTTGCTTATCTAACAACCTTCTGTGATTCCTGTGTCTTCTTAAAGATAGCTGCCTGGAATTAATTGAAGCTCAAAGAATTTTAACGTCCCCTAACCCTTTTTGAAGGAGACCTCAACACACTGCTTTAGCGCAGGGCCAGAAAGAGATGAGACTATGCTAAAGAAAAAAAAAAAAATGTGTATCTGTATTTTCTATCTGCATCTATGTGAGCACACACACGAACAAACACACATAACATATGGCTATCTGCGTATCAGCTGAAAAGATGGAGCAAAACAGCATTACAGAGACACAAGCATTACATCCACAAGGGTGAGGATGGGGCTGACAGTCTTTGATGTAGTTATCTTTGTGGGAAGGTGCAGAAGGAATTACTTTGCTACCCATTTCTAACCTCCACCTGTACTATTTTTCTCATTTCCTTTTTTAACACCCAATGTTTTTGGTCATATAAAGAAATGTATTTTTGTATCTTTGTTGATACAAAGACTTTTAGGTGTATATAATATGATTACAGGGCTTCTCTTGTAGCTCAGCTGGTAAAGAATCTGCCTGAAGTACAGGATACCCCGGTTCAATTCCTGGGTCAGGAAGACCTTTGGAGGAAGGTAAGACAACCCACTCCAGTATTCCTGCCTGGAGAATCCCCATGGACAGAGGAGCCTGGCAGGCTACAGTCCATGGGGTTGCAAAGAGTCGGACACGACTGAGTGATCACATTACACAACACACAATGTAATTACATATATGCATGTGTGCTCAGTCACTAAGTCCTGTCTGACTCTGTGAACCCTCAGGCTGTCACCCGCCAGGCTCCTCGGCCCATGGGATTTCCCATGCAAGAATTCTGGAGTGGGTTGCCATATCCTCTCCAGGAGATCGTCCTGACCCAGGGATAAAACCCATGTTTCCTATGTCTCCCGAATTGGCAGGTGAATTCTTTACCACTAGCACCACTGGGTAAGTCCACATGTTATCTACATGTAGCTATACAGAGACACAGTTTGTATTTCTAAATTTAAACTCTTGATTAAAATCACTTTAATTTGTAATTTAAGAGCATCACTGCTCTGAAGATGTCAGATTTTGCAAGAGAAATTTTCCACTTTCTGTATTTCATTCTTTCTCTGCACTTTCTTTTGTTTTTCTGTCTTATTTGCCTGATGGTCAATTCTAATCATGCTTTTTCTAATCCTCTGTTTTTAAGCAGTCATTCCATTAGAAAATTCTTCACTCTTTTATAGGTTATATTTAAATTAAATTACAACTCAATGCATATCTGTACCTAACTAAATTTAATACAGCTTCATCTACCATGAACTGTCAATGCTTTGGTCAAAGTTAGACATGAGACGCATGTTTTTCTAGTCTGTACATATACTATCTTTCAATGCCAACATTTTAAAAGCTCTAGAGATAAGGACTGAGAAGGAAGACAACAGAACAGAACCTTTGTAAGAATACCTTTTAAAAAGGAAAAATTGAGAAAAGTTAATTGATTTACTTCTCTAGAAAATAAAACAAGTTTGGGAAATGGAAGAGCTCAGTGCACTAATGAAGACATATCTATAATAAAGGCCAAAATTATTAATAGAAAACAGAATTATTATATTTTTCTCCAAAACAGCTGATCAGTTCAGTTCAATTCAGTTCAGTCGCTCAGTCGTGACCGACTCTTTGCGACCCCATGAATCACAGCACGCCAGGCCTCCCTGTCCATCACCAACTCCCAGAGTTCACTCAAATTCATGTCCATCGAGTCGGTGATGCCATCCAGCCATCTCATTCTCTGTCGTCCCCTTCTCCTCCCACCCCCAATCCTTCCCAGCATCAGAGTCTTTTCCAGTGAGTCAACTCTTCACATGAGGTGGCCAAAGTATTGGAGTTTCAGTTTTAGCATCAGTCCTTCCAATGAACACCCAGGACTGATCACTTTTAGAATGGACTGGTTGGATCTCCTTGCAGTCCAAGGGACTCTCAAGAGTCTTCTCCAGCACCACAGTTCAAAAGCATCAATTCTTTGGCACTCAGCTTTCTTCAAAGTCCAACTCTCACATCCATACATGACCACTGGAAAAACCATAGCCTTGACTAGACGGACCTTGGTTGGCAAAGTAATGTCTCTGCTTTTTAATATACTATTTAGGTTGGTCATAACTTTCCTTCCAAGGAGTAAGCATCTTTTAATTTCATGGCTGCACAGCTGATAGTAGGGCATAAATAAGAACAATCTCCCAAACCATTCTCAAAATTCATTTTCTTCAAGAATAAGTAAACATTTGAAAGAAAAATGGTAATTTTTTTTTTTTTTTTTTTACCAAAAGGGTTTTCCTAGTGGTCCAGTGGTTACAACTCTGTGCTTCCACTCCAGGGGATGTGGGTTTGATCCCTGGTTGGGGAACTAAGATCCCATAAGCTGTGCAGTCAAAAAAAAAAAAGATAATTTAAAAATAGGTGAGAATTTGAAGATTCTGTCAATTTAAAAAATTGAGTAATCAACCACAACCAGTCCATTCTAAGGGAGATCAATCCTGGATGTTCATTGGAGGGACTGATGCTAAAGCTGAAACTGCGATACTTTGGCCACCTCATGCGACGAGTTGACTCACTGGAAAAGACTCTGATGCTGGGAAAGGTTGGGGGCAGGAGGAGAAGGGGACGACCGAGAATGAGATGGCTGGATGGCATCACCGACTCTGTGGACATGAGTTTGAGTGTACTCCGGGAGTTGGTGATGGACAGGGAGGCCTGGCGTGCTGTGATTCATGGGGTCGCGGAGAGTCGGACACGACTGAGTGACTGAACTAAACTGAACTGAACTGAATCAACCACAAATGACGTTATATTTCAGTCACCAGTCTGATATGATCTAGAAATTAAAGATGAGCTATGTATTTCTAAAGGGAAGGATAGCCATGTTATCATAGAGAGTCCAAGTGATATATAGTGTTATATAATATTCATACAGTACGAGAGAATTTTAATTGAATACTTAATAGCTTTTGGAACAAAGATCTCAAACTGTAATGGTCAATATAAAATGCAAGATTTAGCAGAAAAGTCTGATTTTCAATAAGGAATAACTGAGCCTTCAAGTCTCTAAATGTCTGTGCTCAAGACACTTGGTTTTAAGAGAGATGACCAATCACATTCACTATCAAGAGTCTCACCTCCTGCACCAAATCCTATACATTTATAGTAATAACTGTAGTATTGCTTAAAACCGAGTTGAATTATCATAGTGGTTGAGCATGAGAGAAATCTGTACGAGACTGAAAGACAAAACAGTTGGGTGTGCCTCACAGCCTGACCTGCACACCTGAGCCCATTTTAGGCTCTAGGGCTATGCTGACACAGAAGATTAAACATATTAGAACATGACCATGATGGTAGAATCAATGAGCAGAGGACTTCCAGAGACATAAGCGGGGTGATCAGCTGGAAAAACAAATTAGGAGTAACCAGAAATAGAGATTTCTCTATAGTATTCCCTTACCCCAGGACCAAGTAGTAAAGTACAGGGTATCTTTCTCAGAGCAGGGATATACATTGTGGGAGTGTGAGGAATAGAGGCAAGGCAGTGATCTAGTTGGGCTTCCCAAGTGGCACAGTGGTAAAGAATCCACCTGCCAGTGCAGAAGACACAAGAGACGTGGGTTCAGTCCCTGGGTTTGGAAGATTCCCTGGAGTAGAAAATGGCAACCCACTACAATATTTTTGCCTGGGAAATCCCATGAACAAAGAAGCCTGGCAGGCTACAGTCCATGGGGTTGCAAAGAGTCGGACACGACTGAGCACACACATGCACAGTGATCTAGTTGCATATTCTATCACCCTCCCCCTAAAACAGTGTGGACCATAACCCTACAAGTGGTTGCCAGACCTTCTATAGGCTATCTGTATGCAGTGTATCAGAAACAAAAATCCTCAAATGTCTAACTGAATATCATTCACATTTCAGAAATACTATCAATATGAATATCCATAACAATAAATACAAACAACAAATAATATGATGGCTTAAGCTCAATTAAATTACAAAATGCTCATGCTGGACTTATATATGCTGTCAACTGATTATTACAAGAGGTATACAAAAAATGATTCCAGTAATATATGCAAAGTCCAATATGTTTCAGCCAAAGAACATTTATCTCAGGAATGCATATATGATTCGAAATTAAAAAACAGTGTAACTTACTACATTAAAATGGGAGAAAAATCACATAATTATTTCAATAGATAAATAGAAAGCATTTCATAAAATTTAACACCCATTCACAATAAAATATTTTAGCAAAGCAGTAATGAAAGGAAAAGTTCTTAATATTGATTAATAATATCTAAAAAAATCTATAGCAAATGCAATACTCAATGGTAAGCTATTGAAACCTTCCCTCAAATGAGATAATTATGCTTACCCTCAAAACCATTCAGTTTTGTACCAGATATACTAGCCAGTGAAATAAGAAAAAAATAAAAATTATAAGGTTTGTAAAGAAAGAAAGAAAAAGCCTTTATTCATAGAAGTTATGTTTCTTTACCTAGAAAATTCAAAATAATCCATAGATAAGCAATTAGAATTGATAATCTTACTAGATATAAGGACAATGTTCAATGTTAATTAGAATTATATTTCTATATACCAGCTAGCAAAAGAAAAAGAAAAACATACATTTTATGATGGTATTGAGTGACATAAGATACCTTGGAAATATCTGATAAAAGATATGCATATCCTTTTACTAAAAATTATAAAACAATTTTAAGAGAAAACTTAAAGGACCTAAATAAGTGGAGGGATATACTATGGAGGGATATCAGTTCAGTTCAGTCTCTCAGTCGTGTCTGACTCTCCGTGACCCCATGAATCACAGCACACCAGGCCTCCCTGTCCATCACCAACTCCAGGAGTTCACTCAAATTCATGTCCACAGAGTCGGTGATGCCATCCAGCCATCTCATTCTCGGTCGTCCCCTTCTCCTCCCGCCCCCAACCTTTCCCAGCATCAGAGTCTTTTCCAGTGAGTCAACTCATCGCATGAGGTGGCCAATGTATTGCAGTTTCAGCTTTAGCGTCAGTCCTTCCAATGAACACCCAGGATCGATCTCCCTTAGAATGGACTGGTTGGATCTCCTTGCAGTCCAAGGGACTCTCAAGAGTCTTCTCCAACACCACAGTTCAAAAGCATCGATTCTTCGGCGATCATCTTTCTTCACAGTCCAACTCTCACATCCATACATGACCACGGGAAAAACCATAGCCTTGACTAGACGGACCTTGGTTGGCAAAGTAATGTCTCTGCTTTTTAATATATTATCAAGGTTGGTCATAACTTTCCTCCCAAGGAGCAAGCGTCTTTTAATTTCATGGCTGCAATCAGCATCTGCAGTGATTTTGGAGCCCAAAAAAATAAAGTCTGACACTGTTTCCACTGTTTCCCCATCTATTTCCCATGAAGTGATGGGACCAGATGCCATGATCTTTGTCTTCTGAATGTTGAGCTTCAAGCCAACCTTTTCACTCTCCTCTTTCACTTTCATCAAGAGGCTTTTGAGTTCCTCTTCACTTTCTGCCATAAGGGTAGTGTCATCTGCATATCTGAGATTATTGATATTTCTCCCAGCAATCCTGATTCCAGCTTGTGCTTCTTCCAGCCCAGCGTTCCTCATGATGTACTCTGCATATAAGTTAAATAAGCAAGGTGACAATATACAGCCTTGACACA
Source organism: Moschus berezovskii (assembly GCF_049115385.1). Lineage (NCBI taxonomy): Eukaryota > Metazoa > Chordata > Mammalia > Artiodactyla > Moschidae > Moschus > Moschus berezovskii. Next base: position 74,243,252 of record NC_142475.1, on the reverse strand, counting down.
CTCCTTTTCCTATTTGGAACCAGTCTGTTGTTCCATGTCCAGTTCTAACTGTTGCTTCCTGACCTACATACAGGTTTCTCAAGAGGCAGGTCAGGTGGTCTGGGATTCCCATCTCTTTCAGAATTTTCCACAGTTTATTGTGATCCACACAGTCAAAGTCTTTGGCATAGTCAATGAAGCAGAGATAGATGCTCTTCTGGAACTCTCTTGCTTTCTCCATGATCCAGCGGATGTTGGCAATTTGATCTGTGGTGCCTCTGCCTTTTCTAAAACCTGTTTTAACATCTGGGAGTTCACAGTTCACATATTGGAGGGATATACTAGGCTGGATATTGTCACCCTGCTTATTTAACTTATGGGCAGAGGACATTATGAGAAATGCCGGGCTGGATGAAGCACAAGCTGGAGTCAAGATTGTTGGGAGAAATATCAATAACTTCAGATATGCAAATGACACCACCCTTATGGCAGAAAGTGAAGAAGAACTAAAGAGCCTCTTGATGAAAGTGAAAGAGGAGAGTGAAAATGTTGGCCTAAAACTCAGCATTCAAGAAAACTAAGATCATGGTATCTAGTCCCATCACTTCATGGCAAATAGATGGGGAAAAAGTGGAAACAGTAACAGACTTTATTTTTGGGGCTCCAAAATCACTGCAGATGGTGCCTGCAGCCATGAAATTAAAAGAAACTTACTCCTTGGAAGAAAAGTTATGACCAACCTAGACAGCATATTAAAAAGCAAAGACATTACTTTGCCAACAGAGATCTGTCTAGTCAAAGCTATGGTTTTTCCAGTAGTTATGTATGGACCTGAGAGTTGAACTACAAAGAAAGCTGAGTGCCAAAGAATTGATGCTTTTGAACTGTGGTGTTGGAGAAGACTCTTGAGAGTCCCTTGAACTGCAAGGAGATCCAACCAGTCCATCCTAAAGAAAATCAGTCCTGAATATCCACTGGAAGGACTGATGCTGAAGCTGAAACTTCAAAAGACCCTGATGCTGGGAAAGATTGAAGGAGGGAGGAGAAGGGGACGACAGAGGATGAGATGATTGGATGGCATCACCAACTCAATGGACATGAGTTTGAGTAAACTCCAGGAGTTGGTGATGGACAGGGAAGCCTGGTGTGCTGCAGTCCATGCAGTCGCAAAGAGTCGGACATGACTGAGTGACTGAACTGAACTGATACTATGCTTGTGAATTGGAAGACTCAATGTTATAAAGATGTCAGTTGTGTCCAAATTAAACTGTAGATTCAAGGTGTTGTGCTGTGCTCAGTAGCTCAGTTGCTAAGCTGCATCTGACTCTGTAACCCCATGGACCCCTTGGACCATGCCCGCCAAGCTCCTCTGTCCATGGAATTTTCCAGGCAAGTATGTTGGAACAGGATGCCATTTTCTACTCCAGGGGTTCTTCACGATCCAGGGATTGAACCCGAGCCTCTTGTGTCTCCTGCATTGGCAGAAGGATTCTATACCACTGTGCCACCTGGTAATTCCTGTCAATATTTCAGCAATACTTTTGATTGACCAGCTGGTTTTAAAATTGATATGCAAAAGATTAAAATGGCTAAGGCATTTTTGAGGAAGTAGAACAAAGCTGGTGAACTGACATTACTTGATACCCAGACCTATTCTGAAAGAATACTAACTGAGACAATATGGTATATTGACCCAAAGAAAGACAAAGAGATCTCTGCAACATAATATAGTCTAGAAACAGATATATTCAACCACTGGTTTTTTTAAATGACAAACACGAGACAGTGTAATAAGAGAAAGTATAGCCTTATTCATAAATAATGCCAGATGGAGTGGATATTCATTTGGTAAAAAAAATGAATCTTGACCCTGTACCTCACCCTTTATGGAAAAAAAAAATCGATTCCAAATGGATTGATGATCTAAATGTGAAAAGTGAAATAGTAAAGTTTTCAGAGGAAAATATAGGAGAAGATATGATCAAGGGAATAGGCAAAATGTCCTTCAACAGAACTTTAAAAATAGTAACAATGAAAGAAAAAACTGTTTAACTTTATTAAAATAAAGGTCTTCAGTTCATCAAAAACATTATTATGAAAATGAAAAGTAACCACAGAACCTTAACACAATAGATCCAATATATCATATTGAGAAAACATCAAGGAATTCTAAATCACTAAGCAAAAGGCAGACAAAGCAATTTTTTAAATGGTAGGAGACTTAAGCAAATATTCCACAAGAGATTGTCAACATGGAAATAAAAATACGAAAAAAAGATCAACTTTATTAGAAATTAAGTGAATGCAAATTAAAACCAAGAGTAAATACTACCGCAAAACGACCAGATTGGAAATGTCAATTGTCAGCTAGGATGTGAAATAAACAGAATCCTCTTACATTGCTGATGACAGTGTGAATTGGCAGAAGCATTCTGGAAAACTGTGGCAATGTTTTTGAAAGCCAAACATATGCATTTTTCTATGACCCAGCAAAGTCTACTCCTAGATGTATACCCAAGACAAAATGCACACAATTATTCACTGAAATTCATTGAGTAAAATATTCAACACAAAGCTATTAATAATTGACTAAAAATATATTACCCAAATATCAACAGTAGAATCAATATATTGCTACGTGTTAATTAAGTTGAATATTATACAGCAAGAATATGGGTTGAAATTTCTACAACTACATACAACATTACGAATAAAGCTCACATACATAATCCTTAGTTTAAGCAGTCAGGCATATAAGGGTGCATTCAATATGCTTCCATTTATATAAATTATAAAAACACAGCAAATTAATCTATGCTGTAAGAACCAGAGTAGAGATTATTCACCAAGGATGTAATATTGACTAGAGGAAGTGTGGCTTCTAAAATGGTGGCAATATTCAATACCTTAATCTGGGTGCTGTTTACATGGGTAGGCATAGTTTGTGAAAATTCATCAAGCTGTATACTTGAAGTATGTGTGTTTGCTTTACATCTGCTTTATGTCAATAAATTTTTAATTAATAGTTTCTTATAGAGCAGTTATATTGAAACAAAAATGAAAAGTTACTAAGTTCCTAGAAAAATGTTTTCAGAACTTTTTGGAGGAAAAAATCTATTAAACTTTACTTAGTAACATAAAAGAAAACTGAAATAAATGGAGAGCTGTAACATGTTAATGTTTGGGAATTCTGAGTACTGTAATACTGTCTGTTTCCCTTTATTTGTCTATAAATTCAATCTATCACAACCCACTGCACAAAAAAATGTTTCTTACAGCCATTGACAAGTTGAATTCTTAATTTTTATGGAATCAAAATAGCCAAGACAACTTTAACAAAATGGAACAAGAAATTTTATTTTATCAAGTAGCAGAGAAAAAATTTTAGGCCCTAGATTTTGACTACAGAATCATTAGAATTTAGTGTGCATCTCACATCAATAAGGAAAAGACACACTTTCAGTTAAGTCATGTTGAGAAAATTTAAAGCAAAAGGAAAGAAAGATAGATCCTTATTCATATCATACAAATATGAATTCCAAATGAATTAATGTCTCAAATGTAAGAATGTAAGAAGTAAAGCTATATAGGTATAAAAAGAAAAATATGGACATATGCTTATGATCATATAACAAAAGTTTAAAAACCCATGAAAGCTTTTGGAACTTGAGGGCATTATACTAAGTGAAATCAGTCAGGCAGATAAAGATAAATACCATATGATCGCAATTCCATGTGGAATTTAAAAATATAGACACACACACACAAACATAACTCAACAATACAGGGAACACACTGGTGGTTGCCAGAGGCAGTGGGAAAGGTACAGAGGTCCAATTATCAGGTAGGTCCTGGGATGTAATGCACAACTTGGTGAATATAGTTAACAATACTCTGTTGTATATTTGAAAGTCATTTGACAACCCTCTCCGGTGTTCTTGCCTGGAGAACCCCAGGGAAGGGGGAGCCTGGTGGGCTTCCGTCTTTGGGGTCACACAGAGTCGGACATGACTGAAGTGACTTAGCAGCAGCAGGAGAGTAAATCTTAAAAATTCTCATTACAAAAAGAAAAGACAATTTGTAATAATGTGTGGTGATAAATGTTAACTAAACAGTGTGGTGATCATTTCCAAAATAAGCATATATCAAATCATTACATTGGAAGACTGATGTCTTCCACAAAGAAGTTGTTAGTAGTTCAACAAACTAACACAATGTCATATGTCAATTATATTTCAGTTTTAAATAACTAAAAATAAAAAGTAGTGAATGAATAAATTGATAAATTTTAAAAAACAAATAAGGAATAGGGTATGAATATTTATCACTTAGATAATAAGACAAATTGGTATTCAGCATGCATAAGAATACTCTACTAATAGTTAAACAACAAAAAATATTGACTTAAGCAGAGCATATATTCAGGTGATCCATATTTTAAATTTTTAAATTTATTTTTAATGGAGGATAATTGCTTTACAATGTTGTGTTGGTTTCTGCTTTACCACAAAGTGAATCAGCTATAAGTATACATATATTCTCCTCCCTCTTGAGCCTCTCTCCCACCTCCCCCCAGGAAATTTATAGAAAATAAAATGCAAAATACCAATACAGTTGTAAAATGTGATAACCCTCAATAATCAACAAGGAAATTCTGATGCCAAATTTTCATCCTTTAGACTAGCAAAAATTACAGGTTGATTATAGCATGTGTAGCTAAGATTGTCAGCAGTTTCATACCACTGCTATAAAGTAGTGGTAAATTTCTATGAGTATATATTGGTACAGTCTATCATATGTACAAATAGACTTGCATAAGAATGTTCCTTTGTTATTGTTCAGTCACTCAGTCATGTCTGACTCTTTGAGACCTTATGGACTGAAGCATGCCAAGATTTCCTATCCTTCACTCTCTCCCTGAGTTTGCTCAAGCTTATGTCCATTGAATTGGTGATGCCGTACAACCATCTTGTCCTCCGTTTCTCCCTTCTCCTCTTGCCCTCAATCTTTCCCAGCAGTAGGTCTTTTTCAATGAGTCAGAATCATCACTGAGTATAAATTGGTACAGACATGTTGAATGAACTATGCCATTACCTAATAATGCCACTTCTGAGAATAATATTTACCTTCAATAAATAATATATGTACAAATAGACTTGCACAAGAATGTTCATTATGACATTGTTAATGCTAAAAGCACAGGTGAAAGGGAGAGGAAGAAAGAGAAAATCTTAATTGAATTGTAGCTAAGTACCCTGTGGTTAAATATACCATGGTACAATGTATACTACATGAAAATATGCAACAGATGTCAGAGTAGACCTATAGATACTATCTTTCTTAAGGTAGCTCTTATGTACTTATATTACAGAGGTTTATCCACTCCTGCCTGCGTGTGTGCTAAGTCGCTTCAGTTGTGTCTGACTCTTTGTGACCCTGTGTATTGTAGCAGGACAGATTCCTCTGTCCGTGGGATTCTCCAGGCAAGAATACTGGAGTGGGTTGACATGTCCTCCTCTAGGGGATCTTCCCAACCCGGGGAAGATCAAACCTGTGTCTCTCACATCTCCTGCATTGGCAGGGGCATTCTTTACCACTAGCCCCACCTGTGAAACCCTGATCCACTCCTACTGACATGGTTAACTCTTCAAGATCAAATGTAAAAAAAATAAGTGGAAGAACATGCCACTTCATTTCGTGTAAAAATGCAGATGAAAAGTAAGAAATAAAACCACACACAACAAAATATACAAATATTTTATGTAAATTCACAGAAAAAAAATGTGTGGATGAATAGCCACAAAAAATTTGGTGAAAGCAATTATCTACTGGGAGTAAGGGAAAAGCACCTGGAAGGGGTCTTCACAGGGGAAGATCATGAAGATCTCCTCTTTTATCCCCCAGTATCTGGTCCTGCTCCTTAAAGAACTGATTTTGCATTTGGATAAACCTCCCGTGTCAACCAACATGCTTGGTTGAGACTGAACACTCTTCATCTTGCACTGAAACATGTAAATAAGACCCAAAACAATCAGTGCTTTTCAGAACCATACAAACAGTGATCAGCTCAAGACTCTCAATTCAAAACAAAGGAAACTTAGTTGTGGAAACTTGAAAGAAATCTATTATAAAGTATCAAACCAGAAGAAGAAAGACTGAAACTATGGCAGTCCTCTTGCAATCTTAGAGCAAGAGCCTGAGAACTAGGCCATCTTCGTTGGTTGCCGGAAAGGAGTTGAATCAAGATATAGACAAAGGCACAGTCAGGGTCCTGCTGTCATTGAAACCCTGGGAAGACAAGGGCTTCCATCATGCAGTCAACATATCATGCTGGTGTTTGTGCCAGTTGGGTTAACTTTTTAGCCATTTGCCATAAAAAGTTTTCTCTCACAAAGATCTATTTGGGCTTACCTTTTGTGTTTTAATTTTTACTAGGAAAATGCATTCATATACTATACAATTAAAATTACTTTAAAAAGAACAAATAAAGAAAATATCATGTTAAGACTAAAGGATTTGTAAGATTCACTCATTTTTATGAGTGTAAGATTTTTGTTCCAGATTTTATTGAAGTATTAGAAATACTCATTAGAAAGTCTTTTTATTAATTTTTTGAACTCTAGTTGATTTACAATGTTCCAGGTATACAGAAAAGTGCTTCAATTACATATATGTAATTGAATCAATTTGCCACATATATATCCATATATACTGGCTATACATATATGCAAGCTTCCCTAGTGGCTCAGCAGTAAAGAATCAGCCTGCCAATGCAGGGATGTGGGTTTGATCCCTGGGTCAGGAAGATCCCCTGGAGTAGGAAATGGTGACCCACACCAGTATTCTTTCCGGGAAAATCTCATGGACAGAGGAGCTTGGCACACTACAGTCCATGGCGCTGCAAAGTCAGACATGACTGAGTGACTAAACAGCAACATACATATATACATTCTTTCCAGATTCTTTTCCATTATAGGTTATTATGAGCTACTGAATACAGTTCCCTGTGCTACACAGTAGGGCCTTTTGGTTCCGTTCATTTCAGTCCAGTCGCTCAGTCATGTCTGACTCTCTGTGACCCCATGAATCACAGGATGCCAGGCCTCCCTGTCCATCACCAACTCCCGGAGTTCACTCAAACTCACGTCCATTGAGTCGGTTGATGCCATCCAGCCATCTCATTCTCTGTCGTCACCTTCTCCTCCTGCCCCCAATCCCTCCCAGCATCAGAGTCTTTTCCAGTGAGTCAACTCTTCGCGTGAGGTGGCCAAAGTACTGGAGTTTCAGCTTTAGCATCAGTCCTTCCAATGAACACCCAGGAACTGATCTCCTTTAGAATGGACTGAGGGACCTCCTTGCAGTCCAAGGGACTCTCAAGAGTCTTCTCCAGCACCACAGTTCAAAAACATCAATTCTTCGGCGATCGGCTTTCTTCACAGTCCAACTCTCACATCCATACATGACCACGGGAAAAACCATAGCCTTGACTAGACAGACCTTGGTTGGCAAAGTAATGTCTCTGCTTTTTAATATGCTATCTAGGTTGGTCATAACTTTCCTTCCAAGGAGTAAGCGTCTTTTAATTTCATGGCTGCAATCAGCACCCACAGTGATTTGGGAGCCCAAAAAAATAAAGTCTGACACTGTTTCCACTGTTTCCCCATTTTTTCCCATGAAGTGATGGGACCAGATGCCATGATCTTTGTTTTCTGAATGTTGAGCTTCAAGCCAACCTTTTCACTCTCCTCTTTCACTTTCATCAAGAGGCTTTTGAGTTCCTCTTCACTTTCTGCCATAAGGGTAGTGTCATCTGCATATCTGAGGTTATTGATATTTCTCCCGGCAATCTTGATTCCAGCTTATGCTTCTTCCAGCCCAGCATTCCTCATGATGTACTCTGCATATAAGTTAAATAAGCAGGGTGACAATATACAACCTTGACGTACTCCTTTTCCTATTTGGAACCAGTCTGTTGTTCCATGACCATAACTCTTGCTTCCTGATTTGCATACAGGTTTCTCAAGAGGCAGGTCAGGTGGTCTGGTATTCCCATCTCTTTCAGAATTTTCCACAGTTTATTGTGATTCACACAGTCAAAGGCTTTGGCATAGTCAATAAAGCAGAAGTAGATGTTTTTCTGGAACTCTCTTGCTTTTTTGATGATCCAGAGGATGTTGGCAATTTGATCTTGGTTCCTCTGCCTTTTCTAAAACCTGCTTGAATATCTGGAAGTTCATGTTTCACGTATTGCTGAAGCCTGGCTTGGAGAATTTTGAGCATGACTTTACTAGCGTGTGAGATGAGTGCAATTGTGCAGTAGTTTGAACATTTTTTGGCATTGCCTTTCTTTGGGATTGGAATGAAAACTGACCTTTTCCAGTCCTGTGGCCACTGCTGAGTTTTCCAAATTTGCAGGCATATTGAGTGCAGCACTTTCACAGCATCATCTTTCAGGATTTGAAATAGCTCAGCTGGAATTCTATCACCTCCACTAGCTTTGTTCCTAGTGATGCTTTCTAAGGCCCACTTGACTTCACATTCCAGGATGTCTGGCTCTAGGTGAGTGATCACACCATCATGATTATCTGGGTCGTGAAGATCTTTTTTGTACAGTTCTCCTGTGTATTCTTGCCACATCTTCTTAATATCTTCTGCTTCTGTTAGGTCCATACCATTTCTGTCCTTTATTGAGCCCATCTTTGCATGAAATGTTCCCTTGATATCTCTAATTTTCTTGAAAAGATCTCTAGTCTTTCCCATTCTGTTGTTTTCCTCTATTTCTTTGCATTGGTCGGTGAGGAAGGCTTTCTTATCTCTCCTTGTTATTCTTTGAAACTCTGCATTCAGATGCTTATATCTTTCCTTTTCTCCTTTGCTTTTTGCTTCTCTTCTTTTCACAGCTATTTGTATTCTATTCTTTTCACAGCAACATACATATATACATTCTTTCCAGATTATTTTCCATTATAGGTTATTATGAGCTAATGAATACAGTTCCCTGTGCTACACAGTAGGGCCTTTTGGTTACCTATTTTATATATAGTAGTGTGTATATGTTAAACCCTAATCTTAATTTATCTCCTTCCCACTGTCTCTTTTGGTAACCATAAGTTTGTTTTTCATGTCTGTGAATCTATTTCTGTTTGTAAGTAAATTCATTTGTATCATTTTTTTTAGATACCACATATGTGGTATCATATGATGTTTGAATGAAATAATGCCATTTGCAGCAAATTTAGATGAACCTAGAAATTATCATAAGTGAAGCAAGTCAGAGCAAGACCAATATCATAAGAAAGAAAGAATATTTAATAATTTAACACATTAACCTGTGAGATAGTCTACAAAGACATAATCACTTCAAATCCTTCTTAGATTTACGTGAATATAAATAATACATTCATATAATCAGATAGTGCAAATTGTAGGTAGAACCAAGCAAACTCCTTATATTAAACAACAGGCATATTGTACTTATTTTCCAAACTAATTTGCCCCTAATTATTGCCAACAAAAATGAGAATCCTTTTAAAATGCTACTCTCTGAAATGACGACATGGACAGCATGACATGTATAGGTAAAGGGACAATCCCACTTCTTGTAACTGTTGTGCTTGCCTGAAAAGAAAACTACATCTTTGAATAGGGACGTTTAGATAAAGGCTCTTTTGTAATCTTCCTTTTCCCCCCGTGCTTCACATTTTGGTCTCTTTTCTTCAACTCGTGGAGGATTTTGAGCACAAGAGGAGCCATTCAGTTCCTCTTTGTGTGTCTCTGCTCTCCTTACCGCCAGCTCTGTGCTTTTCCAAGAATGCTGCAGTATTCAACTGACATTTTCTTCTTCATTTTTCCCCTATGTTACTCATTTTACCCATTTCTGATGAGACCACGGAAAACATAGTTTTCTCAGTAAAGAAAAAAAAAAGAAAAATGTTTGTTCTTCAGTGACCATTAGGTGTGATGTTAACATTGATAAACTGTGCCTTGCTGTGAGAGTGTGACATTCATCATGCCATTTCAGCCTCAGAGGTGCCAGCTGTGCCCTGGAGAAGACACCTGTTTATGATACAATGGGCCTGGCCCACAGCCCTTTCACATATGTGCTAATAGGCCAAAACCAAAAGCAATTGTCATATAAAAACTTTCAGTTTCTACATATCAATCTGACAACGAGTTACATAAAATTGGTAGTTTTTATTGTCTTTGTATATTTCCGGGCCTACTCAGTCCCTCACTTGTTTTGTAAAATGATGCTACTGTTTACAATCCTGGATTTGTTAAACCAAAATAAACAGGTGGTCTGTCTGCCACAAACTAGCAAGTCAGATTGTTCCTTGTTAACTAATCACAAGGAAATACCTGGTTTGGGGCATAAAATCAATTCACTTAAAGAAGGAGTAATTTTGTAATGTAAAACCTTCTTGAGAAACAAGTCATTAGTGAATTGAATTGTGTTTTCAGAAAGACAAAACATGTTAAAATGGCATATGCACACACTTTTTGTTCTTGAATTTCAAAGGCATAATGCAGATTGAGCTATAGCATCTCACTACTTGTCCATGCCGGGTGCCTTGTGGCTATATTTATTTTCTTTTTTAACTGTAATTTTCTATTTTCATTTCTACATCCATTCTCCTACCTACTCTAATTGCTTTTAATTCCCATCTTTAAGTGCCTCCTTCAAATACGGTTATATTTTATGTTTATTTTTAAAAATTTAAATTGATATACTGCTTTGATCTTGTTTGATGCTTATTACTATTCACATCAATCTAGTCATATTATTGTGTACTTAGTACTTCTCACTGTAACATAGTATTACTTTGAATTCTGTTATTACACTTCGCTTCTCTGTTCCCTTAGTAATGAATACAATAAGGCCTTCTTTGCTGCTGGAAATCTTAACTCCAGTGAACATTCTCACCCATCTCCATTTGTAACACTTGTGTAAGACAGTTATTTATTCAACAAATACGTATTAAGTATCTAATAATTGTCTCATTATTGTTCTCATCATGCAGGATGCATCAATGAAAAAAAGAAGCTAAAAGCCTGAGCTATAAGGAGCTTATGCTCTAGTGGATTTTCTCCAGAGAATATATCCAAGAAAGGGCCTGCTGGATTTTGCAGTATATACAGTCCTAATTTCACTATTTAATTTCATTGACAAAATCCACTCCAAAATAATTTCACCAAGTTAAAACAAGAATAATATATGAATACTGTTGTTTCCCTTATCCAAATTTAGCTGATACAGGGAATTATGCATCTCTAATATTTGGCAACCTGATAGAAATAAAATGACATACTATTTCTCTGATTTAAATGACATATTATTTCTCTGATTTGTAGAAATTTTCTAGATTTCTGATTTCTACATAGATCTCTAAAATCATGTGGTTTTAACTTTGTGTGAACTGCCTATCGATAATTGTTTTTAATTTTTCTGCTTCCTTTTTTTACTCTTAAGCATTTAAAAATAATTTTATTAGAAAATAAGAAATATGGGGGGGAAGCTAAAAAAACATAGCAGGCCCAAAATAAGAAGGCTGGAAATAAATAATATATAAATAATACAGGGCTCATGAAATAGAGATAAATGGCCACAGTAAACCTTTAAAGATACAGCATTTCTTTGGAAAAAAGCATCTAAAATCAATCAAACTTTTTGCAATATATAATAAATATAACATAAATAAGCTATAAATAAATTCATAATAAGAAAACCAAATAGGTATATAATAGTGATTTTTCTTATAAACTATGCATTTGTAAATTTGGAAAATGAGATGACATGTTAAGATCTTGGGGATAATATAATATGTCAGATAATTAGAAAAATAAAAACTTTAATGTACAAATATCTATTAAGTAAAAGTTAAAATGGTGATTAAAAAAACAGGCCCACACAGTTTGAGAACTAATTTTAATGAGTTATTAATGACCATAAATACAAGTTGTTACAGAAAATATTTAAAAACAAGAAAGCGATACATCTCATTTAATGAGGCTATCAAAATTGCTTATTTTAAAACAAGGACATTATAATTGAAGAATACACAAGTTGAAAATAAATCTCAAATTCTACTTTTGCCCATTAAGGATTACTATTAATACCATGGGAACTGCTCTCCCTGCAAAACTACAAAACAAGGTAAAATATATGAAAACAGAGCAGGATTATAATCTCCAAGAAAAGGGGAAAATAAAGTCAGCTTTATGACTCACCAGATATACCTCCTAGAGGTAGTTCCCAGCCTCCATTATAGAGGATGAAATGCAAACAAAGCTCTATAGCCTCCCTGTGTTGAGTAGATGGTAATTGGAGTTTAGCAAACCAAGGAGCCTTGAAATATATACTCTGGGCAGGGGGTGTCTTGAGAGTAGGGATCTGCACAGAGAGATATTTCTGCAGGTCTACAGAGGAATCCCTTTGAGATTTCCACTAATATGAAAAACATTCTATCATAACAGAATCATCAGAAACCAGTAGGCTGAACAATTTATAGGACTTCACACAAGGTTGTGAACAGTCTGTGCCGTCACCAGCCATAGTGAACAGGCCTCATAAGAATGGGGTGTTAGAGTTCTTGTGCATTAAAACTTTTTCCTTAATAGTGAAATTAATTGAACACTAGAGGACAAAAGGCTGCCCTGGATTAACAGTAAAAAAAATATAAAAGAAAACCTTGAAAAATTCAAATAGTTGAAAGGCAACTGCATGTCAGAACAAAGCTGAATATTCTTTAAAGAAATATGTCCAGTGTAAATGAGATAATCTAGAATACAAACAAAAATTGTTAGGCATTCAAAAAAGCAGAATAATGTGACTTGTGTGATGTGTGTGTGTGTGTGTGTGTTCAGTTGTGTCCAACACTTTGTGACTCCATGGACTGTAGCCTGCCAGGCTCCTCTGTCCATGGAATTTTCCAGGCAAGAATACTGGAGTGGGTTGCCACTTTCTTTTTTTTTTTTTAGTATGTGTCTGGGGTGTTTCTCCTCAGGTTTATCTTGAATAAACACTTGTGCCTCTTGGACTTGATTGACTATTTCCTTTGCCATGTTGGGGAAATTTTCAACTATAATCTCTTAAAAAATTTTCTCATACTCTTTCTTTTTCTCTTCTTCTTCTGGGACCCCTGTAATTTAAATGTTGGTGTGTTTGATATTGTCCCCGAGGTCTCTGAGATTATCCTCAGTTCTTTTCATTCTTTTTACATTATTCTCTTCAGAAGTTATTTCCACCATTTTATCTTCCAACTTACTGATTCATCTTCTGCTTCAGATATTCTGCTATTGATTCCTTCTAGAGTATTTTTAACTTATGTAATTGTGTTGTTTGTCTCTGTATATTTATTCTTTAATTCTTCTAGGTCTTTGTTAATTGAGTCTTGCATTTTCTCCATTTTGTTTTCAAGGTTTTTGATCATTTTTACTTTCATTATTCTGAATTCTTTTCCAGGTAGTTTGCCTATTTCCTCTTCATTTATTTGGACTTCTGTGTTTCTAGTTTGTTCCTTCATTTGTATAGTATTTATTTGCCTTTTTCATTATTTTTTTTAATGTATTGTGTTTGAGGTCTCCTTTTTCCAGGTTTCAAACATTGAATTTTTTTTTAATTAATTAATTAATTTATTTTTTACTGAAGGCTAATTATTTTACAATATTATATTGGTTGGTTTTGCCATACATTGACATGAATCCACCCCGGGTGTACATGAGTTCCCCCTCCTGAACCCCCCTCCCACCTCCCTCCTCCCTTTATCCTCCCTCTGGGTCATCCCCGCACACCAGCCCTGAGCATCCCGTAACATGCATCAAACTTGAACTGGTGATTCGTTTCACATATGACAACATACATGTTTCAATGCCATTCTCCCAAATCATCCCACCCTCACCCTCTCCCACAGAGTCCCAAAGACTGTTCTATACACCTGTGTCTCTTTTGCTGTCTCGTATACAGGGTTATCATTACCATCTTTCTAAATTCCATATATATGCGTTAGTATACTGTATTGGTGTTTTTCTTTCTGGCTTACTTCACTCTGTATAATAGGTTCCAGTTTCATCCACCTCACCTCATTAGAACTGATTCAAATGCATTCTTTTTAATGGCTGAGTAATACTCCATTGTGTATATGTACCAAAGCTTTCTTATCCATTCGTCTGCAGATGGACATCTAGGTTGCTTCCATGTCCTGGCTATTATAAACAGTGCTGCAATGAACATTGGAGTACACGTGTCTCTTTCAATTCTGGTTTCCTTGGTGTGTATGCCCAGGAGTGCGATTGCTGGATCATATGGCAGTTCTATTTCCAGTTTTTTGAGGAATCTCCACACTGTTCTCCATAGTGGCTGTACTAGTTTGCATTCCCACCAACAGTGTAAAAGGGTTCCCTTCTCTCCACACCCTTTCCAGCATTTATTGCATGTAGACTTTTGGATAGCAGCCATTCTGACTGGTGTGAAATGGTATCTCATTGTGGTTTTGATTTGCATTTCTCTGATTATGACGGATGTTGAGCATTTTTCATATGTTTGTTAGCCATCTTTCTGTCTTCTTTGGAGAAATGTCTGTTTAGTTCTTTGGCCCATTTTTTGAATGGGTCATTTATTTTTCTGTAATTGAGCAGCAGGAACTGCTTGTATATTTTGGAGATTAATCCTTTATCAGTTGCTTCATTTGCTATTATTTTCTCCCATTCTGAACGCTGTCTTTTCACCTTGCTCACAGTTTCCTTTGCTGTGCAGAAGCTTTTGATTTTGATTAGGTCCCATTTGTTTATTTTTGCTTTTATTTCCAATATTCTGGGAGGTGGGTCTTGGAGGATCCTGCTGTGATTTATGTTGGAGAGTGTTTTGCTTACATTCTCCTCTAGGAGTTTTATAGAATCTGGTCTTACATTTAGCTCTCTAATCCATTTTGAGTTTATTTTGGTGTGTGGTGTTAGGAAGTGTTCTAGTTTCATTCTTTTACAAGTGGCTGACCAGTTTTCCCAGCACCACTTGTTAAAGAGACTGTCTTTTGTCCATTTTATATTCTTGCCTCCTTTGTCAAAGATAAGGTGTCCATAGGTGCGTGGATTTATTTCTGGGCTTTCTATTTTGTTCCATTGATCTATATTTCTGTCTTTATGCCAGTACCATACTGTCTTGATGACTGTGGCTTTGTAGTTGAGCCTGAAGTCCGGCAGGTTGATTCCCCCAGTTCCATTCTTCTTCCTCAAGATTGCTTTGGCTATTCGAGGTTTTTTGTATTTCCATTCAAACTGTGAGATTATTTGTTCTAGTTCTGTGAAAAATATCGTTGGTAGCTTGATAGGGATTGCATTGAATGTATAAATTACTTTGGGTAGTATACTCATTTTTACAATATTTATTCTTCCAATCCACGAAAACGGTATATTTCTCCATCTATTCGTGTCCTCTTTGATTACTTTCACTAGTGTTTTATAGTTTTCTATGTACAAGTCTTTTGTTTCCTTAGGTAGATATATTCCTAAGTATTTAATTCTTTTCGTTGCAACAGTGAATGGAATAGTTTCCTTAATTTCTCTTTCTATTTTCTCATTATTAGTGTATAGCAATGCAAGGGATTTCTGTGTGTTGATTTTATATCCTGCAACTTTACTCTAATCATTGATTAGCTCTAGTAGTTTTCAGGTAGAGTCTTTAGGATTTTCTGTGTAGAGGATCATGTCATCAGCGAACAGTGAAAGTTTTACTTCTACTTTTCCAATTTGTATTCCTTTTATGTCTTTTTCTGCTCTGATTGCTGTAGCCAAAACTTCCAGAACTATGTTGAATAGTAGTGGTGAGAGTGGGCACCCCTGTCTTGTTCCTGACTTTAGGGGAAATGCTTTCAGTTTTTCACCATTGAGGATAATGTTTGCTGTGGTTTTGTCATATATAGCTTTTATTATGTTGAGGTATGTCCCTTCTATTCCCACTTTCTGGAGGGTTTTTATCATAAATGGATGTTGAATTTTGTCGAAGGCTTTCTCTGCATCTATTGAGATAATCATATGATTTTTATTTTTCAGTTTGTTAATGTGGTATATTACATTGATTGATTTGCGGATATTGAAGAATCCTTGCATTTCTGGGATAAAGCCCACTTGGTCATGATGTATGATCTTCTTAATGTGTTGTTGGATTCTGATTGCTAAAATTCTTAAGGATTTTTGCATCTATGTTCATCAGTGATATTGGCCTGTAGTTTTCTTTTTTTGTGGGATCTTTACCAGGGTTTGGGATTAGGGTGATGGTGGCCTCATAGAATGAGTTTGGGAGTTTCCCTTCCTCAGCAATTTTCTGGAAGAGTTTGAGTAGAATAGGTGTTAGCTCTTCTCTAAATTTTTGGTAGAATTCAGCTGTGAAGCCGTCTGGACCTGTTGTTTGCTGGAAGATTCCTGATTACCACCTCTAGTTCCGTGCTTGTGATGGGTCTGTTCAGATTTTCTATTTCATCCTGGTTCAGTTTTGGAAAGTTGTACTTTTCTATGAATTTGTCCATTTCTTCCAGGTTATTCATTTTATTGCCATATAATTGCTGATAGTATTCTCTAATAATCCTTTGTATTTCTGAGTTGTCGGTTGTGATCTCTCCATTTTCATTTCTAATTTTATTGATTTGGTTCTTCTCCCTTTGTTTCTTGATGAGTCTGGCTAGTGGTTTGTCAATTTTATTTACCTTCTCAAAGAACCAGCTTTTGGCTTTGTTGATTTTTGCTATGGTCTCTTGTTTTTTTTGCATTTATCTCTGCCCTAATTTTTACAATTTCTTTCCTTCTACTGACCCTGGGGTTTTTCATTTCTTCCTTTTCTAGTTGCTTTAGATGTAGAGTTAGGTTATTTAATTGACTTTTTTCTTGTTTCTTGAGGTGTGCCTGTATTGCTATGAACTTCCCCCTTAGCACTGCTTTTACAGTGTCCCAGAGGTTTTGGGTTGTTGTGTTTTCATTTTCATTCATTTCTATGCAAATTTTGATTTCTCTTTTGATTTCTATGATTTGTTCATTATTCAGCAGCGTGTTGTTCAGTCTCCATATGTTGGCATTTTTAATAGTTTTTCTCCCATAATTGAGATCTAATCTTACTGCATTGTGGTCAGAAAAGATGCTTGGAATGACTTCAATTTTTTTTGAATTTACCAAGGCTAGATTTATGGCCCAGGATGTGATCTATCCTGGAAAAGTTTTCGTGTGCGCTTGAGAAATTCATTGTTTTGGGGTGAAATGTCCTATAGATATCTACTAGGTCTAACTGGTCTATTGTATCATTTAAAGTTTGTGTTTCCTTGTTAATTTTCTGTTTAGTTGATCTATCCATA
Source organism: Moschus berezovskii (assembly GCF_049115385.1). Taxonomy (NCBI): domain Eukaryota; kingdom Metazoa; phylum Chordata; class Mammalia; order Artiodactyla; family Moschidae; genus Moschus; species Moschus berezovskii. The sequence continues at coordinate 74,225,940 of NC_142475.1, read as the reverse complement.
GATGTAAGTGGGGTATTAAAATCTCCCACTATTATTGCACTGTTGTTAATTTCCCCTTTCATACCTGTTAGTAATTGTCTTACATATTCCAGTGATCCTATGTTGGGTGCATAAATATTTATAATTGTTATATCTTCTTCTTGGATTGATCCTTTGATCATTATGTAGTTTCCTTCTTTGTCTCTTTTCACAGCCTTTGTTTTAAAGTCTATTTTATCTGATATGAGTATTGCTACTCCTGCTTTCTTTTGGTCTCTATTTGCGTGGAATATCTTTTTCCAGCCCTTCACTTTCAGTCTGTATGTGTCCCTCGTTTAGAGGTGGGTCTCTTGTAGACAACATATATGGTGGTCTTGTTTTTGTATCCATTCAGCCAGCCTTTGTCTTTTGGTTGGGGCATTCAATCCATTTACGTTTAAGGTAATTATTGATAAGTACGATCCCGTAGCCATTTTCTTTATTGCTTTGGGTTCGAGTTTATACACCCTTTCTGTGTTTCCTGTCTAGAGAAGATCCTTTAGCATTTGTTGGAGTGCTGGTTTGGTGATGCTGAATTCTCTCAGCTTTTGCTTGTCTGTAAAGCTTTTGATTTCTCCTTCATATTTGAATGAGATCCTTGCTGGGTACAGTAATCTTGGCTGTAGGTTATTTTCTTTCATCACTTTAAGTATATCTTGCCATTGCCTCCTGGCCTGAAGAGTTTCTGTTGAAAGATCAGCTGTTATCCTTATGGGAATCCCCTTGTGTGTTATTTGCTGCTTTTCCCTTGCTGCTTTTAATATTTGTTCTTTGTGTTTGATCTTTGTTAATTTGATTAATATGTGTCTTGGAGTATTTCACCTTGGGTTTATCCTGTTGGGGACTCTCTGGGTTTCTTGGACTTGGGTGATTATTTCTTTCCCCATTTTAGGGAAGTTTTCAACTATTATCTCCTCAAGTATTCTCTCATGGTCTTTCTTTTTGTCTTCTTCTGGGACTCCTATGATTCGAATGTCGGAGCGTTTAACATTGTCCCAGAGGTCTCTAATATTGTCCTCATTTCTTTTAATTCGTTTTTGTTTTTTCCTCTCTGTTTCATTTATTTCTAAAATTCTATCTTCTAGTTCGCTAATCCTGTCTTCTGCCTCTGTTATTCTACTGTTTGTTCCCTCCAGAGTGTTTCTGATCTCATCTATTGCATTATTCATTGTATATTGACTCTTTTTTATTTCCTCTAAAGTCTTCATTAAACCTTTCTTCCATCTTCTCAATCCTTTTCTCCAGGTTATTTATCTGTAACTCCATTTTGCTTTCAAAATTTTGAATCATTTTCACCACCAAAATTCGAAATTCTTTATCAGGTAGATTCCCTATATCTTCCTCTTTTGTTTGTGTTGGTGGGCATTTATCTTGTTCCTTTACTTGCTGGGTATTTCTCTGCCTCTTCATCTTGCTTATATTGCTTTGCTTGGGGTGGCCTTTCCCCCTTCTGGCAGTTTGTGGAGTTCTCTTTATTATGTAGTTTCCTCGCTGTGTGTGGGGTTGGACAGGTGACTTGTCAAGATTCCCTGGTTAGGGAAGCTTGTGTCGGTGTTCTGGTGGGTGGAGCTGGATTTCTTCTCTCTGGAGTGCAATGAAGTGTCTAGTAATGAGTTATGAGATGTCAGTGGGTTTGGAGTGACTTTGGGCAGCCTGTATATTGAAGCTCAGGGCTATTCTCCTGTGTTGCTGGAGAATTTGCGTGGTATGTCTTGCTCTGGAACTTGTTGACCCTTGGGTGGTGCTTGGATTTAGTGTAGGTATGGAGGCGTTTGATGAGCTCCTATCGATTAATGTTCCCTGGAGTCAGGAGTTCTCTGGTATTCTCAGGATTCGGGCTTAAGCCTCTTACCTCTGGTTTTTGGTCTTATTCTTGGAGTAGCCTCTAGACTACTCTATCTGTCATTTCCAAGGTGGTTCCCTCTGTTTTAGCTTCTGTTTGCTGGTCTCTTCAGTGTCTAATTTCCGCCCTGACACTAGGGGGCGGGTGGACACTTTTTATGGCTCAGTTGTTCAGTCCTGTTCTGGGAAGGGAGGAACGCTGCAGACAAATATCTCTGGCGTCCGTGGGGAGTGCTTGCAGCCTCTCAGCCACACTGGGTTTGCCCCGCTCACAGCATGTGTGCTGTCCCAGTCTACACTGCATAGGCTCTAGGTTGCTCTGCTGGGAACTGTCCAATGCTGTCGCTGGGTTGTATGCACTTCCCAGGTCTGAGCGGCTCAAGTTCAGGTTCTTGGGTACTCCACAAAGGCGCAGACTTGGTTGGGCCTGTGGTTTGTGCCTTCCCCGGTCTGAGCAGCTCAGGTGACCAGGTGTTTGGAGAGCGCGCTCGCTGCGACTTATCACCTCCCCAGTCCCTGCCACTCGGTTTTCTGGGTGTACAACCGGTGCACCTTCTCAGGCGGATATCGACCGGCCGAGCCCAAGAAGTCTTGATTAGCAACAAGCCTGCCTGCAGTTTATATCAGATGCCTTTCTGGGGCCACGGTTGCCCCCTCCGGCTCTGGCTGACCTCCCTGCCTGTCTCGGTGGGGGATGGGGGATGGGCCGACTGCAGCTGGCTCGCTCTGCTCAGTTCTTTGTTCTGTGGGTTGCCACTTTCTATTCCAGGGGATCTTCCCTAGCCAAAGATCAAACCTGTGTCTCTTCCATCTCCTGCAATAGTTAGTGTGTTCTTTACAATTGGCACCACCTGAGAAACCAAAATATGATTCATAACTGAGATTAATATCAACCAACAAAACACAGAAATAAGAGAAAGATTATGGAATCAGCAGAAAAGAACACTGATATTTATAAAGTTTCTCCTTGTGAACAAGAAAGTTAAACATATGCAAACAGGATAAAGAGAGGGAAAAGAAGATATAAAAAATAGAAATGGAATGAAACTTCTAAAAGTGAAAAATAAAATATCTAAAATTAGATACTGCAGTACATTAGACACTACAAAAGGAAAGATAAGTGAACTAAAGACAAAGCAATAAAAATCTATAAAAATGAGGCACAAAGTGAAAAATAAAATTAAAATAATTATTTCCCTATGAAACAATGTCAAACAGTTAACATAGTGTATGACGAAATTTAGAACGAAAGTAGGAGTAAGAGAAAAAAAATCAAGAAATAGTGGCTGAAATTTTTCAAATTTGGAGAAAGCTATCCATCCACAGAACCAAGAAGCTCAGAAATCCCAAAGCATCAGTTTCAGTTCAGTTCAGTCCCTCAGCCATGTCCAGCTTTTTGCGACTCCATGGACTGCAGCACACCAGGCCTCCCTGTCCATCACCAACTCCCGGAGTTTACTCAAACTCATGTCCATCAAGTCAGTGATACCATCCAACCATCTCATCCTCTGTCATCCCCTTCTTCTCTCACCTTCAATCCTTCCCACCATCAGGGTCTTTTCCAATGAGTCAGTTCATTGCATCAGGTGGCCAAAGTATTAGAGTTTCAACTTCAGCATCAGTCCTTCTGATGAATATTCAGGACTGATTTCATTTAGGATGGAATGGTTGAATCTCCTTGCAGTCCAAGGGACTCTCAAGAGTCTTCTCAAATACCACAGTTCAAAGCATCAATTCTTTGGTGCTCAGCTTTCTTTGTAGTCCAATTCTCACATCCATACATGGCTAATGGAAAAACCATAGCTTTGACTAGACAGACTTTTCTTGGCAAAGTAATGTCTCTGCTTTTTAATATGCTGTCTAAATTGATCAGAACTTTTCTTCCAAGAAGCAAGTGTCTTTTAATCTCATGGCTGCAATCACCATCTGTGGTGACTTTGGAGCCCCCCAAAATAAAGTCTGTCACTGTTTCCACTGTTTCCCCATCTATTTGCCATGAAGTGATGGGAACAGAGGCCATGATCTTAATTTTCTGAATGCCAAGTTTTAAACCAACATTTTCACTCTCCTCTTTGATATTCATCAAAAGACTCTTTAGTTCTTTGCTTTCTTTCTGCCATTAGGATGGTGTCATTTGCATATCTGAGGTTATTGATATTTCTCCCAGCAATCTTGATTCCAGCTTGTGCTTCATCCAGTCCAACATTTTTCATGATGTACTATGCAAATAAGTTAATTAAGTAGGGTGGCAATATACAGCCTTGACATACTGCTTTCCCGATTTGGAACCGGTCTGTTGTTCCATGTCCAGTTCTAACTGTTGCTTCCTGACCTGTATACAGATTTCTCAGGAGGCTGGTCAGGTGGTCTGGCATTCCCATCTTTTTCAGAATTTTCCACAGTTTGCTGTGATCCACACAGTCAAAGGCTTTGGCATAGTCCATAAAGCAGAAGAAGATGTTTTTCTCAAACTCTCTTGCTTTTTCGATGATCCAACGGATGTTGGCAATTTGATCTCTGGTTCCTCTGCCTTTTCTAAATCCAGCTTGAACATCTGGAAGTTCACAGTTCATGTACCATTGAAATCTGGCTTGGAGAATTTTGAACATTATTTTGCTAGTGTGTGACATGAGTGCAATTGTGCGGTAGTTTGAACATTCCTTGGCATAGCCTTTCTTTGGGAATGGAATGAAAGTTGACCTTTTCCAATCCTGTGGCCACTGCTGAGTTTTCCAAATTTGCTGGCATTTTGACTGCAACACTTTCACAGCATTCTCTTTCAGGATTTGAAATAGTTCAACTGGAATTTCATCACCTCCACTAGCTTTTTTCATAATGATGCTGCTTCCTAAGGTCCACTTGACCTCACATTCCAGGATGTCTGGCTCTAGGTGAGTGATCACACCATCGTGATGATCTGGGTCTTGAAGATTTCTTTTGTATAAAATTATGCCAATGATATTTCAAATTATGTTATAGGGAAAGACTTAAGAAGCAAAGAATAATGTATTATATACAGAGAACCAAAAATACAACCTTTTAAAATGTGTATGCATCCATTAGAGGATGGCAAGATACATAAAGCATGCATTAAAGGACTTAAAACGAGAATTTGAAAGCAAATCAGTAATAGTGGGGGACTTTAACGCCCTATTTATACCAGTAGATAGATCATCTAGACAGAAAATCAGTAAGGAAATACTGTACTTAAGAAATTACTAGAACAAATGTACTTCATAGATAATATACAGAACATCCTATCTAAAAGCATCAGAATACACATTCTTCTCAAGTGCACATGGAACATTATCTAGGATAAATCACGTTAGGTCACAAAACAATACTCAGTAAAGAAAATCATAACAGGCATTTTCTCTGATCACAATGGTATGAAACTAGAAATCAATCACAAGAAAAAACAATGTAATACTGAGCAATCAGTGGATCACCAAAGAAATCAAAGAGAAATTAAAAATGCCTTGAAACAAATAAAATCATAAATATGATGTACCAAAATCTACCTCAATAAATGAGAAAAATAAAAAATAAACAAATTAACTTTGTACCTAAAGGAATGAGAAAAGGAAGAACAAATTCCAAAATTCGTTATTGGGAGAAAAAAATAAATCAGAGTGGAAGTAAATAAACTAAACTAAAAATAATAATAATAATAATAAAAGATCAGTAAATGTTACAGCTAGTTCTTTGAAAGACAAACAAAATTGACAAACCTTTAGCTAGATTAACCAAGAATAAAAAAGACTCAATATCTGAGATAAAAAAGGAGACATTACTCAAAAGGAGACATTACTCTGAAACTATAGAAATATAAATGATCATAAGAGATGAACAATTACATGGCAACAAACAGGATAACCAAGAATAAATGGATGAAGTCCTAGAAACAAATGTTCCAAGATGTATCATGAAGAAATAAAAATCTGAATAGATGGAATACTAGTTAGGAGAATGAAAAGTAATCAAAAATCTCCTAACAAACAAAAGCCAGATGGTTTAACTGGAGTACTCCACAAAACACTAAAATAAGATTTAATACTTATTCTCAAACTCTTCCAAAAATATGAAGAGGAAGAACACCTTCCAAGTACATGTTATGAAGCCAGCATTACCCTGACACCAAAGCCACACAAGGATAGTGCACGCATGCGCGCGCGCACACACACACACACACACACAGAGGCTACGAACCAATATCCTTGATGGATAATAGAGGCAAAAATCTTCAACAAAATACTAGCAAACCAAATCCAACAATATATGTACATAGCATCAATAAGTGGGGCTTTTCTCCAGGGATGCAAGGATGGCTCAACATCTGCAAATTAATCAACATGAAACATCATAATATAATAACAAAACAAAAGGATAAAAATCATAAAAATCACTTCAATAGATGCAAAATAAAAGCATTTGACAAAATTTAAGAACCATTTCAGTTCAGTTCAGTTCAGTCACTCAGTCGTGTCCGACTCTTTGCGACCCTATTAATCACAGCACACCAGGCCTCCTTGTCCATCACCATCTCCCGGAGTTCACTCAAACTCACATCCATCGAGTCAGTGATGCCATCCAGCCATCTCATTCTCTGTTGTCCCCTTCTCCTTCTGCCCCCAATCCCTCCCAGCATCAGAGTCTTTTCCAGTGAGTCAACTCATCACATGAGGTGGCCAAAATATTGGAGTTTCAGCTTCAGCATCAGTCCTTCCAATGAACACCCAGGATTGATCTCCTTTAGAATGGACTGGTTGAACCTCCTTGCAGTCCAAGAGACTCTCAAGAGTTTTCTCAAACACCACAGTTCAAAAGCATCAATTCTTCAGCACTCAGCTTTCTTCACAGTCCAACTCTCACATCCATACATGCCCACTGGAAAAACCATAGCCTTGACTAGATGGACCTTTGTTGACAAAGTGATGTCTCTACTTTTTAATATGCTATCTAGGTTGGTCATAACTTTCCTTCCAAGGAGTAAGTGTCTTTTAATTTCATGGCTGCAATCAGCATCTGCAGTGATTTTGGAGCCCCAAAACATCAAGTCCTACACTGTTTCCACTGTTTCCCCATCTATTTCCCATGAAGTGATGGGACCAGATGCCATGATCTTAGTTTTCTGAATGTTGAGCTTTAAGCCAACTTTTTCACTGTCCTCTTTCACTTTCATCAAGAGGCTTTTTAGTTCCTCTTCACTTTCTAAAGTTTTTCTTAACATGGGTAGAGAGAAAAGGTACTTCAACATAATAAAGACCATATATGACAAATTCACAGTTGACACCATACTCTGATAAGAAATGAAACTTCTCCTCTAAGATCAAGAGTAAGACAAGAATGCTCATTCTTGGCCTTTTTTTTTCAACACAGTATTGGAAAGCCTAGCCGCTGCAGTTACACAAGGTTAGGCTTGCAAATGCAGCCAAATTAGAAAGGATAAATTTAAACTATCACTATTTGCAGATGACATGATATTATATAGAAAGAATCCTAAAGTCTCTACTAAAAAAAAAGAATATTAGAACTAATGATTGAATTTCATTGCAGGAAACAAAACCAGAAATCCATGATATCAAAAAGAATAAATAACTAGGAATTAATTTAACCAAGGAGGTGAAATACAAATACATTGAAAACTATGACTCTGGTAAAGGAAATTGAAGAAGAAGGTACAAATAAACAAAGATAGTTCATGCTCCTGGATTGGAAGAATAATGTTGTTAATGTCCATATTAACCAAAGCAATCTACCAATTCAATACAATCCCTTTTAAAATTCCAATAGCACATTTCATAGAACTAAAACAAATAATCCAAAATCTGTATGAAACCACAAACAATGGGGAATAGCCAAAACAATCTTGAGAAAGAAGAACAAAATATCCATTGAGACATTTGTCCATGCCAAAAAGTTCTTGAAATTTGGTCCTGTCCAAAACATCCATTGAGATGCTTGGTTCTAGCCAAAACTTCCATTAAGATGTTTGGTTTGTGCCAAAAAAGATCTTTTAAATTTGGTCTTGTTATAAACGTCCTTTGAAACATTTGGTCACTGATTTGTTAAATAGCATAAACATTTAACTTTATTAAGGCTTATTTATATTATTTTATTGTAATTCATTATGAATTCTGGGTTTCAGATTTATTCTTGTTCTTCTTCATCATGAAGTTTGGCATGGTTACTCTTAAGGCCAGTGATCAGGAAGATCCCTTGGAGTAGAAAATGGCAACCCACTCCAGTATTCTTGCCTTGAAAACTCCATGGACAGAGGAACCTGGAGGGCAGAGGAGCCTGGTGGCTACAGTCCATGGAGTTGCAAAGAGTCAGACATGACTGAGCACACACACACATATATTGACCTGATTATTGGCTTTATATTCATTATACGTATTAAGAATTTCGGTTATGCAAATTTAACTTAACAAGTATTGTGAAGTTGTTGGCTGTGTTTGAGTGTGACTATCAAGGCCCTGAGTGATAATTTGCTCATTGCTTTGCTGTTCATTTTGTAAAACACTTCAATAAATCTCCAAATTGAAGGATGAGGCATGACCATTTTCACTTCACCAACTTCTGAAACTTGCTATACCAACTTTCCACTGCATTAATTTTTCTTTCTGTTTTTCAGTCACTCAGTCATGCCCGACTGTTTGTGACCCCATGGACTGCAGCATGCCAGCCTTCCCTGTCCTTTATCATGTGGCAGAGATTGCTCAAACTCATGTCCATTGAGTCAGTGATGCTATCCAACCAATCTACTCCTTGGTCGCCCTCTTCTCCTCCTGCCCTCAATCTTTCCCAGCATCAGTGTCTTTTCCAATGAGTCAGCTCTTCACATCAGGTGGCCAAAGTATTGGAGCTTTATCTTTCCAAACCAGGGGTTGAACCTGCTTCTCTTGTCTCCTGCTTTGACAGGCGAGTTCTTTACCACCAGCGCCACCTGGGAAGCCCTCTTTTTCTGTGCATTTCTTTAACTGTAGGACTCTTCCTTTGTACACATATTTAATGTAAATACCATTCTTCTGCAAGAGTTCAATATTGACCCATATACCTAACTCTATGTGCCATTAACAGGTAGCTTTGTGTGAGTGCTAAGTCCCTCAATCGTGTCCTACTCTTTGCAACTCCATGGACTGTAGCCCGCTAGGCTCCTCTGTCCTTCGGATTCTCCAGGCAAAGATACTGGAATGGGTTGCCATTTCTCTTCCAGGGGATCTTCCGGAGCCAGGGATTGAACCCACATCTCTTATGTCTCCTGCATTGGCAGGCAAGTTCTTTACCACTAGCTTCACCAAAGCAAAAATGGTTATTATTAGCAAAAAAGCCATACCACAATTATTGCATCAATGAAACTTTATAGTATTTTATATATATTAATTCTGTAAGCCAAAAGCATAAATATTAAGTGCTTTTTGAACCCAGGTACATTTTCTAAGTATGGATCTTACTACCAAATATCAAGAACTATTTGGCCTGGATAAATATGTTCATGGATGTTTTTGATAGGACAAAATTTTAAGAATATTTGGATCAAATGTCTTATTGAATATTTTGAATAGAACTAAATGTATGCTGATCTCTACTAGAAGTCTTACCCACTTCACTAAGGAGATAAAAAATTAAAGTGAAAATATTGAAAAAGAATAAGGGAAAATGTATTTTTAGACCACATTATTGAAAAGTAGAGCATTTTTAAAATTTACAAAAGAGTTTAACTTAGTTTATGAAGTTTCTGAGATGGGAGATCAATGTACAACAATTATATTTGCATGCAGTTCAGTTCAGTCACGCAGTCGTGTCCGACTCTTTGTGACCCCATTCACTGCATCACACCAGGCTTCCCTATTCATTGCCATCTCCCAGAGCTTGTACGAACTCATGTCCATGGAGTCAGTGATGCCATCCAACCATCTCATCCTCTGTTGTTCCCTTCTTCTCTCACCTTCAATCTTTCTCAGCATCAGGGTCTTTACCAAAGAGTCAGTTCTTTGTATCAGGTGGCAAAAGTATTGGAGTTTCAGCTTCAGCATCAATCCTTCCAATGAATATTCAGGACTGATTTCATTTAGGATAGACTGGTGATCTCCTTGCAATCCAAGGGACTCTCAAGAGTCTTCTCCAACACCACAGTTCAAAAGCATCAAATATTTGGTGGTCAGCTTTCTTTATAGTCTAGCTCTCACATCCATACATGACTACTGGAAAAACCATAGCTTTACTACTACTTTTGTTGGCAAAGTAATGTTTCTAGCTTTTTTAATATGTTGTCTAGGTTGGTCATAGCTTTCCTTCCAAGGAGCAAGTGCCTTCTAAATTCATGGTGACAGTCACCATCTGCAGTGATTTTGGAGGCCCAAAAATTAAAGTCTGTCACAGTTTCCATTGTTTCACCATCTATTTGCCATGAAGTGATGGGAACAGAGGCCATGATCTTAGTTTTTTGAATGCTGAGTTTTAAGCCAACATTTTCACTCTCCTCTTTGATTTTCATCAAAAGACTCTTTAGTTCTTTGCTTTCTTTCTGCCATTAGGATGGTGTCATTTGCATATCTGAGGTTATTGATATTTCTCCCAGCAATCTTGATTCCAGCTTGTGCTTCATCCAGTCCAACATTTTTCATGATGTACTATGCAAATAAGTTAATTAAGTAGGGTGGCAATATACAGCCTTGACATACTGCTTTCCCGATTTGGAACCGGTCTGTTGTTCCATGTCCAGTTCTAACTGTTGCTTCCTGACCTGTATACAGATTTCTTAGGAGGCAGGTCAGGTGGTCTGGCATTCCCATCTCTTTCAGAATTTTTCACAGTTTGCTGTGATCCACACAGTCAAAGGCTTTGGCATAGTCCATAAAGCAGAAGAAGAAATTTTTCTGAAACTCTCTTGCTTTCTCCATGATCCAATGGATGTTGGCAATTTGATCTCTGGTTCCTCTGCCTTTTCTAAATCCAGCTTGAACATCTGGAAGTTCACAGTTCATGTACTGTTGAAGCCTGGCTTGGAGAATTTTGAACATTATTTTGCTAGCGTGTGACATGAGTGCAATTGTGCGGTAGTTTGAACATTCTTTGGCATTGCCTTTCTTTGGGATTGGAATGAAAATTGACCTTTTCCAGTCCCGTGGCCACTGCTGAGTTTTGCAAATTTGCTGGCATGTTGAGTGAAACACTTTTACAGCATCATCTTTTAAGATTGAAACAGTTCAACTGGAATTCCATCACCTCCACTAGCTTTGTTCATAGTGATGCTTCCTAATGCCCACTTGACTTTGCATTCCAGGATGTCTGGCTATAGGTGAATGATCACACCATCGTGGTTATCTGGGTCATGAAAATGTTTTTTGTATAGTTCTTCTGTGTGTTCTTGCCACCTCTTCTTAATATCTTTTGCATCTGTTAGGTCCATACAGTTTCTGTCCTTTATTGTGCCCATCTTTGCATGAAATGTTCCCTTGGTGCCTCTAATTTTCTTGAAGAGATCTCTAGTCTTTCCCACGCTATTGCTTCCCTCTATTACTTTGCATTGATCACTGAGGAAGTCTTTCTTATCTCTCCTTGATATTCTTTGGAACTCTGCATTCCAATGGATATATCTTTCCTTTTCTCCTTTGCCTTTCACTTCTTTTCACAGTTATTTGTAAGGCCTCCTCAGACAACCATTTTGCGTTTTTGCATTTCATTTTCCTGGTTATGGTCTTAACCATTGCCTCCTGTACAATCACATGAACTTCCATCCATAGTTCTTCAGACACTCTTCATATCTAATCACTTGAATCTAGTCACTTCCACTGTATAATCATTTGGGAATTATTTAGGTCATACCTGAATGGTCTAGTGATTTTCCCTACTGTCTTCAATTTAAGTCTGAATTTTGCATTAATGAGTTCATGATTTCAGCCACAGTCAGCCTCTGGTCTTGTTTTTGCTGACGGTATAGAACTTCTCCATATTTGACTGAAAAAAATAGAATCAATCTGATTTTAGTATTGACCATCTGGTGATGTCCATGTGTAGAATTTTCTCTTGTGTTGTTAGAAGAGGGTGTTTGCTATGACCAGTGCATTCTCTTGGCAAACTCTGTCAACCTTTGCTCTGTTTCATTCTGTACATCAAGTCCAAATTTGCCTGTTACTCCAGGTATCTCTTGACTTCCTACTTTTTCATTCTAGTCCCCTATAATGAAAAGGACATCTTTTTTGGGTGTTAGTTCTAGAAGGTCTTGTAGGTTTTCATAGAACTGTTCAACTTCAGCTTCTTCAGCATTACTGGTAGAGGCATAGACTTGGATTACTGTGATATTGAATGGTTTCCCTTGGAAAGGAACAGAGACCATTCTGTTGTTTTTTGAGATTGTGATTTTCATTCTTCCCTCTAATGGCTAAAGATAAGAGGCTTATGGAAGCCTCCTGATGGGAGAAACTGACTGGTGGGGAAACTGGGTCTTGTTCTTATGGGCAGGGCCTAGCTTCAGTTCAGTTCAGTCACTCAGTCCTGTCCAACTCTTTGCAACCCCATGAACCACAGCAGCCAGGCCTCCCTGTCCATCACCAACTCCCAAAGTTCACTCAAACTCATGTCCATCGAGTCAGAGATGCCATCCAGCCATCTCATTCCCCGTCGTCCCCGTCTCCTCCCACCCACAATCCCTCCCAGCATCAGACTCTTTTCCAGTGAGTCAACTCGTCACATGAGGTGGCCAAAGTATTGGAGTTTCAGCTTTAGCATCAGTCCTTCCAATGAACACCCAGGACTGATCTCCTTTAGAATGGACTGATTGGATCTCCTTGCAGTCCAAGGGACTCTCAAGAGTCTTCTCCAACACCACAGTTCAAAAGCATCAATTCTTTGGCGCTCAGCTTTCTTCACAGTCCAACTCTCACATCCATACATGACCACAGGAAAAACCATAGCCTTGACTAGATGGACCTTGGTTGGCAAAGTAATGTCTCTGCTTTTTAATATGCTATCTAGGTTGGTCATAACTTTCCTTCCAAGGAGTAAGAGTCTTTTAATTTCATGGCTGCAATCAGCATCTGCAGTGATTTTGGAGCCCAAAAAAATAAAGTCTGACACTGTTTCCACTGTTTCCCCATCTATTTCCCATGAAGTGATGGGACCAGATGCCATGATCTTTGTTTTCTGAATGTGGAGCTTCAAGCCAACCTTTTCACTCTCCTCTTTCACTTTCATCAAGAGGATTTTGAGTTCCTCTTCACTTTATGCCATAAGGGTAGTGTCATCTGCATATCTGAGATTATTGATATTTCTCCCAGCAATCTCAATTCCAGCTTGTGCTTCTTCCAGCCCAGCCATGATGTACTCTGCATATAAGTTAAATAAGCCGGGTGACAATATACAACCTTGACGTACTCCTTTTCCTATTTGGAACCAGTCTGTTGTTCCATTTCCAGTTCTAACTGTTGCTTCCTGACCTGCATACAGGTTTCTCAAGAGGCAGGTCAGGTGGTCTGGGATTCCCATCTCTTCCAGAATGTTCCACAGTTTATTGTGATCCACACAGTCAAAAGCTTTGGCATAGTCAATAAAGCAGAAATAGATGTTTTTCTGGAACTCTCTTGCTTTCTCCATGATCCAGCGGATGTTTGCAATTTGATCTCTGGTGCCTCTGCTTTTTCTAAAACCTGCTTGAACATCTGGGAGTTCACGGTTCACACATTGCTGAAGCCTGGCTTGGAGAATTTTGAGCATGACTTTACTAGTGTGTGAGATGAGTGCAATTGTGAGGTAGTTTGAGAATTCTTTGGCATTGCCTTTCTTTGGGATTGGAATGAAGACTGACCTTTTCCAGTCCTGTGGCCACTGCTGAGTTTTCCAAATTTGCTGGCATACTGAGTGCAGCACTTTCACAGCATCATCTTTCAGGATTTGAAATAGCTCTGTGAGGACCTAGCTTAGCAAATCTTTAATCCAATTTTCTGTTGATTTGGGTGTCTGTGTTCCCTCCCTGTTGTTTGACCTGAGGCCAAACTATGGGGGCGGGCAAGGGTGGGGTGAGGGTGTTGGAGAGTAATGAAGATAATGGCAACCTCCTCAAAAGATCCCCTTCAGGCACTGTGGCACTCAGTGTCCCTGACCCTGCAGCAGGCCATTACAGACCCATGCCTCCACTGGAGATTCCTGGACACTCAAGGGCAAGTCTGGGTCAGCCTCTTGTGGGGCCACTTCTCCTTTCCCCTGGGTGTTCACAAGGTTTTGTTTGTGTCCTCCAAGAGTCTGTTTCCCCAGTCCTGTGTAAATTCTGGCAGCTCAATGGGGGTCAATAGGGATCTCCTCCAAGAGGGCTTATTCCATACCCTTGTGGCAGGCTGCTGCTGATCTATTCCTCCACACTCAAACACTCAGAGGCAGGTCTGGCTCAGTCTCTGTGGGGTTTCCTGGTGTGCACAAGGTTACGTTTGAGCCTTCCCAGTGTCTCTGGTGGGTATGAGGCTTGATTCTAAATGCAATTTTGCCCCTCTTACCATCTTCCTGGGACTTCTCCTTTGCCCTTGGATGTGGGGTATCTTTGGTGGGATCCAACATTCTCTTATTGATCATTGTTTAGCAGTGAGTTGCAATTTTGGAGTTCTCAGGAGAAGATGAGCATACATCCTTCTACTTCACCATCTTGAATATATAGCATGCAGTAGCAACAAGCAATTGTAAATTAAAATAAAATATTGATATAATTTACAATAGCTAAAGAACAATATGAAATTTGCATATTACTGTACTAAGACTTACTATAAGGCTACAGAAATCAAAATAGTGTAGGGCTGGGATAAAAATATGTGTATGTATCAATGGAACAGACTAGAGTCCAGAAGCAGATCCACATAAAATGGTGAGTTTTGGAGAAATTTGTAAGAATGATTCAAAGGAGGAAAGGATAGTCTTTTCAGCAAATGATGCTGAAACAATTAAATATTTTTAAAGAAAAATAAAAAACTTTAATTTCTACATCACATCAAATATGAAAATTCATTTAACATGCATCATAGACTGAAACATGAAACCAAAAACTACAAATTTTCTGTAAGTTAAAATAGGAGAGAAATCATTAAACCTATGTTAGGCTATGATTTCTCAGATAAGATAGAAAAACCACCAAAGCATAGGTAAATATTAATAAATTCAGGTCAGTTCAGTTCAGTTCAGTTGCTCAGTCGTGTCCGACTCTCCGTGACCCCATGAATCACAGCATGCCAGGCCTCCCCGTCCATCACCAACTCCCAGAGTTCACTCAAACTCATGTCCATAGAGTCGGTGATGCCATCCAGCCATCTCATTCTCTGTCGTCCCCTTCTCCTCCCGCCCCCAACCTTTCGAGCATCAGAGTCTTTTCCAGTGAGTCAACTCGTCGCGTGAGGTGGCAAAAGTATTGGAGTTTCAGCTGTAGCATCAATCCTTCCAATGAACACCCAGGATTGATCTCCTTTAGAATGGACTGGTTGGATCTCCTTGCAGTCCAAGGGACTCTCAAGAGTCTTCTCCAGCACCACAGTTCAAAAGCATCAATTCTTCAGCGATCAGCTTTCTTCACAGTCCAACTCTCACATCCATACATGACCACTGGAAAAACCATAGCCTTAACTAGATGGACCTTGGTTGGCAAAGTAATGTCTCTGCTTTTTAATATACTTCTAGGTTGGTCATAACTTTCCTTCCAAGGAGCAAGTGTCTTTTAATTTCATGGCTGCAATCAGCATCTGCAGTGATTTTGGAGCCCAAAAAATAAAGTCTGACACTGTTTCCACTATTCTTCCATCTATTTCCCATGAAGTGATGGGACCAGATGCCACGATCTTTGTTTTCTGAATGTTGAGCTTCAAGCCAACATTTTCACTCTCCTCCTTCACTTTCATCAAGAGGCTTTTGAGTTCCTCTTTAGACTGCATCAAAATTAAAACCTTTTGTGCTTCAAAACACTATCAGAAAATTAAAAGGCATGTCATAGATTGGAAGGATATACATTTGAAGTTTTATTATCCAGAATGTAAAAATTAACTTTTCATTCTCCTGAAAAGAAGATATATAAGTGACCAAAGAGCACATTAAAAATGCCCATTATTCATTAGTTATTAAGGAATTGCAAATTAAAAGTACAATGATACAAAAAGTGTATTTAAAAATACCACATCTTTATACGTTTTGGATTATTCCAAGGTCCTAAGAATGGTTTCTCATTAGGAAATGCTCCAAACTAACAGGAAAGCTTCAGTAGATAAAGAAAAATGAATTGTTAACTTCAATATATGATTTTAAAAAATAAGTGATAAATGATAAAACAAGGAAAAGAAGGGAACTTCTTAACTTAATAAAGGTCAAGTTGCAAAAATTTTTACCAAACATGTTTAACCAAGAAAGAAAAAATAATAATGGTGTTGGAGAAGACTCTTGAGAGTCCCTTGGACTGCAAGGAGATCCAACCAGTCCATTCTAAAGGAGATCAGTCCTGGGTGTTCATTGGAAGGACTGATGCTAAAAGCTGAAACTCCGATACTTTGGCCACCTCATGTGACGAGTTGACTCACTGGAAAAGAGTCTGATGCTGGGAGGGATTGGGGGTAGGAGGAGACGGGGACGACAGAGAATGAGATGGCTGGATGGCATCACCGACTCGATGGACATGAGTTTGAGTGAACTCCGGGAGTTGGTGATGGACAGGGAGGCCTGGCGTGCTGTGGTTCATGGGGTCGCAAAGAGTCGGACACGACTAAGCGACTGAACTGAACTGAACTGAACTTTAAGACAGGAAGCCAGATATATTTAAACAATATCTTTAAGAATAGGGAGTTGGATACGGTTTCTAACCACTGATAAGACAGGGAACTAGTTGAGGATGATCACTATCTTTGTTTTTGCTCAGCATAATAGTATTTAGGTCTTGGCCAATGTAATTGGGAAAGGAAAGTGATGAGGCATGAAGGAAAAGAATATTTGAGCATATTTGCAGAAACCCAATCAGAATGAGCAGATAAGCTAATAAGACTTGTAAAGCCTAATTAGTCTGCAGTCTGATAAAAATTCATTGTTGTTGTTGTTGTGCTTGCATTTGGGAAAAAAATTCTAGAGGAACATGGAATGCTGTTAAACAAAAGGTAGAAGCAATTCATCTTGGGCTAGGCTTGGATTCTCTCTGAAGGACACCGAGGAAGTCTGAGGGAAGCAAGGATGAAAATCAACTGGCTTCTGTTTTTAAGAAGAGCTTGAAAGATGCAGGGATGAGCTAGGGATTTTCTGCTTTCTTAAATTAAGGTTGCTAAATAATTTGGAATCCCCTATCCTTAATAGCAAAACAGATGAGGTGCATCATTGGGAAGAAAGCAGTGATCACTCAAAGTAGGTTCTTGACGTCATTTTACAACTGTGGCATGACCTTTGTAGATACAAGGTTATTAACTTTGCTGCTGACTTTATCTGTGTCTTTCCTACCATCCTGATTAATGGCCTGGCTGCTTTTTGCTTTTTCAGTGAGAACTGATTTTCACTTTCTAATCCTGGATAGTTTTTGATTCCTTCAAAACTACAGAAAACTTAAGCAAGATTGACCAGATAAAAAGACCACCTTAAAATTTCAATTGCTTTTCTCAATTCCCTCAAAAACAATTATAAATAAAATTTAAGAAGTAAAATATAAATTAAATATTTTAAAAAAACAGGGAATCCTGAAAAAAGAGTTAAACTCCATTTAATGACATGGAAGAATAATGAAGTAAATTATATTGAAAAGATCTTATTTTTGATTGGGATAATTCAAGATTGCAAAAAAGTCAATTCCTACTGCACCCTCACAAAATTAACCCTCAAATTCAAGTCACTTCACACTAAGATTTTTAGGAGGAACTTGAATTAAAAAGTGGAGTTTATCAAGGCTGTTGAGTACAAGATCAATCTAATAAAAGCAATCACTTGTATACATCTGCCCCAAATATCTATAAAAGAAAAAGAAAACTGTATAAAAAACTCATATGAAAAAATTCTATGAGTATCAAAGGCAATTTTTTTAAAAGTAAAAATTAAAGCAAATTGAGAAGAAGCAACTACCATAATATAAAACCTACAAAAATATCATGGCAATAAAACAATGTAGTAGAGGAAGATGAATAAGCCAATAGTCATAAAGCAGCATAGAGAGGCCAGATAACAATCATCCAGTCATGCAAACTTGGTAAATAAAAGAACTGGCATTACAAATCACTGAGACTGTTTCATAATCATTGCAAGAGAAAATGGTTCACCATGTAGAGAAAAGTAAAATTGGATCTCTACTTCATAGAATACCCAAATAAGTCATCAAATAGTTAGATATTAACAAAAAGGTGCTGAAGATAACAGAAGAAATGCAGAATTTCCTTGTCTGTTCAAAATAAGAAAGGAATTACTTTTCAATGGGATAAAAGTAAATTTGAGTCCATCAAAATTAAGGACTGTTCTTTATAAATCATAAACAAAGAGATGGGAGAAGTTTTTTACTCCATTGAAATCTTTTAAAAATAATATAATATAATTTATATTAGTATAAATATATCTTCATCATTTATTAACTATATACTTAATGCATAGTATATAAATATAAAATAATAAAGGAACTATAAAAAAATATTTAGAAATAGTCATTTGCACTTCATATTGTCAAATTTCTAATATATTTGCACATTCCAAAATATCTGAAGATATTCCCTCATGAAGAGGGAGCATGCTTATTATTTATAGGTCACAAGATTCATTTTGTTTCCAGCAGTGTGTTGAAAGTCTGTTTGTCTTATGAAATAAAAGGAAGAAGTATTTCCAAAATCGTGATATCAAAATAAAAATCATAGAGAATTGAAAAGTGTAATTTGAGATTCCAAAACATGAGTCTCTGCCATTTTAAGATTAAGTTGGTAAACTGAAAAGAGTAATAAATATTCTAGCTGGTATTGACCAAGAATTGCTAGCATATACTATTGTTTTGGCCAATATCACTTCTATAAATTGCAAACTCCTATAGCTGTATTTTCCATTTTCTTTCTCTCTTAGAAGCTAGTGACCCTATCATTATTGAAAAATACTAAAAAGCAATTAAGTACAGAAATCAAAAGCTGAGTATCTGGTGGAGAAGAATGAAAGCTTGACCTTCGTCAATTGTTGGAAAAGAATGTGTCTTTTCATTAATTCCTGTTTCATACAAGACAAGGATTACAATTATTTCATAGAAGGAAAAAAACAAATCAAATGTTTAAACATTTTGCAACTTTCAGCCTCATTGGCAAGAATGCTTTTATCTTTTGTCATGCTGTTCTTAGCTTAAAGCATCCTGTCTCTTTCAACAGAAATACTTGACAGCTGATATTTTTTTCTTTTACTTCTACTTCAACTGCTAATTGCATATTTACAATCCTTCAATCAAGAGGAAAAGAGAAACAAATTAGAAAAATTTTCTGTCAACAGAACTATGTACTATAATGAAACATCTACTCATTAAATATAGAGAACTTCATGGCATCAATAATAAGTGTTGTAAAGGGCACAAAGGTATTATTAATTCTGAAGGAATGCAGGACTGTAAAAACAATAAGTCATTTTGACAGTTGCTATGAGGACTATTACCAAATGTTATGTTTACTTGACTAGCTCAATTTATAAAACAAGACCTACAAAAAAAATCTAGAGTTTAATCAATTGAGATGTGCTATTATAAACAACTGCTAATGGACTGAAGCTTAGCTTCCCTTCTTAATGATTGAATGGTGACTGCAGTTTTTAAAATTAGAATAATTACTAGTGTGGGCAGTTTATGTGCATTTTTAAAAGAACCTTAAATCAATGAAATAAAACTGTAGGAACAGATTTAATGAGAACATAAATGTTTCTTTTTTAAGTTAAATTAAGCTAAAGATGCAAGTCTCTTTAGATACAGAATGTGATTACCTTTTCAGGGAGAATTCACAAAGGTATCTGTTTATCATGCAAATTAAGGTACATTAGTGGATTTAAATCCCCAACCATAATCATTGATTAAATTTTTCTGTATGTCTCATAAAAATTCAATTCAGAATTGTAGGAAATAGCATTTTATCTGATGGGATTTTATTTAGTTAGAAAAGAAATAATTGAAATTGATCATCTAAATAATCTGAGAGATAAGATGATGGATCAGCCTGTAGTTTAGGGAGAGATACTGATTTTAAATTTTCTATTTGTTTTTGGCTAACTCATACATGAAGTAGTTTTCGGTGACATCATTAGCTTTTCTAAAATGTAAATTATTCATTCTTGCATTCATTCCATAAATGTATGTTGAAGCTACTCTTTTGTAGACTTTTGTAGTCGATAAAGCACAAGGGTTGAATTAAAAATATATATTGATTTATGGTCCTATGAATTGATGTATGAAATATTTCATTAGATTTATATGTATGTGTTTTTCATTGGTAGATGTTGTGAGCATGTATAGGTCTATGCATGTAAGTAGTTTGTGTATGTGAGTGATTGTGCCTGAATGGGTGTGTATATGTGGGAATTCATGTGAAAATGCATTTGACAGTATAAATGTTGTACATACTGCTTGTACAAATATGTAAATGTATATGGTTAGATCATATTACCCAAATTTAGAGTACAGGTAACTTCAGCAAAGTAGGGAAGTAATTATGAAAGAATAAACATGGGCTTCCCAGGTGGTTCAGTGGTAAACAATCTGCCTATAATGCAGGAGACATGGGTTCGATCCCTGGTCAGGAAGATCCTCTGGAGGAGGACATGGTAACCCACTCCAGTATTCTTGCCTGGAGAATCCCATGGACAGAGGAGCCTGGCAGACTTCAATCCATGGGGTCTTAAAGTTGAACATGACTGAGTACAAGCAAGTATATCTTTTGATGATTTTACAGCTGTGGTCTTACCAGGTATTCGTTTTTTCCTATTTTCAGTACCAACAGGAAATTTCAGAATTTTTAGATATCACTTTGCTTGTAGAGATACGCCACAGGTATATGCATATGTCTGAACACATCAAGTTGTACATACTAAATTTGTGCATTTCTTTGTATATTAGTTATGCCTCAATAAAGTTGTTAAAAAGTAACCAATCAAAAAATGTGGGAGGGAAGTGGGTAAGATTCTGAAGCAATAGTAAAAATGGGAGCATAGATTTTTTTTATCTCTGTTTTTACACACACACTCACACACACATAGTACATACACATGCTATAAATATACATACACATACACCAAAAAAAGAATTATGAGAACTCCAAAAAGACAAAAACATTCACTGCAACGTGCAGTAAGCTCATTCAAGGACATTAGAGAATAACTGATGGTGGAAGGAGTTCTGCCCACTGGATAAGTGTAAGAAACCTGCAATGAGATCTGTAGGGGATACAACAAGCCACCCCACATGAACTCAGGAAACAAACCAGTAATGTTTCCTTACCAGTCAGAGACACAAACAGAGGAGAATAGCTGGGAGTAGAGTCAAAATTGAACAGAATGGAGAAAAACAGAGATAAAATAAAGTCTAAATGAAAGTAGGGAAAAGAAACAAAGCCAGGGAGTCTCAGAAAGCAAGAAGTTCTATTTTCTCTAACATCACACCAAAAGATAAGCCAGAGAACTTTGCAAAGTCAAAAATGCTAACTAGAAAGCAAATAAATCCAAATATTTTGACTACATACTCCAGCCTCAAGAAAGTGGAGTATAGCTCTCAACTCCTTAACTGTAGGCTGAGTGTAGTGACTTCTAAAATGTGCAGTACAGAAAGGATGTAAAAGAGCATCTTTACAGTAGAGAAACTCAATAAAAACTATCTCAACTAGCTGATCAAGGTTAGCATTACCAATAATAAATCATGATGAAACACTGTAACTTTGGTATGATATGATGAAATGACACTTTATGATCTTCCTCTGACAATCCATCACTCAGTCTAAAATCCAGAAAAACACAGGACAAATCCAAGTTGGTAGATATTCTACAAAATACCAGACCAGTCAGTACTCCTCAAAACTGAAGATTATCAAAAACAAGATAAGTCTAAGAAACTCCATAGCCAAGAAGAGTTAACCGTGACAAAACAATTAAGTGTAATGTGATATCCCAGATGGAATTCTAGAAAAGCAAAATGTTAAGTAAAAAATTGAAGAGATCTAAGTAAAGTGGAGGCTTTAATTAATAATGTATTGATGTTGTGTCATTTAATGTGATAAATATAACATAGTAACGTAAATGTCAATGATAGGGGAAACTAGTGAAAGTATATGGGAATTTTTTGTATTATATTCATAAATTTTCATTAACACTAAATGGATTGCAAAACAAAATATTTATCTTTTTAAAAATTATCTGAGCCAAATCTCCTTTGCAAAGTTTACAAAAACCAAATTCAAATATTGGCAAGCCTGAGCCATAAAACATATCCTAACAAATTTGAAAGAGTAGAAATCCTATGATGTGTGCTCTCACACCACAATGGGACTAAGCTAGAAATCAGTAACAGACACATAGCTGGAATTCCCAAAAACTTGAAGATTATACAACATACTTCCAAAAACAAAATGAGTCAAAGAAGAAACCTCAAGAAAAATTCTTTTAAATCCTGAACTAAACAAAAATGAAAATACAGCTTATCAAAATTTGTGGAATGCGGTAAAAACAGTGCTCAGAGAGAAATACATAGCATTGCATATATACATTAGATAAGAAGAAAGATCTAGAATCAGTATACACTTCCATCTAGAAAGCTAGAAAAAGAAGAGAAAATAAAGTCCAAAATATGAAGAAAAGTAATAAGAAGGTTGAGAGCAAAAATTAATGAAATTGAAAATAGAAAACGAATGTCAATGAAACGAAAAGCTGGTTTCTTGAAAAGATGAAATAAATCAATAAACCCATAGCTAGACTAAGATAAATGGCAACCCACTCCAGTGTTCTTGCCTGGAGAATCCCAGGGACGGGGGAGCCTGGTGAGCTGCCATCTCTGGGGTCGCACAGAGTCGGGCACGACTGAAGCGACTTATCAGCAGCAGCAGCAGACTAAGATAAAAAAGAGAAAGGACACAAATTAGTGATATCAGAAATGAAAAAGAGGATATAACTATAGAGCTCTTAGAAATTAATAAGATAATAAAATAATACTGTGAACATCTCTAGGCCCACAGACCTGACAATTCTAATGAAATGAACTAATTCCTAGGAAGACACAGTGTGCCAAACTCACACAGGAAGAAAGAAATTGAATCAATAATTAATAATTTTCCAAAATAAAAAGTACAAGGCCCAGATGGTTTTATGGTGAATTCTGTTGAATATAGAATGTCAGCCTCAATAAACCTAGCAGTCAACAATCAAGCAGAAAGTATCTATTTGGGATCAGAGTATTAACTTGGGGCACACAGATTTGGGTAGCAACCCAGACAGTGTCCCAATAGAAGTAAAATTTGGGGGCTTTTAATGACAAAGAAGAGAAATATACATTAAAAAGAATTTTAATTGGAGTTAGAGACAGAGGTTAGAGGGAGGTAGAAGTCCATTACTTAGGCAAATTGCAAGTGTTCTTGCAGAGTTCTTGGAACATTTATGATTTGGTTTGTTTCAATAGCTCTTGGTTCCACTAGATAAGGACTCATTAATGGTCTCCCAGCTCCATTTTCAAACTCCTTGACATAAGTGACTTCATTTTATATCACATTTCACAATAAGAAAGAAATTGTACCACTTCTCTATTCTCTTTCAGAAGATAGATGTAGAGGGAATACTAACTCATCCTATGAGTCCAGCATTACCCTAATACTAAAAGCAGACAGAGATATTTAAGCAAACTAGGCCAGTATCTCTCTCAAGTGCAAAAATCTTCAACAATATATAAAAAGAAGCAGAAACCATGACCAAGCAAGATTCATCTCAGGTATTCCAGGTTGGTTTCAACATTTGAAAATCAACTAATGTCATCTATCACCTCAACAGGCAAAAAAAAAATGAAAGGATTTGACAAAATCCAATACCCATTCATGATAAAATCTTAGAAAACTAGAAACAAATGCTCAACATTATATGGCATAGAGAAATACAAATTAAAACAAGGAGATACCACTGCCCATCTATTCCAAAATCTAGTAGCCAAAAACTTCTCAAATTTGATAAAAAGATAGGAATCTACACTTAATTACCTCAAAAGATAAATACAAAAAGAATTCGTTATGGACTGAGTTTGGAGAAGGAAATGGCAACCCACTCCAGTATTCTTGCCTAGAGAATTCCATGGATGCAGGAGCCTGGTGGGCTACAGTCCATGGAGTCGCAAAGTGTCAGGCATGATTTAGCAACTAAACGACGACAATGATGGAATGAGTTGGTCAAATGGGATGCTGTAATTTGATGTGTCCAGAACTTTCTTTGCTTTTTATATAGTCTCAAGTATGCTTCTAACCCATAATTATAAGGATGGGGATCATCTATCTGAGAATTAAAAGACTTGAGGTTTTTGAGACAAAGTCTCATATTTCATCTGTAGAAATCACTTCTATTTTTGAGGCAATTTTAGATGCTCAAAATCTGTTTAGTTTAGGACTGAACTGAAAAGACAGTGATTTCCTCAAGTTCAAAGAACTTCTCTGTAGATTTATACTGAGTCTCCGTGTACCTTCAGAAAAGGAAAGAAAGTCCCACAGACAATGGACTTTCTCAAATTACTGTGCTGTAAATCTCTATAAAGAACAGTGTATGAAAAGTAAATTTAAGTCTTTAGATTAAAAGTGGTCATTGTCCTACTCCACTGACTATAGCACCACCTGGGGAGCTGTTCCCCTTCTGATTCACTCTGTAAGGAGGAGATATGTAAAGTGTGCAAGGGAGTATAAGTGTGTAATTAAGGTGATGAGGGATTCTGGAAACCATCTAGTGTGTGGACTATTTCAAGAATATCTTCAGTTTGGGGAATTGAAGGCATTCTTGGTAAATGTATTCAACAATTTCCATAGTTAAATTAAATCAAGAACATACTTATGTTTTGCTTTGTTTTTATAGTAAGTAGAAATTTATAGAGTTCAGATTTACAGGGAGGTAAAACTCAATTTAGTTTTAACAATTATAACTGTGGGGTTCAGAGAAGAAAGAAAAGAATTATCTGTCTTTATGTGGAAAT
This sequence comes from Moschus berezovskii, assembly GCF_049115385.1. Taxonomy (NCBI): domain Eukaryota; kingdom Metazoa; phylum Chordata; class Mammalia; order Artiodactyla; family Moschidae; genus Moschus; species Moschus berezovskii. Next base: position 74,200,946 of record NC_142475.1, on the reverse strand, counting down.
AAGAATTACTCATTATTTATTTATTCATTCATCAAACATCTATTCACTCAGTGCTTATTATATACAAAGCGTTATACTAGATGCGATAGATTCAGTAACAATGAAATCAATGTCATCTTCATTTTTAATAAATCTTACAGTTACTCAAGTGTTCTAAACCAGAATTATAGCTACACAGGAAACCCACTGAGCATTTTATCAAAATTGTGTGCGTGTGTGTGTGAATGTGTAACCATGCATATATTTTGGAGAGGGGAAAGAAAAGCCATACTTCTCATCAGATTCTTACAAAGTGTCAATAGTTTAGCTGGGTTTCCCAAGCCTCCTTCTGATTTTAACATTCTTAGTTTAATATTTGGAGAAGGCAATGGCACCCCACTCCAGTACTCTTGCCTGGAAAATCCCATGGATGGAGGAGCCTGGTAGGCTGCTGTCCATGGGGTCGCTGGGAGTCGGACACAACCGAACGACTTCACTTTCACTTTTCCTTTTCATGCATTGGAGAAGGAAATGGCAACCCACTTCTGTGTTCTTGCCTGGAGAATCCCAGGGACAGGGAGCCTGGTGAGCTGCCGTCTCTGGGGTTGCACAGAGTCGGACGACTGAAGCGATGTAGCAGCAGCAGCAGCAGCAGCAGTTTAATATTATGAAATATCACAGTTAATATCCCTCTATTCTCTACCTTACCACTTTCTAAAACTACTCTTAAATACTAATATTCCAATTTTACATTAATCTTAAAGGATAGAATGTATCCATTTAAACTGTGAAAATGCCACTCATTTACATGGTAAATTAACAAGCCACAGATTGAAAAGAGCCAAGAGAGATATTTTCTTGTGTTTCTGTGTACATAAAATGTTAAATTAGACAAGCCTTTAAGATAATGCTGAGCAGAAGGTTATTACCCATCTCTATATTTACATTTTTAAACATGTATGTTCAAATGCATGTGGTCATATATGTGCACACATATAAATATATAAGAATGCATTTTTCAATATAAAATCTCATCTTAAAAATATAAAGGAAAGAAAAATTTGCAATTCAAAGAAGACCACACTATGTCTAGAAAATCAAAATTTGTAGGGTTATCTCCCTGGAAAGCAAGGGTAAAAAAGGAAAGATAATTGCATTGCAATTCAAGTTCCAAAGCACAAAACTCTATCTAGAAAATCACAGTCATCATGTGCATGAATAAAAATTTGCTATTGCTTGGAGACTGTGATTAAAAAAATAAAGTAATATCAGGGAGAATATTGTAGCTGACAGTCCAAATACAGGAAAAAGTTAACTGATTCTTCTAACCTCTTAGGAGATAGCATCGAGGTTGAAAATGTGTTCCTTTGGTGACTTTTCCTAGAGAAAATAGAAAAAGGAAAGATTCTGGGGGAATATAACTTTAAGGAGTCCATGGAAATAAGCACTGGCCTATGTCTCTTGGGTCTAAAACCAATCAAGTCTGGCTTAATAAGAAACAGGCTTCTGAAAAATGTAATACTCTCTCTCTCTCTCTCTCTCTTTTTTGGCGATGAGACATCTGTGTTTTTGCCACGAACAAATGCTTTTGTTACTTTAATCTAATAACAGAAGAGGTAGAAAAGTAAGGGTGTCTGGAAAGGGAAGGGCCTGACCCTGGTATATATGTTCTTATCAGACTATCATCACCCAGTTTGCTAAGATTTAAACAGCTGGAGAGAGCAGGAGACATAACCCCAAGGATGGCAATTTCATGGACTTGCAAAGTGTATTTATAGGAAAGCAAAGGGTTTAAAGTTGTCTCCTAATGTTCCTTTGGGCTCACATTGACTCCATACCAAACCATGGCATTTGTGAGATCAGAGCCCAGCTTCTACCATACCCATGTCAAGGAGCCTACAACTCAACAAAGACATCATAAAGAGGAAAATACTAGCACATTGGATGCCACTGCCATGTTTTATGTATTATGAGAAACAGAACAGTGTGCAGGTGTTAGTCAAATTAGTATATATACTACCAGATAAATTCACTGTATGATGCTGGATGAGGTATCTAATGTTTCTGCGTCTCTGTTCCTTCTTCTGCAAGACTGTCATGTGAAGATTTCAATCCTGTGTTTCATAATGTGTTCTTCCAATGATCCTTGCAATCGTTATAATTACCCAGCTTTGGTGGTGGGGGGGGTGATTAGAGTACAATACATATAAAAATGCAAAATTCTGCATCCCATTACAGACTTAAGTCAGAATCTTTCCAGGTAGGATTGTTTTTTCAGGTAAAGAAACTGCCTTTTAACAAATTCCTCTCGTGATTCTTAACCACACAAAGTATGAGAATGAGTAATACAATACCTCTCATCTCTTTCATATGCACTTTTTTATTTTTAAGCATCAGTTCGTTCAGTTGCTCAGTCATGTCTGACCCTTTGTGACCCAATAGACAGCAGCATGACAGGCTTCCCTGTCCTTCACCAACTCCCGGAGCTTGCTCAAACTCATGTCCATTGAGTCAGTGATTCCATCCAACCATCTCATCCTGTCAGCCCCTCCTTCCGCCTTCAATCCTTCCCAGCATCTGTGTCTTTTCCAATGAGTCAGTTCTTCACAACAGGTGGCCAAAGTATTAAAATTTCAGCTTCAACATCAGTCATTCCAATGAATATTCAGGACTGATTTCCTTTAGGATTGCCTGGTTTGATCTCCTTGCGGTCCAAGGGACTCTCAAGTGTCTTCTCCAACACCACAATTAAAAAGCATCAATTCTTTAGCGTTCAGTTTTCTTTATGGTCTAACTCTCACATCTGTACATGACTGCTAGAAAAACCATAGCTTTGACTAGACAGACTTTTGTTGGCAAAATAATGTCTCTGCTTTTCAATATGCTGTCTAGATTGGTCATAGCTTTTCTTCCAAGGATCAAGTGTCTTTTAATTTCATGGTTGCAGTCACCATCTGCAGTAATTTTGGAGCCCAAGAAAATAAAATCTGTCACTGTTTCCACTATTTCCCCATCTATTTGCACCTGACCTGCCTCTTGAGAAACCTGTATGCAGGTCAGGAAATGACAGAACTGGACATGGAACAACAGACTCGTTCCAAATAGGGAAAGCAGTACATCAAGGCTGTATATTGTCACCTGCTTATTTAACTTATATGCAGAGTACATCATGAGAAACGCTGGGCTGGAAGAAGCACAAGCTGGAATCAAGATTGCTGGGAGAAATATCAATATCCTCAGATATGCAGAAAGTGAAGAAGAACTAAAGAGCCTCTTGATGAAAGTAAAAGAGAAGAGTGAAAAAGTTGACTTAAAGCTCAACATTCAGAAAACTAAGATCATGACATCCGGTCCCATCACTTCATGGCAAATAGATGGGGAAACAGTGCAAATAGTGGCTGACTTTGTTTTGGGGGAGCTCCAGAATCACTGCAGATGGTGATTGCAGCCATGAAATTAAAAGACGCTTACTCCTTGGAAGGAAAGTTATGACCAACCTAGATAGCATATTAAAAAGCAGAGACATTACTTTGTCAATAAAGGTCCGTCTAGTCAGGGCTATGGTTTTCCTAGTGGTCATGTATGAATGTGAGAGTTGGACCATAAAGAAAGCTGAGCACTAAAGAATCGATGCTTCTGAGGTGTGGTGTTGGAGAAGACTCTTGAGAGTACCCTGGACTGCCAGGAGATCCAACCAGTCCATCCTAAAGGAGATCAGTCCTGGGTGTTCATTGGAAGGACTGATGCTAAAGCTGAAACTCCAATACTTTGGCCACCTCATGTGACGAGTTGACTCACTGGAAAAGAGTCTGATGCTGGGAGGGATTGTGGGTGGGAGGAGACGGGGACGACGGGGAATGAGATGGTTGGATGGCATCACCGACTCAATGGACATGGGTTTGGGTGGACTCCAGGAGTTGGTGATGGACAGGGAGGCCTGGTGTGCTGTGATTCATGGGGTTGCAAAGAGTTGGACAGGACTGAGTGACTGAACTGAACTGATGGGACTGGTTACCATGCTCTTAGTTTTTTGAATGTTGAGTTTTAAGCCAACTTTTTCACTCTCCTGTTTCACTTTCATCAAGAGGCTCTTTACTTTCTCTTCTCTTTCTACCATAAGGGTGGTGTCATCTGCTTCTCTGAGGACATTGATATTTCTCCCAGTAAGCTTGATTCCAGCTTGTGCTTCATCCTTGTGCTTATGGTTCCAGCTTGTACATATATTTTTAAGCATAAATCCAGTATTTTATTTTGTTATTTTGAAGGGTTTTTTGGAGAATTATTGCTTTAGAATATTATGTTAATTTCTGCTATACAACAACATGAATCAGCTATAATATAAATGTATGCACCTTTCAGGGAATTACAGTTCTCATTTTCAGTTCTTGAGGAGTGGACAATTCTCAGCTAAGGGAAAGCAGAGTCCATTTTAATAGCAGTGCTGGTTTGAATGAGTTTCCCCCATCTCCTAAGTTCTATTTTTCATATTTCCACAGCCTCAGTTCTTCTTATTATATTGTTCTCTTTATAATAAACATTATTATACAATGTTCATCATAGACAGGATTTCTTTGGAGTTGTTGATCATTTTAGCAATGGGTAAGTGTCCAACAGGAACCAGTTTAGGCTTGAAGAGGTGAAGAATTGTTTTGTAAAGAAAGCTTATACAAAAAATTTAAAAAATAAAAAAATAAAAATAATAAAATTTAAAAATTAAAAAAAAAAGAAATCTTACTCATTCAGGGAAAATTTAATCTTGATAGGATGTTTATCAAGGCTTCCCAAGTGGCACAGTGGTAAAGAATCTGCCTGCCATCACAAGAGATGCAAGAGATGTGAGTTTGATCCCTGAGTCAGGAAGATCCCTTGGAGTAGGAAATGGCAACTCACTCTAGTATTCTTGCCTGGAGAATCCCATGGGTGGAGGAACCTGGTGGGCTACAGGGTCAGACACAACAGCACCCATGCCACTACACTACTAGGACATTTATAACTCTTCAGTTAGTTTGAATTCTAGAAGATTTCAAAGACAAAATTTTCAGACTCTTTTTATACCTTCTTTTCATGGGGAGATGTTCTGTCAAAGCAGAGCCTTGTTATTCTATTCCTTAACCACTATTGTATCAATAAAACATTTGCTGCTGTGTTTTATTGGTAAACGTGGTTTTTATTTTTATAGCTAACAAAAGTCACTATTAAATTTGTCCCATATGGCCAAACACTATTTTAGATCTCTTTATATTGCCCAATATCTATATTCAGTTCAGTTCAGTTCAGTCGCTCAGTCGTGTCCGACTCTCCACGACCCCATGAATCACAGCACGCCAGGCCTCCCTGTCCATCACCAACTCCCAGAGTACACTCAAACTCATGTCCACAGAGTTGGTAATGGCATCCAGCCATCTCATTCTCCGTCGTCCCCTTCTCCTCCCGCCCCCAACCTTTCCCAGCATCAGAGTCTTTTCCAGTGAGTCAACTCGTCACATGAGGTGGCCAAAGTATTGCAGTTTCAGCTTTAGCATCAGTCCCTCCAATGAACATCCAGGATTGATCTCCTTTAGAATGGACTGGTTGGATCTCCTTGCAGTATAAGGGACTCTCAAGAGTCTTCTCCAACACCACAGTTCAAAAGCATCGATTCTTCGGCGATCAGCCTTCTTCACAGTCCAACTCTCACATCCATACATGACCACGGGAAAAACCATAGCCTTGACTAGACGGACCTTGGTTGGCAAAGTAATGTCTCTGCTTTTTAATATACTATCTAGGTTGGTCATAACTTTCCTTCCAAGGAGCAAGCGTCTTTTAATTTCATGGCTGCAATCAGTTACCCAATAAATATTTGTTCCTGTGTTCCTTTCTTCCCATCATTGAAAAATCATAAGCTAGTTAGATTTTTTCAATTCTCAATTGGATTATTGCAGAAGTTCCATAACTAAATTCTGCCAATATTATTTCTTTATGTTTTAGAACAGATACATCTTGCTAAAGGAATTCTTTATTCAACTACCTTCAGTGATATTGTCAATCATATTACATCTAACCTCCTTATCTGGAGCATAACACTCTCCATAGTCATGTTGGAACACACTTCCTTACTTACTTTTGTGAAGTTGACCTCTAGAAAGCAAGGAGTGGGTTTTGTGGCTAACCAAGGAAATGTGCTTTAGGGAAGATTTGATGTGAGTTTTGGCATAATGAGTGGTTGATGCTTGGGGAAGTCAATGTGGCCTAGGGGAAGAGGCCACAATCTAGATATTCTCTTTCCTCTCATCTCATCACCCAACTTTGTGCCTGTGGAAAAGTCCCTTAACCACATGGCACCTTCATTTCCTTGCCTTGAAAATGTAGGTAAATAGGCTAGATTCCAATCTTCTCAAATGGATTGATTGTCAATGAGATAAAAGATACGGCTGTTGCTTTTTAAATGTGCTGAAACAAAAAGATTTTTAATTTAACACTTTCTAGAGTGTCCAAATAGGACATCTTAACATTAACAAAGCCAAAACCATTGGCTGAAATATTTCTCAATGATTTGATAGGCTCAAATACTTGCTATGCTTTCCTTGTCTTTTCTATCCATTTTGAGTCATTCTCATAATTTCCACCTCTGAGAACATCTTTAGTTTCTCTTCTTTTCTGGAAGATAGTTTTATTGAATAAAGAATTCCCTTTGATGGTCTTTTACTTTCAACACCTGAAAAATGTACCTCTTCCTTCTCTACTCCATGCTTTTAGATGAGAAATGCACTGCCACTCAAATTGAAGTCTCCCTGAAGTCAATGTATCACTTCTCTCTGGTCGCTTCTAATATTTTCCCTTTGTGTTTGGTTTCAGAAGTTGAATTATAATGTTATGAAAAGTAGATCTTTTGTTCTCATATCCTTGAGTCTCTATTCACACTTTTTGGTCTAGTTTCCCTCTGTTGTTCAGATTGTGAATTCTACTGATCTGTCCTCAAGTTTACTGATTCTATCTTCTGTCTTCTCCACTCTACTGTCAAGTTTCTCTAAGTTTTCACATACTTTTATTCTCTGATTCATCTCAATGTTATCTTCCATTGATTGCTTTTTTTTTTTTTTTCATTTAAGTTGTGATTTTCCTAGTTCCATATAGGACAAGTGATTTTACAGTATATCTTGGATGTTAAAATAGCAAGCTAATTGACACTTTATTCTAATTAATTCCCATTTCAGTGGGCAAAGAATCTTGTTTCTGCTATTTGTATTTGTCAACCTGGAAAAGTTAGATAACTTCTCCATGTCTCAGTTCCCTCTTTTGAAAAACAGTAATAGTTTCTACTCATAGAATTACTGTTAGAATAAAAATTGTTGAAACAGTGCTAAGAATATGATAAAGGAAGGCTCAATAATATCAGATATTATCATTTTCATTAACTGTCACATTAACTCTAAATTCTTATGCTTGACTTTTAAAAATTCTAGTTAAGGGGACTTCCCTGGTGGTTAAGACTTCATGCTTCCAGTGCAGATTCAATCCCTGGGTAGGGAACTAAGATTCCATATGTCACACAGTGTGGTTAAAACAAAAAAGAAACTCAAGTTGAAGTTATGTCATGTGTATCCCGAAGTTGGTCAAAAGGCATGTTCGTTATTTTTCCCTGAGGAAAAAAAAAATCTCATTTATTCTCTCAACATACATTCTTCTGGAATTCTCTTTTCTTGTGCCAGTTTATTCTAACGACATTCCTCTTCCGACTGATGATAATGTTATTGACTGAATGTTTGCGTACCCCCCATCCCCACCAGATTTGCAAGTTGAAGCTTGAATTCCCATGGTAATAGTGTTTGGAGGTAGGTGGGAGGTAATTAAGTTAGGTGAAGTGATGCCATCATGATGAGACTAGTGCCTGTGTAAGGAGTTTAGAGACAAGGGCACTCCCTCTCTCTCCCACCAGACACAAGTAAGTGCACAGCAAGAAGGCAGGTGTCTACAAGCCAGGAATCAGATCTCATCAGATACTAAATATGCTGGTACTTTGATCTTGGACTTCTCAGGCTCCAGAACTATGAGAAATAAATATCTGTTGTTTAAGCCAACCAGTTTGTGGTATTTTGTCATAGCAGCCTGAGCAGATTAAGACAGATAGTTATTCAAATTAAAAAGTATTATTTAAAAGCCCTTGCATTGACTAAATGTTTTCCCACTCTGTCATATCACTATGAACACCACACAAATTACTTATGCTATAAATGATTATATCATTTAGCTATAACACTTAATTTTTATGATTATTAGTCTTATCTTCCAAATAGATTATAAATTCCTTAGAACATAACCCTGTGCTGTATTTATGTGTGGAACTCTGTGTGTGATTGTGTGTCTTTCACATTAACTTTTAAATTAAGGCAGTGATGGGCTGAAGAATCCATAGAGCATGCTCAGTTACAGAAGATATGTCTTCCTGAACCAGAAATGTGGATGAGAACTAATCTCCCTTAATAATTCATAGCCCTGGGCTTTTCTTCTCATGGGTCCACCCTAAAGCCAGAATGGTCTCATATCAAGGTCCTTAACTACATCTCCATCTACAAAGATTTTATTTCCAAATAAGGTCACAATCACAGGAACTGGAAATGAGAACTTGGACGTACATATCATTTTGGAGGACCTGCTATCTAGACACATGATTTTCTAAAGAAGCTTTTATCATATTTACATAATCTTATCTCTTCCTCTCTCTGTCTTCTCTCTTTCCTGTCAAGTATACGGGTAAACCATTTAAAAATTATTTACGGACATAATGCCTCTTCACTCCTAAATGTTTCAGCATGTATTCTTTAGAAACAAAAATAAACTTTACATCACACAGAAACCTAATCAAATTCAGGAAATAAAGAATATAAAGTCCATATTTGAATTTCGCCAATTGTCCAGTGATGCTTTTTTTAACAATATTGTTTTTCCTCTTGACGTAAGATTAAGTCCAAGGTCACGCATTGTGTTCATTTCATGTATCTTTAGTTTCTTTTAATCTGGAACAGTTCCTCTGTCTTCCTGAATTTCATGATATTAATATTGTTTACGTATTTTGAATTTGGTTTGTTAAATGCATACAAGTTTAGAATTATTCAATCGTCTTGGTGCATTTCACTATGTATAATTATGCAGTTACTTTCTTTATCCCTAATAAATATCTTTTGTCTTAAAGACTATTTTATATGACATTACCATATCTACATCAGCTTTCTTTTGGCTACCATTTGCCTCATATGTATTTTTCAACCCTTTTACATAGCATCATGTCCTATGATTTCAGTGTATCTCTTTTACCGATTTTTCAAAAAATATATATAGGTAGTTAATGTATAAATTATTTATTTGGCTGCATTGGGTCTTAGTTGCAAAACTGAGATCTTTGTCTGGGTAAGCAGGCTCAGTAGTTGTGGCACGGCTGAGTTGTCTCACAGCATGAGATCTTAGTTCCCCAACCAGGAATCTAACCTGCATCCTCTGCATTTAAAGGCAGATTCTTAACCACTGGACCACCAGGGAAGTCCCTTATCTATTTTTTTTTTAATTAAAAAAAATTTTTTTTAATTGAGGTATAGATGATATGGTCTTCCCAGGTGGTGGTAGTGGTAAAGAATCTGCCTTGCCACTGCAGGAGACATAAGAGATGCAGGTTCAATCCCTGGATCAGGAAAATCCCCTGGAGGAGGGAATGGCAGCCCACTTCAGTATTCTTGCCTAGAGAATCCCATGGACAGAGGAGCCTGGCAGGCTACAGTTCACAAGGTTGCAAAGAGTCAGACATGATTGAAGCGACTTAGCGCACATGCACACATAGTTGATGCATAGTTGAATTTATATAAGTTATAAGTGTACAGCATACTGACTCACAAATTCTAACGGTTATACATAAACATATACTTATTATAAAATATTGGCTATACTCTCTGCACTGTGAAACATATCCTTGTAATTTATTTCTTTTATATATTATAGTTTGTACCCTCAATCCCCTACTCCTATCTTTATTTTAAACTTGTTATCATCACCATCATTATTAACAGCAGCAGCATCATTATTTCTACATATAAACAAAATGTTGGATTTTTAAACATCTTTACTATTAGGCTTACTCAAAATAGTTTCTTCTTAAATTTCAGAACGTCCTAATAACATTTTTATGCCTCTTAAAATATTTGCTTCAGAAAACAAGACTCCAAATGATGATGTTGTTTATAGAGTTAAATGAAGGATTCTTCTCCAAAGGAGTGGACTATAGAAGAGAAAACAGATTTGGGGTCCAGATAGACTTGCATTCAAATTGAGACTCTGCTTCTAACTAACTATGTGAACAGTTTCCTAAATTTCTTTGTGGATCAGGTCTTGCATCTGGTAAACAATTCCCAGGTAGTACAGTTGTCAAGAATAAAAAGACTATGTCTGTCTGTAGCACACATTTAAAATTCACAAAGAATTAGCTCTGTCCCTTTTATGGTTTACTATTTCACTGTTATGAGAGGTTTTTGGTCTCTTTACTACTACTGATCACTAAATTGTTTTGTTTTTAAATTTGTTGATCACAGTTTACTTAAAGACAAGAGAGCGAACAACTATAAGTCATTGTTCGGTACTGGAATTGCTATAGCTGTTAAAAAACAAAATGCAAATCTTTATCATTAAAGTAAAATTAATTTTAATATAAATAATATATTTTCATTTTAATCACAGTAGGAATAAAATGCAAACTTCCAATGTAAAATAGACAGTAACTAAAAATTAAACACCAGTTCTGTTCACAACCAAGAGGGATTATTGGTTTTGTCAACAGACACTTTATTTTAACTAAGATCTTCTGCCTGCATTATATTCATTAGAGCCTGTCAATACATAACAATGTTTAAGTTTCACTTCCTAGCATTCCAGAGTAGAGATTCAGACTAGATCAATATTCACCTATTATCATCTGCCATCAAGGTATAAAGTCTTATTTGAGCTGGTAATTACCTTTTATAATAGGTAGTAAAGAGAATTTAAGTTTGTGATTTTGTTAATTGTTTTTTCCTCCAGAATACATTAATCATAGTAGATACAACTTGCCTCGACATGCAAAGCAATATAATTTACATCATCCAACCTGTATATTTCTACATTACAAATATATGTGTATGTATAATCACAACATATGTCTGAGAAGTAGGTAGTACATAAAGTAAAAATCTTACATGTTCAAATAACATGTTCTTTATATGTGTGAGTCAAAGGAGTCAACTTCTTTTCAGAGTGATTTGTAAGATAAAAGCATATCATCAATCACTCATCATTGCAGGATGAGTGTTCATCTCACAACAAGCACATGCACACACAGGCTTACTGAGGAAACCACAACCACTGATCCCATTCTACTGCCATTATGTATATTGGCTGGCCGAATTATTTAAACTGATATTTAAAAATTTTATTTTGTTTACATTTTTGTATTTATATAGGTATATTTGTACTTGTTTGTTGTTTGATAAGCAAGTAGAGTTGGGATTTTTCTTTTTTTGCTGTGAACCATTTTAAAAGTCTTTATTGAATTTGTTACAATATTGCTTCTGTTTTAGGTTTTGGTTTCTTGACCATGAGGCATATGGGATCTAAGCTCCCCAACCAGAGATGGGATCTAAGCTCCCCAACCAGAGATGGGACCTGCAGCACCCTCTGCATTGGAAGGTGAAATCTTAACCACTGGACCACCAGGGAAGTCTCAAGCAAATAGATTTGATGTGAGAGTTAAGTATATGTTTGAGAAAGTTTGTTGTTGTTTAGTCACTAAATAGTGTACAACTCTTTGCAACCCCATGGGCAGGGAGGGGGGGCTCCTCTGTCCATGGATTTCCCAGGCAAGAATATTGGAGTATGTTGCCATTTCCTTCTCCAATGAGAGTTACATTAAAAAAAAAAAAATGAAAAACACTGCATCCTCTAATAATTAAGAACCTGGCCTCCCATTTACAGACTATGATATTGATGCAATTAATCTGCCTGTAATAGTCTCTTACTTCATCACTGGAATGGAGACGATAATAGCTTTGCCTTTGTCCATCTTTACTTCAGAAGACTTTGTGAGGGTTTATAGCATTTATGGGGTAAATAACTTCATTTGTGTAGGCACTTGGCACATATTCAGTACTTACCAAAGAGTTGTGAATATTGTATATCTGTATACATTACTAAACATGTCTTTAAAAATGTGATATTACTTAACCAAAGAAATTTGGCCTCTTTATCCTTTTTGCACTTAAAAGTGATGGCCAAGAAAAAGGTTGATGCTTGCTCTGGCAGAGTACCTTGCATATGTTTTTTCAGTGGTGTCCAACTCTTTGTGACCCTATAGAGTTTAATCCATCAAACCTGCAGCTCCTACATTGCAGGTGAATTCTTTACCACTGAGCCACCAAGGAAGCCCAACAGAGTACCTTAGGGGTCACCAAATTCCAGGACTGCACACTGCAAATGTATATTTAACCCATTCTGTGACCTGCATTATATTTTCAGGCAATGAAGTCCTGGGTAGCTAATGTATGAACTAGAACAGGCACACTGACAAGCAGTAGGTAATTAATGCTGACCAACACTAGTGCTCCTTCAAATTACTGGGGCGTGATTCATGGGGTCGCGGAGAGTCGGACACGACTGAGCGACTGAACTGAACTGAACTGAACTGAAAGTTACTTTGTGACCATGGATATTAATTTACTGGCTCTGGAAAAATTTAATCAACTCTTCCTGTTTCTGGATATAAGTCTCTTAAAAATAGTTGATTTTCAAGTAACTTATCCTATTCTGTGAGTTATCTTTTCACTTTCTTGATGATGTTCTCTGAAAAATAAAAGCTTTTAATTTTATTGAAGTCCAAATTATCTATTTTTTCTTTGGTTGCTTACGATCTTGGTGTAATATATAAAACCATTTGTCATATCCAAGTCATGAAGAGTCATTTCTGTCTTTTCCTAATAGTGTCATAGTTTTTATTCTACAATTTGGTCTTTAATTTATTTCAAGTTAATTTTGTATAATGTATCCGACTTCATTCTTCTGCATGTGGCTATTCAGTTGTTTCATCACCATTTATTGAAAAGACTAATCTTTCTCCATTGAATGGTCCTGGCATCATTGTCAAAAATTAGCTAGACACAAACACCTGGTTTTATTTCTAGACTCCCAATCTATTTCATTGATCTACATGTCCATTCTATTTCAAGTTTTTCATTGTGAGTATAGACAAATAACAATTGATTTTTGTATATTGATCTTGTGTCCTGAAACTTCACTAAACTCTTTTATTAGCTCTCCTTATTTTTTAGAAGATTTTGTAAGCTTTTCTTTAATATATAAGACTGTGTCATCTGTGAATCCAGATAGTTTTACTTCATTCTTTACAATTGAGATGAATTTTATTGTTTTGCTGGAATCTCCAGCACAGTATTGAAAAGAAAACAGACATCCTTGTCTTTTTCCTGATTTTAGAAGGAAAGTATCCAGTATTTCATCATTAAGTATGATGCTAGCTGTGGGTTTTTCATAGCTGCTCTTTACCAACTTGAGGAAACTCCTTTTCATTCCTACTTTACTTAGTGTTTTTATCAAGAAAGGGTGTTGGATTTGTTATAATTAACTTACCATCTGTAGTCATTTCCTTGGCCCAATACAGCTTTGCTCCCACACACTTCTTTTGTGCTGTTATTGGCAACTATATGACAAATATATAACATTTCTATATGCTATGAACTCAGGAATACATTATAAGTATTATTGTAGTATATCTATTGTTTTATACATTTTTAAAATCAGAAGAGAAATGAGAAAAATATGCATGTGTACTACCTTTTATAATTACATAATTACTTTACCAGTGCTTTTTATTTCTTTGTGTAGATTCAAATGATCATTTTGGGGCACCTGCTTTCAGTCTAATGGAGAAGGAAATGGCAACCGACTCCAGTATTCTTGCCTGGAGAATCCCAGGGTGGCGGAGCCTGGTGGCCTGCCGTCTGTGGGGTCGCACAGAGTCAGACACGACTGAAGCAACTTAGCAGCAACAGCAGCAGCTTTCAGTCTAAAGCACTTCCTTCAGTCTCTAGTAAGGAATGTATGCAAGTAATACATTCTGTCCATTTTTGTTTATCTGGAGAGGCCTCTATTTCATTTCACTTTTGAAAGGTAGCTATGCTGAATATAGTAATCTTGGTTGACAGTTTTTTATCTTTGAGCACTTTGAATATGTCTTCCAACTACCTTTCTGCTGAGAAGCCAGCTGTTACACTATTGGAGTTCCCTTGTAAGCGAGGAGTCAATTATTTTCTTATTGCTTTCAAGATTTTCTCCTTATCTTTGACTTAAAGCATTTTTACTATGTTGTGTCTATTTTTTAATCTCTTTGTGTTAATCCTACTTGGAAGTTGAAACTTATGAATGTGTACATGAATTAGTTTTTTAGTAAATGTGGGGACTTTGCAGTTATTTGTCCTAATATTTTCTGCTCTTCTTATTCACATCTCTCTTTTGGGTACTCTCATTATGCATTTTTGATGTGTTCAGTAGTAACCAATATTTCTATGAAGATTTTTTTCTTTCTTCTTTTTCCTCTTTATTTTGTAAGATGCACTGATCAATCTATCTTTAATTTTCATCATTCTTTATTCTGATAAATTAAATTTATTATTGAGCACCTGTAGTGACTTTTTCATTTCAGTTATTGTATTTTTCAACACCAAAATTTTCTTTTGGTTCTTTTTTATAATTCCTGTCTCTTTATGGATTCTGTTAATTTCATGCAGTGTTGTCATCATATTTTACTTTACATACTTTACTTCTTTTCAAACATATTTTCTTGAAGTTCTTTCCTATTAAACCCCACATCTGGTCATTCTCACAGGCAGTTTATGCTGCCACAATATGTGTGTGTGTGTGTGTATTATAATTTCGTATCTATTTTCATGTCTCATTTTTCTGGTTATAAACTGGACCTTTTGGTTAATACACTGTAGCAACTCTGGGTACTTCTTCCCTTTCACCTTGGGGCTTGTTATTATGGTTATTATTTGTTGTTTTATTTGTTCAGAGACTCACTGGTTTCTTTCAGTGAAGTTTATTTTTCTTCCAGTATTAAACCTGTGATGTTGGTTTCCCGGAAGGCACAACTTTGGATATGCCCACATTTACTCTGGAATGACAGTGGTTTTAGCAAGGATCCTTCCTCTCTTTCACTTTCGTCAAGAGGCTTTTGAGTTCATCTTCACTTTCTGCCATAAGGGTGGTGTCATCTGCTATCTGAGGTTATTGATATTTCTCCCAGCAATCTTGATTCCAGTTTGTGCTTCTTCCAGCCCAGCATTCCTCATGTTGTACTCTGCATAGAAGTTAAATAAGCAGGGTGACAATATACAACTTTGATGTACTCCTTTTCCTATTTGGAACCAGTCTGTTGTTCCATGTCCAGTTCTAACTGTTGCTTCCTGACCTGCATACAGGTTTCTCAAGAGGCAGGTCAGGTGGTCTGGGATTCACAGCTCTTTCAGAATGTTCCACAGTTTATTGTGATCCACACAGTCAAAGGCTTTGGCATAGTCAATGAAGCAGAAAGAGATGTTTTTCTGGAACTCTCTTGCTTTCTCCATGATCCAGCGGATGTTGGCCATTTGATCTCTGGTGCCTCGGCCTTTTCTAAAACCAGCTTGATCATCTGGGAGTTCACGGTTCACATAGTGCTGAAGCCTGGCTTGGAGAATTTTGAGCATGACTTTACTAACGTGTGAGATGAGCGCAACTGTGCGGTAATTTGAGCATTCTTTGGCATTGCCTTTCTTTGGGATTGGAATGAAGACTGACCTTTTCCAGTCCTGTGGCCACTGCTGAGTTTTCCAAATTTGCTGGCATATTGAGTGCAGCACTTTCACAGCATCATCTTTCAAGATTTGAAATAGCTTAACTGGAATTCCATCACCTCCACTAGCTTTGTTTGTAGTGATGCTTTCTAAGGCCCACTTGACTTCACATTCCAAGATATCTGGCTCTAGGTCAGTGATCACGTTATCGTGATTATCTTGGTTGTGAAGATCTTTTTTGTACAGTTCTTCTGTGTATTCTTGCCACATCTTCTTAATATCTTCTGCTTTTGTTAGGCCCATACCATTTCTGTCCTTTATTAAGCCCATCTTTGTGTGAAATGTTCCCGTGGTATCTCTAATTTTCTTGAAGAGATCTCTTGTCTTTCCCATTCTGTTGTTTTCCTCTATTTCTTTGCATTGATCGCTGAGGAAGGCTTTCTTATCTCTCCTTGCTATTCTTTGGAACTCTGCATTCAGATGCTTATATCTTTCCTTTTCTCCTTTGCTTTTCACTTCTCTTCACAGCTATTTGTAAGGCCTCTTCAGACAGCCATTTTGCTTTTTTGCATTTCTTTTCCATGGGGATGGTCTTGGTCCCTGTCTCCTGTACAATATCACGAACCTCTATCCAGAGTTCATCAGGCACTCTATCTATCAGATCTAGTCCCTTAAATCTATTTCTCACTTCCACTGTATAATTATAAGGGGTTTGATTTAGGTAATATCTGAATGTTCTAGTGGTTTTCCCTACTTTCTTCAATTTAAGTCTGAATTTGGCAATAAGGAGTTCATGATCTGAGCCACAGTCAGCTCCTGGTCTTGTTTTTGCTAACTGTATAGAGCTTCTTCATCTTTGGCTGCAAAGAATATAATCAATCTGATTTCGGTGTTGACCATCTGGTGATGTCCACGTGTAGAGTCCTCTCTTGTGTTGTTGGAAGAGGGTGTTCCGAAAGTGAAGAGGAACTGAAAAGCCTCTTGATGAAAGTGAAAGAGGAGAGTGAAAAGGTTGGCTTGAAGCTCAACATTCAGAAAACTAAGATCATGGTATCTGGTCCCATCACTTCATGGGAAATAGATAGGGAAACAGTGGAAACAGTGTCAGACTTTATGTTTTGGGGCTCCAAAATCACTGCGGATGCTGATTGCAGCCATAAAATTAAAAGACACTTACTCCTTGGAAGGAAAGTTATGACCAACCTAGATAGTATATTAAAAAGCAGAGACATTACTTTACCAGCAAAGGTCCGTCTAGTCAAGGCTATGGTTTTTCCAGTGGTCATGTATGGATGTGAGTGTCGGACTGTGAAGAAAGCTGATCGCCGAAGAATTGATGCTTTTGAACTGTGGTGCTGGAGAAGACCCTTGAGAGTCCCTTGGACTGCAAGGAGATCCAACCAGTCCATTCTAAAGGAGATCAATCCTGGGTGTTCATTGGAAGGACTGATGCTGAAGCTGAAACTCCAATACTTTGGCCACCTCATGTGACGAGTTGACTCACTGGAAAAGACTCTGATTCTGGGAAGGATTGGGGGCGGGAGGAGAAGGGGACGACAGAGAATGAGATGGCTGGTTGGCATCTCTGACTCGATGGACATGAGTTTGAGTGAACTCCGGGAGTTGGTGATGGACAGGGAGGCCTGGCGTGCTATGATTCATGGGGTCGCAAAGAGTCGGACACGACTGAGCGACTGAACTGAACTGAACTTCCTCTCTTTCCTTGACCTCTCCTAGCTACTAAATTACACTGATTGCAGGCTGACTGCTTCATAGCTTCAACAGTGCCCTATGGCATAGATTATTCTACAAACTAAGCTGATTACGTTTGGGCTCCCTTGAAGGGGACAGCTCCTAAGCTCAGTGTTTTGTGTTTGTTCTCACCCCAGGAGGGCCTTTCTAAACATCCCCTTCCCTAATTCTCTCCTGCAAACTAGTTGGCTTTCAGTTCAACCTGTACCTTGGCTCTTCTTCCAATAGTCTCCTAATACAACCCCCAATGTTTTTGAGGGCACCCTTAAGCTTGAACTTCTCTATGTTATGCTGCAAATGGTATCAATTCCTTTGAAAAACATTTAGGTGTTCCCTGTTTCACAGCCTGATTCCCAACCCACACAATGTATCTGAGCCAGAATTTGAAGCTAGAAGTGACAGGAAAACGGTAAGCTTTTCTCAGAGTGACATTCTCACTCTGGGAGCAGAGTGCTTGGTGGCAGGTGACAGACAGCAGCCTGAGGCCCTCTGGGCTTGAATTTTTCTAGTGTGGAACCATTGTTTTGCACGCTAGGGCAAGGGAAATCTTGGTCCAAAAGGGCTCAGCAGCTCCCTGCCGAAGGTAAAGTTTTTGATTAATGTGTAGACGCTAGTTCCTCACCTGTCAAGAGCACCTGCCCGGAACTTAGTCTCAGGAACAGGCAGGATGAGAAATGTTGATGCCACGCTTCTCCTACTGTGAGCTCCTCCCACTGGGAACTAAAGAGAGAGGGATTCCTGTGTTCTTGATTGATGGGAGACTGGGAAACAGGAGGAAGGGAGTGGTCTTCCTTCTTCAATGGAATTTTCTTGACTGGATATTTCTTCATTCGTATGTGCTGAAGACCATTTCAGAGGCTTCGAAGGGCTGTCAAGTTAAAGTGTGAAAATGTTAGTCGCTCAATCATGTCCAACTCTTTGTGACCCCATGGACTGTAGCACACCAGGCTTCTCTGTCCATGGAATTCTCCAGGCAAGAATACTGCAGTGAGTAGCCATTCCTTTCTCCAAATAATCTTCTCAAACCAGGGATCAAACCCAGGTCTCCTGCATTGTAGGCAGATTCTTTGGCATTTGAGCCACCAGGGAAGCCCCTGTAAAGAGTTAGTTGTGTTCTTTTTTAATTAATTTTCATCAGTTCTAATGGGAATTAAGTCCATAGAGTATCTCACACTGTTAAGTTGAAAATCAATCTTCCTTTTTATTTCATTTTATCATTTCAAATTATTGGTATGGTGTCTATATCCCAACTAAAGCAGGTGATTTCATGAAAATTAGACAACACCTATTTTAGATGCCCATGTGTGTTCTTCATAGGGAAAGATAAACAAATTTATTTATAAATAAAAAAGAGATAAAGTAAATAAACAGATAAAAACAAATAAATTTATAAATAAAAGATTACATACAATGCAGGCAGTGATTTTTTTAAGTGTAATATAGCACACATTGTGCTCCTTTGAAAACCTTAATATTTCTTGATGGACAGGGAGGCCTGGCGTGCTGTGATTCATGGGGTCGCGGAGAGTCGGACACGACTGAGCGACTGAACTGAACTGAACTGAACTGATGCTGATCAACACTACTTTTGTTCACATGCCAACTAAAGTTGATAATGAGACTAGTAATACTAAAGAAACATTGTAAAACATGCCCGTTAAGGAGATTGACCTTATATCAAATTATATACTTGCTATGGAATATGAAAAAGGTTGTGGGTAATCAAAAAGAAAGTATTAGAATGAGTCAAACTATGTCAGAAGACAAAATTAATTCAGTTTAAAATCTCTTCATGTAAATTATAAGTAATAGTAACACATATCTTATAAATGACTTAAAGCAGTAGACATGTTTTAGTGGGAGATCAAATATAGGAATCTTATAAAAATTTCACATTGAAATTTGGCAGATGAAATACGCTGGATATTAAGAATTTAGCCTAATGATAAAGTTGCCTTTTACACTCATGTTTTTGTTGAAAAATCAATACACTCTTCTGCTTGAAATAACCTACATAAAATTGCACCATAAAGAGTGTATAAACTCTACCATCAGAGTGTCAGTGAGGGAGAAATAAGACACCAGGAGGTTAAGTAATTTCCCTGTTTTTCATGTAGTAAGATGGCTCCAAGTAATTTCAAATCAGTTTTATTTTAAAGAAAAGAAATAGCAAATAGATGAGAATATTCCAGAAACCTAAGGTCAAGATTTCAGGTTCTCTGAAAATTTGAAGGGAATGAAGAATAAGAACATGAGAAGTGACTCAAAAATATTAAATGACCCTGTGAATATTTTAAGGTTATAATAAATTTTCCTGAGATAAGGATTTTTGTTCAAAACACATTTAATTTATAGCTAAAATAATGTAACTGTAAAATATCTACTTTTCAGTCTTCCTATGTTTTATTCACCATTTGTGAAGTACTGGTGAATAATTCTGCTCAGATGTTTTGCTAAAACTTTTGGCTGTCACTCAATTCCAAAACTGCAGGAATTGACATTTTTATGAAATGATCCCCTGAAACTGCTGAGTATTAAACTGAGGTTTTAATATGAGGAGATACAAGCTTTAGTTTCATAATGAAACTCAAGCAGCTCAGTTTAGTCCAAGTTTCACATGAACATAAAACCTAAAGACTAATGAAAACAATCACTGAACTTGATACATTAAATCCAAGCTCATAACCCTACTCTAACTGTCATGGCTATATTAATAGCACACTTTTAATCTTATCGTTGAAATCCAAATATCTGGAATGATGCGTGAAATTTCACAATAAGTCAGAGCCCAATTATCCATGATCAGAACCATGTTTTTCTTAATGTCCAAGCCATAATTAAATCCCAGACTTCTGCCTATGAACTTGTGTATTTATCCATTCAGCAAACATTAATGAGTGTCTACTGTGTGTCAGGCACCATGATATCTTCTGAACATACAAAGTTGAATAAGGAGTTACTTGCCTTCAAAGAGTTAATGGTGAGAGAAGTGATCATATAATTGTGATGAGTGGTGCTTTTAAAATGACAGAGGATAAAAGAGGACTTTGTCAATCATGAAGATCAAAGTATAATTGGGACTTCCCAGGTGGTGCAGTGGTAAAGATTCTACCTGCCAATGCAGAAGATGCAAGAGTTGTGTGTTCAGTCCCAGGGTTGGGAAGACCCCCTAGAGGAGGAAATGACAACCCACTCCAGTATTCTCGCCTGGAAAATTCCATGAACAGAGGAGCCTGGTGGTCTACAGTCCATGGGGTCGCAAGAATTGGGCACGACTGAGGGCACACACACACACACACAAAGTATAATTGAGGAGACGTCTCCAGGGGGTGAACATATTTTAAGGGAATAAATGCTAGGGAGGTAGGCAGGGGAAGAGAAGGGATTCAAGCAGATATCTCAGGCAGAGGTAGCATAAAGAATGAAAATGTGGACGCATGAAAGAGATAGAACCTCTTCATTACAAGCAGCTACGGAGAAGGCAATGGCAACCCACTCCAGTACTCTTTCCTGAAAAATCCCAGGGACGGGGTAGCCTGGTGGGCTGCCATCTATGGGGTCACACAGAGTCAGGCACGACTGAAGTGACTTAGCAGCAGCAGCAGCAGGTATACATTACAGAAGCCTAGGGCACAAGTGTGGAAGGTGAAGCTAGAAAAGCAGAGACAGGCCAGTTTGTGGAAGGCCTTATACTGAACTCAAGAGTTTAAATCCTACTTTGCAATCTTAGAGGAAAATAGAGGTTTGAGTAGATGAATGGCATGAGCAGGCTAGATTTTCAAAAGACGCCTCTCACAGAAGTGGGAAGATGTAGGGAGGAGGGTGAGAATGGAGGTTGATGGGGCAAGAAGAACGTTATTG
This sequence comes from Moschus berezovskii, assembly GCF_049115385.1. Taxonomy (NCBI): domain Eukaryota; kingdom Metazoa; phylum Chordata; class Mammalia; order Artiodactyla; family Moschidae; genus Moschus; species Moschus berezovskii. The sequence goes on along the minus strand of NC_142475.1, from coordinate 74,179,515 downwards.
AATCCCAATATGAGTCATAAGTCATTAAGATGGGGACCAGTAGAGTGCCAGTAAGAAAGACAAGGAGCAGATGAATAGGAAAATATTGAGAAAAGAGATTTCAGGGACTTGGCATCCTGTTAGGTAAAGAGCAGAAAAAAAATCTCAAATGCTGAGATAACCATTTTGATTCCAAGGAGTGGATGAAAGGGAATATAAAATGAAGAACAAATTTGGAAAGTGAAAATATTTTTCTGAATCATGAATGGTATGATTTATCATCTATGAAATTTTAAGAGAAAATCATCCATTTGCTAGATAGGTATGTGGATTTAGAATCCTGGAAAAAGTTCTGCACTTATGTATGCATTCAAGTGTCACACAACTATATGGCATGCGAAACCATTCAACTGTACTTCTGGTGAGTCTCTGCCTAGGGAGTAGAGACCTAGATGAGAAGAAAATTGGACTTTAAATAACAAATGTATTGAATGGGCAAGTGAACAAAGAGAAAACACAGGCGTTAATGGGTGCGTGCACCACACACACAGCCCTGAGAAGAAGCAGACAGGGTTACGTGGAAAACCAGGAGCCAGTGAAACAGAGAAGAAAGTTTTATAAAAGGAATGCGGAAAGGGTTTCACTCATTCATTTGACAATGCCCTTGTGCACCTGGTATGAGCCAGCACATGCCAGCAGCTGGGGTGTAAGGTGTGTAGCACAGAAAGTCCTTGCCCTCACTGTGTCGTTGGACCACACTGGACAAGAGCCTCCTGGAGCACTCCTAGTTCAGGGTGAATAAGAGATGCTGTGTTTCTCTGATTCAGTGGAATTAAAAAGAACTTCCACAGCCCCACTTCAGAGAATAATTTTAAAAGTTGTATAAAACTCACTCAATATAAAACTGAACTCATGGGTGAAGAGTTGCACTGTCTCCCTGAGTCCACTCAAGTTTCACTCTTCATCTGAGAATTTAAATGCTTATCCAAGTTTCATTAACCAAAAAAATATTGTAAGAACTTATCATTGCACACAATGCAAAGAAATTATCATTGCACTTTTGCCTAAAAAGCAATTACTGTTATATTATTTAAGCCATTACTTTTAGCTGCAATAAAAAGCAAAAAATTTAAAAGGAAATTTAAAAATCAAAGCTAAAGGAGAAGTCTATACTAGACATTATTTGTGACACTCATTTTTGCTTAGATATTTAACTCTCTGGGAATTCATCTAACCATGATATTAAGATAAAAACTTACCTTGCATTTGATTCAAAATGAGCTACTGCCTCTTAAAGTACAAAAAGTACCATATGGTGTAAAAGTTCGGACTACTTTAGTCGTATATAGTCTACCCTGTTGGCCAATAACCAGACCTTAACTTCATGATACTCACTTCTTCAAGGAATTAATGAATTTTGGCCCTATTGTGTGTGTGATGTTTTATTAATACAGCATTCACGTTGTTTTAAAGAATGTATTCCTTTTTTTTTAATATGCTACCTTTTTCCCCTCTTCCCCCTCACAGTTTTTCACCCCAGAACTTAAGAGAAAAACTGCTTTTACCTCCTGAGATATTTATCCTACACATGAAAGTGATTGGGCGGAGGAGGGTCTGTGTGTCACATGCTGAAATAGTAGTGTTTCAGAGCACCTTTCCCATTGTCACCATCTGTACCCTCCAGAAGTATGGTTTCAATTTTGCTCTGGAAATATGAGTCAAGCTCATATTTCTCCCTGTCATAACATTTCACTTATTCTGTCATCCGTGGACAGTTTATGGGTTGCATCTTTTACCTGGTCTTATTGAAATGGTATCTTCTTGCTCTTTGAATTCATTTTGCATTAGGGGAGGCAACATCAGACTTTGTGCCCAATAAACAGAAGCACCTGGCCTGAGCATGTGTCATCAGTGCTGTGTTGGCCCCTAGTAATGAACAGCAGTCAGAGGCCACTTAAGAGAGGTGAATATGCCAGACACTCTGCTTTCCTGTGTGGACTTCAGTAGGCATTAATGATCAGTCCCTCACCTCTGTCCCAGGAATTGATCAAGCACATAATATGCAGATAGAAACAACCTGAAGCAATGATGCAACAAACTGGAACTTAATCATGGTCCTTTCCCTGTTTCACAGCAGTTTTGTAAGCTCCTGGATCTGGGTTAAATGTCCCACTTGACTTTTCTTGTGTCTTGAGTAAAGCATTGAAGAAGCATACACAGTGCCCTTAGCTACAGGATTGTGGACTTTTCAAAACTTTATCATAACCTTAAGAAATTCTTTAAAGTTAAAAATTATAGAGGTATTGGTGTACTTTCTTAAGCAAAATGATGAAAGCAAAAGGACAAGACACCAAACTGGTTTTATTAATAAAACCAAGCTTTTCTAGTGTTACTCTCATCAAAGTATTTCCATCAAAATTGATTCCTTAAAGCAGAAAAGGTACTCAGTCTCATTGTTTTCAAAAGTGTCTATTATTTCAAGTCAAAATGAATTTTTTCATTATTTATAAAATATAAGTATGAAAAGGAAGAACATAAAACAAATGGATTTTGATATCGAGTATAAACTAAGTAATAAAATCTGGGATATTTTATAAGGAAATTTAACCAGAGTAATATCAGAAGAAGAAAAAATGAAATAAACAATAAGAGAATCATTTTACTTTCATAATGCACACTGCATTTCACAGTATAAAAATGACAATATCAGAAATAAATCACTAAACATTGACCTCAAGAGTAGTAACAGCCACAGAGCAACTACTACGCTGTTTAAAACAGGTGGTAAAAAAAAAAAAGTCACAATCAACTGTGTTTTTGATAAAAATAGCATGCATAAAATATGTGAAATTTGACTCAGTTTTCCCTTTAAGTATAAGGATCTTAGGATCTTGATCCTAAGGATCTTGGAAACCTGGAGTTGTTACTAAAGGTTTGTTAAGATTTGTTATAGGCTTCCTCAGCTTGAAATGTTAGTTTCCTTGAAAAAGCAATGGCTCTAGTATTGAGCAAGCCACAAGTTAATCAACATTGATGATGTGTATTTATCCATAGAGGAGGAAAAGACGGAGACTGGAAAAGGGGGGGGGAATGCTATATCTGTTACAAATTTCTTCCAGCTTTGAGTCCAAAATAATGCAAGAGAAGATTATCAGAAAAATATGAATAGCAATAATCATCAAAAAATGACAGAAACCAAGGGTAAAAATGTGCTGAATGAAAATGAAAATAGCTTGATAGAGAAGAAAGTAGACACATTAAAATCAAGAGTAAAAATAATCAAATTGATGCCCCAGGTGCAAGGAAGGTAGAAAAATATTTTAGAGCTCTGAGAAACATTTGAGAGCTGAATTAAATAGGCTAAATTAATCTTTGAGCAATTTTCTTACTGGGGAAGACAGAATTCATTTTTTCTCACCTTAGTGAATTTATTAATCTCCCCATGGGTGAAAAAGTCATTTACATTTTTTAAGTACAGAAAGATCTGTGGGTTTTCAAGGCAGCTTTATAAGACATGAGTCATCATTACAAGTGTGTGAACAATCAGGTTTTTAAAGTCCTTTATGTCTACACTTGTGGGTGATTTTAGAAATACTTGATGCAAATCTCAATGTTCACAGTATTTCTTTCCTTGGCAAAGTAAACAGAATAGAAGAGAAAGCTCAAATAAAATTCTTAAAATTACTTACTATTAAATAAAGTGTGAGTAAGTAATGCATTGTATTAAGGGCAGATTAATTCATTTTATATGGAAATAGGAAGTGTACCCTATTTTTTCAAAATTATTAGCTAATTCTCATTGTTTCTGTTTTGTGAAAATTTATCCATTTACTATCCTACACACACACACACACACACATTCAAAAGATTGAACATAAAGTACTTTTCTGTTTTGCTCCTGAAAAAATAATCATAAAATTTCTGTATGTGCCAAATTAGTGAATCCAAATAAGTGACTGAAAACAGGCTTTAAAATTAGAAATTTTGACTCCGTGAAACTCTGAAATTAGTGGAAGATAATGTTTCAAAATTTCCAACAGACATTAATTTTCAGAATTTGGAAATAAAAAATCAGAATTTCTGAAAACTGTCATGAATTCCTGAAATATTAGGTTAGTCAAAAATGCTTCCAACATTCTTCATTCTCTTTCATGATTATTATAGATGTCTTTACACAATCGCTTTGGAAATAAGAAATGTTAAGTTGGATGGCTTTTGCAAAAAACTGTCACTTGTAGCAAATATTAAAATAACAGAAAACTCTAATAAACATTATTAGGTAGTATCTGTATAATGTAACCTTCAGACCTTTTATTAAGGGCATGTGCTAAAATTTCAGTTGAAGGATGCATTTGGCTTCCAAAACTTGTGACTTCTTGGGATAACACTAACAGGGTTTATATAAAGTATATGAATAACTTATTAATATTTAGCTTACCACAATGACTCATTGTTAGCCAGCAAGAGTCACAAACGTAGCTACAACATAGCACTAGCTACCAGTAGGCTGATGAATGGACCACCTCCCTTCTGCCTGCTCCTGTGCCAGGTCCTGGAAGTGTCAACTTTGACATTCTAGTCCACAGCATTGGCATCTCCCACTCCTGCTTTCTGCTTGGCATCTGTGGATTCCTTCCAACCAGTAACATCTCTTTATAGATTCTCACATGAAAACTATCATACTTTTTTTCCATTTTCCCATTTTAAGGACTAATTTTTCTCAGGATTTAGAAAATATAAATTTCCCAAAGTAATGTTGGGGAGGAATTCCTACTGGAAATACTTGTTCTTTGGAGGTATGTGTATGTACATGTGGGCTTCCCAAGTGGCTCAGTGGTAGAGAATTCATCTGCCAATGCAGGAGATACAGGGGGCGTGGGTTGGATCCCTGGGTCAAGAAGATCCTCTGAAGGAGGAAATGACACCACACTCCAGTATTCTTGCCTGGGAAATCCCATGGACAGAGAAACCTGGTGAGCTACAGTCCATGATGTTGCAAAGAGTCAGATGTGACTGAGTGACTCAGCACAGCACAGTATGTGCATGTATGTATGTATATGTGTATTGGATGTGTCTTATGCATATTGAATTCCTTCAAAGCAGCATTTTCTCTACTAATCATAGCAATATTCAGGCAACATAACACCTATAAGCTTTTCCACTGCTCCCCAAAGTTATTTCATAAAATGCAGCTTGGATAGTCTTTTTCACCTACTACAGAATTATTTCTTACCGACTAGTTAGAAAAAAGATTGAATGAGTGAATGAAAAGTTTGGAAAGCTTTCAGAAAATCACAATACTATATATTTTTTTAAACATTTGAATTACCAAAGCTTTCAGAAGCACATTGATAAAGGTAGGTGAATTACAAATGTTTCTTACCTATTTTAGGTAGTAGAACATAGCAATTTGTTTATATTTTCAATGATTTTATCCCTTATAGCAAAATTCATCATCTTACTATAATAGTAACATCACTGCCAATTTCATAAAACTTTATAAAAGACCTTTAAATGTATAGGTGTTATATTTACATGTGTGCACGTGCTAGTAAAGTCATGCTCAAAATTCTCCAAGCCAGGCTTCAGCAATATGTGAACCGTGAACTCCCAGATGTTCAAGCAGGTTTTAGAAAAAGCAGAGGCACCAGAGATCAAATTGCCAACATCCGCTAGATCATGGAGAAAGCAAGAGAGTTCCAGAAAAACATCTATTTCTGCTTCATTGACTATGCCAAAGCCTTTGACTGTGTCGATCACAATAAACTGTGGAACATTCTGAAAGAGATGGGAATCCCAGACCACCTGACCTGCCTCTTGAGAAACCTGTATGCAGGTCAGGAAGCAACAGTCAGAACTGGAAATGGAACAACAGACTGGTTCCAAATAGGAAAAGGAGTACGTCAAGGTTGTATATTATCACCCTGCTTATTTAACTTCTATGCAGAGTACATCATGAGGAACGCTGGGCTGGAAGAAGCACAAGCTGGAATCAAGATTGCTGGGAGAAATATCAGTAATCTCAGATATGCAGATGACACCACCCTTATGGCAGAAGGTGAAGAGGAACTCAAAAGCCTCTTGATGAAAGTGAAAGAGGAGAGTGAAAAGGTTGGCTTGAAGCTCCACATTCAGAAAACAAAGATCATGGCATCTGGTCCCATCACTTCATGGCAAATAGATGGAAAAACAGTGGAGACAGTGTCAGACTTTATTTTTTGGGGCTCCAAAATCACTGCAGATGCTGATTGCAGCCATGAAATTAAAAGACGCTTACTCCTTGGAAGGAAAGTTATGAACAACCTAGATAGTATATTAAAAAGCAGAGACATTACTTTGCCAGCAAAGGTCCATCTAGTCAAGGCTATGGTTTTACCCGTGGTCATGTATGGATGTGAGATTTGGACTGTGAAGAAAGCTGATCACCGAAGAATTGATGCTTTTGAACTGTGGTGTTGGAGAAGACTGTTGAGAGTCCCTTGGACTGCAAGGAGATCCAATCAGTCTATTTTAAAGGAGATCAATCCTGGGTGTTCATTGGAGGGACTGATGCTAAAGCTGAAACTGCAATACTTTGGCCACCTCATGAGATGAGTTGACTCACTGGAAAAGACTCTGATGCTGGGAAAGTTTGGGGGCAGGAGGAGAAGGGGACAACAGAGAATGAGATGGCTGGATGGCATCACCAGCTCTATGGACATGAGTTTGAGTGAACTCCAGGAGTTGGTGATGGACAGGGAGGCCTGGCATGCTGTGATTCATGGGGTCGCAGAGAGTCGGACACGACTGAGCGACTGAACTGAACTGATGTTTTAAACCAGGACTTAGATTCCTGACATAACACCAACAGTAACAATTTTAGTGGGAAAAAAACTCCCAAGTTTCTACATTTTTGTGAAATCTTCTGATTTTGTAGAGGATGAATTGAAAGATTAAGACTATATGATACAAATAAAACCCACCTATAGGCAATACTTTGGCCACCTCATGCGATGAGTTGACTCACTGGAAAAGACTCTGATGCTGGGAAAAGTTGGAGGCGGGAGGAGAAGGGGACAACCAAGAATGAGATGGCTGGATGGCATCACCGGCTCTGTGGACATGAGTTCTAGTGAACTCCAGGAATTGGTGATGGACAGGGAGGCCTGGCGTGCTGTGATTCATGGGGTCGCGGAGAGCTGGACACAACTGAGCGACTGAACTGAACTGATAGGCTAAGTTTAGGTATAAGATATCAGTTTGGACCTCTGTGAATGTGCTGGCTACTTTACACATGACAACTGCTCCACAATGCTGCAGGAAACAAAGTTGAAAGGGAGAGGTAGAGGTAGGGAAAAGTAGGAAGAGGTAGAAGCCAATACATTCCAAGCAGGGAGCTGGCGATACACTTCCGCTACAAAAGAAATGGTGCAGAATTACACAATTGTCCTCAGCAATTGGGGAATACTGTGTAAACCATCTTAGACCACCTCTGCCTGTTTAATCTGTTTGGTATATAGCAAGGTAGTAACTCGAGTGATGATGACAATTTCTTTTCAACTTCAGCTTGTGGTGGTTCAGTCACTTACATTCTAGATGGCTTTACTCATTTTGATGGTGACTCACAGTTGACAATGCAAGAAGATGGAAGCCCCAGAAAGCACAATTTTGATTTCTATGTACATGAGAAGCAGCTGAAACTCTACATTCATCTTCAAAACTTTTATCGTCGGCTGATAAAAGTGCAACCCTAACTCTTGCCTTTTGGTTGTCAATGTTTTGGGATAATAATAGTTTTCCAGTGTGAACTCAGGAAATGCTCGATAAAAACATATCCATTCTTATGGACAGATGGATGAGAAATTCAATGCAAATGTAAACCACATGCTTCCAAAAACGTACATTGCAGAAGGTGAATGTTTTTTAAAAAATATACTTGGCACGTATTCCAGAGTCAGCTATAGCAGAGATGGAATTCCTTTTGAAAGTTCCAGATGTGATGACTGATCAGACAATATCACAATTGCTACTTAAATAAGATTGTGTCCAAGCTCTATAATGAGTTTTTGTGAAGTGGTAGTCATTTCCTCTCAGATATTATTCACAGAGTTAGCAAAGTGGGTTGAACTTTGCACAACAAGGCTTGTTTCTGAATTGCCAAAGTGAATAATCTCTGACATCAATGTATATTCTGAATTTAAGCAAAACTCAAGAAGTAAGGTGATTTCACTCAGAGCACTGTTTGAGGGTCTATGAGAATACTCTGTTGAGGCACAGTTTTTACCAGGAGGGTGTCTATTGTTATCTTATGCGCCTAAAGAGTCACATGAAAGGGAATGAGAAAGCATGTGTTACAGACTGAATTGTATCCCCCACTTCAAATTCATGCACTGAAGCCCTAAACTCTAATATCTTAGAATGTGATCATATTAGGAGATATGATTTCTAAAGTAGTAATTAAACTAAAACAAGGCTGTTAGTTCCTAACTGGTGTCATAAGTAGAGGAAATCTGGATACACGGGAAGATAGCAGGAATGTGTACTCACAGAGGAAACACTCTGTGAGGACACAGCAAGAAAGAAGACAACCACAAGCCATAGAGAGATGATTGAAAGATATATTTTCAACATTTTATAACTTACCAACTCCATTGCAACACAATTCTCTTAAAACGAATCCGTTTTAAGTGAAGAGTATGATGAGTTTGACAAATGTAGGCATTATCACCATAAGATGCAGAATAATTCCACTGTGCTCTTTTCCAGCTAATCCAGCTCACTGCTAGCCTTCATCAACCACTGGCATGCTTTCCATCTCTCTCCACTGAATTTGTCATTTCCAGAGTTTCATTTAAAGAGAATTATTCAGTGTGTACTTTTGTGTCTGGCTTTTCCTCTTTGCATTTTTGCTGTTTTTAGATCCATCCATATTATTAAATGTATCAATAGCTTGTTCTTTTATATTGCTGAGTAATATCTTGTATATTGTAACCCTGCTTATTTAACTTATATGCAGAGTACATCATGAGTAACGCTGGGCTGGAAGAATCACAAGCTGGAATCAAGATTTCTGGGAGAAATATCAATAACCTCAGATATGCAGATGACACCACCCTTATGGCAGAAAGTGAAGAGGAACTCAAAGGCCTCTTGATGAAAGTGAAAGAGGAGAGTGAAAAGGTTGGCTTAAAGCTCAACATTCAGAAAACTAAGATCATGGCATCTGGTCCCATCACTTCATGGGAAATAGATGGGGAAACAGTGGAAACAGTGTCAGACTTTATTTTTTGGGGTTCCAAAATCACTGCGGATGCTGATTGCAGCCATGAAATTAAAAGACGCTTACTCCTTGGAAGGAAAGTTATGACCAACCTAGATAGCATATTAAAGAGCAGAGACATTACTTTGCCAACCAAGGTCCGTCTAGTCAAGGCAATGGTTTTTCCCGTGGTCATGTATGGATGTGAGAGTTGGACTGTGAAGAAAGCTGAGCACCAAAGAATTGATGCTTTTGAACTGTGGTGTTGGAGAAGACTCTTGAGAGTCCCTTGGACTGCAATGTGACCCAACCAGTCCATTCTAGAGGAGATCAATCCTGGGTGTTCATTGGAGGGACTTATGCTAAAGCTGAAACTGCAATACTTTGGCCACCTCATGCGACGAGTTGACTCACTGGAAAAGACTCTGATGCTGGGAGCGATTGGGTGTAGGAGGAGACGGGGAAGACAGAGAATGAGGTGGCTGGATGGCATCACTGACTCGATGGACATGAGTTTGAGTGAACTCGGGAGTTGGTGATGGACAGGGAGGCCTGGCGTGCTGTGGTTCATGGGGTCGCTAAGAGTCGGACACGACTGAGCGACTGAACTGAACTGAACTGAATATCTTGTGACATGGATATTGTCACAGTTTGTTTATCTATTCGCCAGCTTATAGATATGCTTACAATTTTTGACTACTATGAATAAAACTCCTACAAGCATTCAAACACAAGTTTTTACATAGATATATATTTTCATTCTCTTTGATAAATATCTGAAAGTAGAATTGCTAGATCATATGGGAAATTTATGGTTAACGTGAAAGAAACTGCCAGTTTCCCAAAGTGAGGGTGTTATTTTATAGTTGAACCATAAATGGATGAAAGTTCCAAAATCCAACCCTTTTTATTGCTAATAATTTTTTTTTTTTAATTTAGCCATTCAAGTTTGTGAGGAGTGGAGCTCATTTTGTTTTGCAGTTGGAGTTGCATTTCTCTGATGGCTAATAATGATGAGTATCTTTTTATGTGCTCACTGGCCATTTGTAGTTTATTGTTTTTGAAACAACTATTCAAATATTTTGCTATTATCGGGTTTATGCTCTTTTTACTATTGAATTCTATAATGTAAGGCTACAAGTCTCTGGTCAAATATATGTATTGCATGCATTTTCTCCCATTCCGTGGCTTCCCTTTTTGTTTTCTTAATTATGTAATTCAATGAGCAAATTTTTTGATAATCAAACATCATTTTTTAGTGCTTTTGTGTCTTAAAATGTCTTTGCCTATCTCAAGGCTGAGAAGAATTTTCTTTCATTTTATTTTAGAAATTTTACCATTTTAACTGTTACATTTAGAACTATGATTCATTTTGTTAATTTTCAAATATGTCATGAGATAAGAGTCAATGTTCTTTATTTTATTGTCCAAATATCACTTGTTAAAAGGTAATATTCTTTATCCATTGACTACATTGTCATTCTTGGCAATAAATCAATGGAAGTTATATGTGTGATATATTTCTGGCATCCCCAGTCTCGACTATTTATTTATATGTCTGTCCCTGTGCCGATGCTACTGTCAAAATTACTGCCTTGTTATAATAATGAAAGACATATTTAACTGCTGTACTCCCTCAGTGATCTGAAACAGACTATTTGGGAGTTACCTAGCCGTGGAGGAACACATTTGGAAATATTATCGTCAAATTAATGAGACAACTCTAATATCATTTAAATTACCTGTAAATAGAAAAATAAACATCCAAATTTATAAGATACAGTTTCAGAAACAAGGGTTGTGGTGAAAGTCAAGTGGAAAACTGTGTAGCAAAGAGGGAATGGCAGTATGAAGCCTAGGAATAATGGAAAACAAAGTCATTCCAAATAGGAAAATACCATCCTTAGTGGAAAATACTTGAAATGTGTCTGAGTTGTGTTATAATAGCAGTCAGTTCAGTTCAGTTCAGTTCAGTCGCTCAGTTGTGTCCGACTCTTGGCGACCCCATGAATCACAGCACTCCAGGCCTCCCTGTCTATCACCAACTCTCAGAGTTCACTCAAATTCACCTTCATCAAGTTGGTGATGCCATCCAGTAGTTATAGGAATTCACAATGAAGAGAAATTAAATCTAAATTACAATAAGCCCAGGGAAGAAGAGATTCAAATGAAAAGTTAATGAGAGACATGAAGGAAAAAAAGTGAAGAAGTTATTTTGAAAAGTGGAAAGAATCACAGAGGATGTGAGAGCAATAGAAGGTAGGCAAGGAAGGTATAATACATTCATATAACTATTCATGGAAAAAATAAAAAATCAATAGAATATTTTAAACTCTTATTCTAGAAAACTTCCTAGAAATAAAAGGAGACCTATATCTATATATTGAAAGTCCTCGTTGTATATCTTAGAAAACTGGTATGTCCTGATAAATCTATTATAGACTTAAAACAAAATTAAAAATTGAGAACAAACATTCAGGGGATCCAAGAAAAAAAGATAGTCGTTCAGAAAAGGGAAGAAAATACTGCTGATGAGCTTCTCAGCAACCACATATAAGCAAGAAAACGGTGAGCCAACTTTCAAGTAACTATACAAAACAAAGTGAGAATCAATGAATTTTATATCCAGCTAAGACTTCCTTACCAAGGAAAGTTAATCTATTGACCATGGACTTCCTGACAACTGCCAATGAAGCAATAGAAGAATAGAACAACATTTTCAGAAACTCAGTAAAACAAACATGGAGACAAGGGTGTTATATTCTTCAAATGTTAAGGCTATAAAAAAGTAGTTATAATCTTGCAGGATCTCAAGAAATACTCTACTCATGAGCCTAATCTGAGAAACTCAACAGAAGGATGAACTTTATCCAAGAGATTACTGAGAAGCTTTAGCAAGGGCAGATGGATTTAATATGTGTGCATAATTTTTTTGTCAACTTATTCCATGGGTAAACTGAAGCAACCACTATCGCGCAATCAAGATATAGGGGGCACTTCCCTGGTGGCTCAGTGGTAGAGAGTCAGCTTACCAATGCAGGAGACATGGGTTAGATCCCGGTCTGGGAAGGGATATGTTGCAAAGCAACTAGGTGTGTGTGCCACAACTATTAAGCCTGTGCTCTAGATTCTGGGAGCTGCAACTACTGAGAACATGTGCTGCAACTACTGAAGCCCACGCAGCCTAGAGTCTGTGCTCTGCAACTAGAGAGTAGCCCCCCACTCACTGCAACTAGAGAAAAACCTGTGCAGCAATGAAGACTCAGCACAGCCCAAAAAAATGAATAAATAAAGTTTTGTTTTGTTTTTAATACAGGGGATTTGGGGCACCTTGTGACACATCCAGACTCTCCACTACAGTTTTGATGGTGGAGTGAGGGCTGGCCACAGCTTCTTCTGGGGTACATGGTTGGAGATGGACAGTTATTATCTAACATTCTGTCTTGCTACGTAGTCCTTCTCTTAGTGTCTTGGCTAGAGAGAGCATACTTTTCTTGGGGCTTTTTAAAAATGTTCCCACTGGCATTATTGAGAAGCTGGCCTCTCCAGACCCAATGTGGGAAAGATGAGTCAGAAAGAAAAGCTCAGAGAGCTCAGAACTCTGTCATTCCTTGGGTCCTAAGCTCCCTGTTTGGTGGTCTTCCCTCTACTTTTCAGAGCCTTCTTATATCTTTCAATATATAATATCCAGGAATTTTAGATGTACTCAGTAGGAGGACAGTGGAAAGTATATTTATTCCATCTGTTGCTCCTTACCTCTTCCAGCAATTGTTCTCACTAAAAGGCATAATTGAGTTCATTTTCTCTGGACACATTTCTTCATCTGCTACAATCAAACACAATTAAATTAACTCAACATTGGTAAATGGTTTTCCTTGCTTGGTTAACAAATGAGCTACACAGGCATTTACTATAATTTCAGCTTTATTTCAATATTTTAAATCTTTAAAAAATTTTGTCTCAATGAGCTATTCCATTATAAGATGTCTAATTTTTCTGAAAATTGCTTTTCTGTAAGTGGGATTATTATAATGAATGCTTAATCTAATAATATCAATGCATATAGTGTTAGTTTAGCACAGTTACAGTGTCACTGCCTAATAAACACAATGCTTTGCCCTCTAATTGGGTAACAAAGAATTCACCCTCCAATCATTCTTGAAAGTACAGCAGGCAAACCCATCTTTTCTTTCTTGATTTTGACATGTTGTGTAGGTACTGTAATCAAAAAATAAATAATTAAATGTAATGGCATAGTGATAAGCATGACATTCAAAATGCTGTTATAATTGGATTGCAGTAATTTGCAGTATACCAAGTAGCCTGCCTCTTGAGAAACCTATATGCAGGTCAGGAAGCAACAGTTAGAACTGGACATGGAACAAGAGACTGGTTCCAAATAGGAAAAGGAGTACGTCAAGGCTGTATATTGTCACCCTGCTTATTTAACTTATATGCAGAGTGCATCATGAGGAACGCTGGGCTGGAAGAAGCACAAGCTGGAATCAAGATTGCCAGGAGAAATATCAATAACCTCAGATATGCAGATGATACCACCCTTATGGCCGAAAGTGGAGAGGAACTCAAAAGCCTCTTGAGGAGAGTGAAAAAGTTGGCTTAAAGCTCAACATTCAGAAAACTAAGATCATGGCATCTGGTCCCATCACTTCATGGGAAATAGATCAAGAAACAGTGTCAGACTTTAATTTTGGGGCTCCAAAATCACTGCAGATGGTGACTGCAGCCATGAAATTAAAAGATGCTTACTCCTTGGAAGGAAAGTTATGACCAGCCTAGACAGCATATTAAAAAGCAGAGACATTACTTTGCCAACCAAGGTCTGTCTAGTCAAGGCTATGGTTTTTCCTGTGGTTATGTATGGATGTGAGAGTTGGACTGTGAAGAAAGCTGAGCACCGAAGAATTGATGCTTTTGAACTGTGGTATTGGAGAAGACTCTTGAGTCCCTTGGACTGCAAGGAGATCCAACCAGTCCATTCTAAAGGAGATCAGTCCTGGGTGTTCATTGGAAGGACTGATGCTAAAGCTGAAACTGCAATACTTTGGCCACCTCATGCAACGAGTTGACTCACTGGAAAAGACCCTCATGCTGGGAGGGATTGGGGGCGGGAGGAGAAGGGGATGACAGAGAATGAGATGGCTGGATGGCATCACTGACTCTGTGGACATGAGTTTGAGTGAACTCGGGAGTTGGTGATGGACAGGGAGGCCTGGCGTGCTGTGATTCATGGGGTCGCAAAGAGTCGGATACGACTGAGCGACTGAACTGAACTGAAGTAGCAACAGAAAGCAGTGAAACTGTTATATCTAATCCTGTCACAATTACTCAATGCTGTTGCTACAGTATGAAAGCAGTATAGACCATACAACTGAATGAGTATGGCTGTGTTTCAATAAAACTTTATTTACAAATTCTGGAACCCATGACCTGAGGGGGAAAAATACACACTGGATGTGAAATTTATAAACAAGCAAGTATAATCTGTAAAGATAAAATAGCTGTTTCCTCTAGGAGGTATAGAGGAAAGAAGGCTGATTTGAAAGAGACAAGAAGGAGCTTTCTTGAGTTACAGAAATATTTTATATCTTGTTTGGGGCGTTGGTTACATGGGTTTATACATTTTCGCAACATTAAACTGTACACTTAAATCTGTGCATTTTACTAAATGTAATTATACTGCAATAAAGCATGGAAATATAATGACAAACTCTATTATTAACACATGGAAAAACTTGAATAGACTGTATACTAAATAACAGGATTGTATCTGTGCTAAATTTCTTGAGTTTGATAGCTGTATTGTGGTTCGATTCCCTGGGTCAGGAAGATCCCCTGAAGAAGGAAACAGCAACCTACTCCAGTTTTCTTGCCTGGGAAATCCCATGGACAGGGAGCCTAGTGGAGTACAGTCCATGGGATTGCAAAGAGTTGCATACGACTTAGCAACTAAACAACAACAAAAAACGTGGTTTCAAGGAGACTATTCTTGTTGATAGATACATCTGAAATATTTAGGAGAGTAATATCGTGATATCTAGGAACTGCTTCTTAAATAGTTTAGCTGAAGTGAATGTGTATTTATGTTTGTGTTTCTGTTTATGTACAAAGAAAGAGGTTGAACAAATGCTTAAAAGAGTTAATAACTGGTGAATTTTGGTAAAGGTTCTACTCTACTCTCAGCAACTAAAGTCATAACTAGGTAAGTAACAACAGGTGCCAGAGTAAAGAAATATAAAGCTCTGAGCGGGGGAAAGGCTGTGAAGTCAGGGTTTAGAAGATAGGACAAGATGACTTGTCAGGTGTACAAGAATCTTCAAGGCTGGGCATTTCCTCTCTCGAGTTTGACAGTTGGCATGAGATTCAGTGCTAGAGAAGAATTAAATAAATACAAGTCCTAAACAAATTATCCTAGACCATGCAATCTAAAGCAAAGTCCATCACACTCCAGCATCTGAAACTGTACCATGTAAATATATCCACTCGGGTTTCTCTGGTAGCTCAGCTGGTAAAAAATCCACCTGCCTGGGTTCAGTCCCTGGGATAGGAAGATCCCCTGGATGAGGGCATGAAAACCCACTCAAGTATTCTTCCCTGAGGAATCCTCAGGGACAGAGGAGCCTGGCAGGCTACAATCCATGGGGTCACAAACAGTTGGACATGACTGAATGACTAAACACAGCACAACAAGGCAACTATGTCCAGGGCATCATTCTTTCTCCATTGCTTTGGGAGGCTCCACTTCCAATCTGACACCATGCCCTGAAACAGGAACATAAGTCTGAAAATAAATTAATTCAATCATGAAAAAATGAATATGTCTCTTAAAATTATTTCAATGAATAATTTATTTCACATAGTAAGTGAGTGACAGAACCCTCCTTGTCTAAGGCACTGGTATTGTCATTTTTTAAAAAAAATTTTGGTCTAAATAGCAATACTACATGTAAAAATATTCAGTATCAGAATCTTACTATAAAAAACACCTATCCACATAACATTCATCCTTCCTTAATCCTTGCCTAGCTGTGTTTCACAATAGTATTGCTCTGTGGTATATTTTCTGTAAAACAAATGGAACTTATTTTATATCTGTACATTTAAATTCTCAATTAGAAAATACCGATGTATTAAATTTTTATATTCTCTGGAGTTTGCAATAGTTATCTATATTGTTATAAACTTTTAACTACTGGCAGCATCAATGGATTTCAGTCATCCCATAGTCCTATTGTCTTATAGGTATAATTATTTTTTAACGGGTTTGAAGTTTTAGTCCTGGTTATTCAATATTAAAAGAAAACATATTGATTATTTCAAACTGGGTACATAATAGTGTATTTAGGTTGAGTGAATAAGGTAATTTGGTAAACATATGTTAGAGTTTCTTCTCCCCTGGCCCCAAATGTCAAGCTATCACTAAGAAATTTTTTTTTTCAATAAGCTCAAGAATATAAATAACATGTCAATATGTTCAGGATTTTTTCTTTTCAGCCTTTACACATTTACTAGTGCAATTTTTCTCTAGCTTGTGATTTGGACATAGATTACATTGTCAGTGATACGATATTTAATCAGTACTTCATAGTCTGGGCTTACCAGGTGGCTCAGTGGTAAAGAATCCACCTGCCAATGCAGGAGACATGAGTTTGATCTCTGGGTTGGGAAGATCCCCTGGAGAAGGAAATGGCAACCCATTCCAGTATTCTTGTCTGGAAAATCTCATGAACAGAAGAGCCTGGTGGGCTACAGTCCATGGGGTTTCAAAGAATTGGACACGACTGAGCAACTTCACTTTCACTTTTCACTTTCATGCATTGGAGAAGGAAATGGCAACCCACTCCCGCATTCTTGCCTGGAGAATCCCAGGGACAGGGGAGCCTGGTGGGCTGTTGTCTATGGGGTCGCACAGATTCAGACACGATTGAAGTGACTTAGCAGCAGTAGCAGCAGAGCGACTAACACTAATACTCATAGTTAAATAAGTAGAAATCGCTTACTCCAACAGCAATAAATAGCATATTTCTTGGTGATAGTGGTAATAAATATTGGTTAAGGAAACAGACCTGGCTGTTTGAATGGATGATACTTAGTCAAGAGAGCCCAAAATGGGTATTTGAATGATTAGAATAGATTTGACAGAAAAGCAGAGTAAAGATCTAAGTTCTGGCTCAGGGAAAAGACTTGTGCAATTTTGATAATTAAAGGAGGTTTCCAGGTATTTGCAAAGTCAATACCATGAGGAATAATGAATCATTTCCTTATTTCGCTTAGTCGTGTCCAACTCTTTGCAACCCCATGGACTATACAGTCCATGGAATTCTCTAGGCCAGAATACTGGAGTGGGTAGCCTTTCCCTTCTCCAGGGGATCTTCCCAACCCAGGGATCGAACCCAGGTCTCCCACATTGCAGGCGGATTATTTACCAACTGAGCCACAAGGGAAGCCCCATTTCCTTATGGTGTTTTGTAAATAACACTGCTGCTGCTGCTGCTAAGTCACTTCAGTCGTGTCCGACTCTGTGTGACCCCACAGACGGAAGCCAACCAGGTTCCCCCGTCCCTGGGATTCTCCAGGCAAGAACACCGGAGTGGGTTGCCATTTCCTTCTCCAATGTGTGAAAAGTGAAAGTGAAGTCGCTCAGTCGAGTCCGACCCTTAGCGACCCCACGGACTGCAGCCTACCAGGCTCCTCCGTCCATGGGATTTTCCAGGCAAGAGTACTGGAGTGGCTTGCCATTGCCTTCTCTAGCTTTCCATTAAACCTGTAAAGCTAATATTATTATCCTAGCACACTGATGTGGCTAGGATTCCTTCCAGAATAATATTTTAAACCTAAAATATATACCAGTTTGTAATTTACCAATTACACAAATCATGTTTCATTAGTCTATTTTATGACTTTTAGGCAAAGAAATCATAGATTGCTGACTCAGCACCACACTGCAGAGACCAGTTCAGGGTCCAATAATCATTCTATTTGATGCAAATGAAATTAAAACAGAATTTGGATGCCATATGTTTAACACTTCTTTCCACAATGTCAGTCAACATGAATTCAGTGTCTCCTCTGTACCTCCGCCAGGTGATCAAGGTCAATATCAATAGTGATCAGTCATGTCCATAGTGGGCACCTTTGATAAAATATGACAAGGACACCTCTCTCTGATCTTCCTCCCCCAAACTTAGAACCAAAATCTGAAAATGAGAAAGACAACAGATGGATCCCAGTTGATAGACATTCTCCAAACACCTGATCAGGACTCACCCAGATTGTTGAGGTCATCAAAAACAAGGAAAGCCTGAGAAACTATCACAGGCAGAAGGAGCCAAGGAGACAAAATGACTTAAGTATAATTTAGTTAGGCACCAAGTGTCTTGGATGGACCCTGGTAGAAAAAGTGTATGAGGTAAAAAGTAAGAAAATCTGAATCAACTATGGACTTTAGCTAATAAAAAAGTGTCCATATTGTTTCATTCATTGAAACAAATGTACCGTAATAATGTAAGATGTTAATAACAGTAGGAACAAGGATTGGGATATACGGGAGCTCTTGTTCTTCAGTTCAGTCGCTCAGTCATGTCCAACTCTTTGCGATCCCATGGACTGCAGCACACCAGATCTCCCTGTCCATCATCAACTTCCGGAGTTTACTCAAACTCATGTCCATTGAGTCGGTGATGCCACCCAACCACCTCATCCTCTGTCATCCCCTTCTATCCTGCTTTCAATCTTTCCCAGTATCCAAGTCTTTTCAAATGAGTCAGTTCTTCGCATCAGATGGCCAAAGTATTGGAGTTTCAGCTTCAATTAATATACAGGACTGATTTCCTTTAGGATGGACTGGTTGGATCCAGTCCTTCCAATGAATATACAGGACTGATTTCCTTTAGGATGGACTGGTTGGATCTCCTTGCAGTCTCGTTCTTAACTTCACAATTTTTCTGTAAATCTAAACATATTTTAAAATTAAGAGTTTGATTTAAAAAAAGGTCCTCCTTCACATCTTACTAGAGGTTATTGTCACCTTTCCTCTCCAAAATAATTCCACATATGTTGTCGTGTATCTTATCAAACATTATATTTAGCATATGCACAATAAAATATTACCTGTGAAACAGAGTTACATCATACACTGATGATAGAGGAATTATAGGATTTAGTTATCTTCAATTTTGTAATCTTCCTCTTGTTTCTCTGGCAAAACTAAACTCTAAAACCTGCATTTGCAAATTACCTTAACATTAAAAATCTTATCATATAACTCAGTGGAACTGACAGATATTTATATCATTCTCAAGGCTGCAAAAAGAAACCTGAGGCTTTGACAAGGCTGGGACTGAACCCAGGTGTTCTGGCTCCTAAGATGACACTTCATTCCTGTACCACTTAGTTTGCCTCTTACCCTTCATTCGTGGCGTTTAAAACAAACCTACTCTAATAAGCAAATAAAATATTCAATTATGTGGCAACAGATGATATCTTGTTCAAGGAATTTCATCAATAGAAAAATAACTTCAAATACCAAGTATTCAAATGCAAAAATGTATGACTAAGCCCAGCCTCTGGAAACTGACAAAGCTATCTTTTCAGTCATCTATGCCTATGGCAAATTTTCCCAATCGATGGGCCAGAAATTGAGACAAAATATTTTTCAAGAAATCAAAGTTGAAATAAGCAATACTTAAAGGGGCCAAAATCATCAAATGTGGAGAGACCGTGAAGCTCAACTGTGAGGTTCTGATTGGCAGCTGCCATTTCTCCTTTGACTGGGACTGGGAGAGTTGTGTACTTTGTGCCTCTGCTTTTTTAAAAAACTTTTTTTATTGTATTTGTCAAAAGCTATAGAGACAGACACTGTTCTTCATTTCAGAATATCTTAAATTGTGCGTAATGACTTCAGCTGTGAATGGATACAATAAAGACAAGCAATAATAAATAAACTATTATATTTCTGGGTGGCAGAAGTAGTTCCAGCTGTTGCTCTAATTCTATCTTTGTAGAAAACTGCTTTCAGCAAACTCATCCCAAATTGCTTCACTAGCTTGGATGACTGAGATATCTTCTGAAAGCTTAAAAAAATGTGGTTCAGAACAATTAGGTCAGAAGTGTAACAAAGTAAATGGGGGGATAGATAATCTCTTCAAGGAATTTATATTGAACTGAAGGGGGAAGGATATTTATCAAAATTCAATTTTATATTTGCTAAAACTAGAAATTCACAGGTACTTAATTTGATTAGAAAAAAGCAATTTACTGTCATCAACTATTTGTAGAATATGTGTATCACAAAATGGTGAATTTATTTATTATTTTTTCCAGTTAGAGACAAAAACACTCTTGTGGATTAAATTATATCATATCATTAATAATATTCTTAGATTTATGAAATCAACTTGATCCTTTCACATCAATATAAAGTTCATTGAATGTCTGTGTCCTACATCAAGTCCTGGAAAAAAATAGATGAGAATTTTGTCAAATCTAGAGAATGCAAAATCTACAAGCATGAAGCTAAAATATTTTAGAGCTTCGAGGGACATAAAAGATGATATAATCCATACACATTATTTTACAGATGGGGAAGTTGAATACCAGAACGATAAACCACATTGCACCACTTGATACATGAATTTGTTAAAAAGCTGGCCCTAGTACACATGTTCAATTATAACTAATCATGTTCCATTTCTGTTTCATCATGATTCCTCTCAATGAAGGTCTCTCCGGGAAGCCTGGTTTCACCCACTAAAATTCATTGTGTGGATTTTTTGCAACCCCATAGACTGGGGCCCACCAGGCTCCTCTGTCCATGGGATTTCTCAGGCAAGAATACTGGAGTGGGTTTTCATTTCCTCCTCCAGTGGATCTTCCAGACCCAGGGATTAAACCCATGTCTCCTGCACTGGCAGGCAGGTTCTTTACCACTGTGCCACCTAGGAAACCAAGATTTCTCAAAGTTTGGTTTGTAGAAAAGTAGGACCAAAATGAGCTGGATGTTTCATGCTAACTCCTGGGTCCTATCCACAATTCCTCATTGAGAACCTGCCAGGCATTTGGGGTTGGGGACAAGCTGTGGTTTTAAAAAGCCATGAGGGGGATTCTTCTGAATTCTACTTGTGAATAATTGCACTAAATTGGTGTGTATAAACTTTGTCTGATCATAATTCACCTGGAGGACTTATTAAAAATGGAAAATTCTACTGCATAGGACCACATATGTACACATGCACACACACACACACACACACAAATGAATCCAGGTTTTCAAATGGTGAAAACTTATACGTAATCTAGTTAATGTACAATACAATTTCCTGGTTTTAATATTATTCCATAGCTACAGATAGCTATATGATTTTTTCAGCAGTCATGTACAGATGTGAGAGTTGGCTAAGTGGGGCAGAACGGATGCTTTCGAATTGTAGTGCTGAAGAAGATTCTTGAGAGTACCTTAGACTGCAAGGTACTGACAACAAAGCAGTCAATCCTGAAGGAAATGAAACAGTGAGAAAATATTGAGAATTTTTAATCATTAATGATAAAATGTCTAGGGGTAAGTACAGATCCATGGGCATGGCCCATCACAAAGTTGGTAGGAAAATTAAAGAAATTGGAGCTTCTATGTGAGGTTTTCTACTCCAGTTATATTTTTGCTTCACCCCAAATCTAACCTATTATTAATTTCAAGTTCTGTTCATGAAGCACAGAACATCTGGGGTCTGTGGATTATTAGGCAATGATGAAAGAAAAACAACATACAGCCACAAAGCCTCCACTGTGGAAAGTCAAGGACAATCTACTTCAAATCAGCATTTTAAAATTCTACAGCTAATCATTCCAAACTGCTGTTTGGTGAGTTGAGTAAGAGATATAATTCCCCAAGACTCTGGCTGCTGCCAGAAACAGCAATCATAGCAGGAAGAGTGCCTTTGAGTACCCCATTCCAGTCCCTGGAGCAGCTGTGCAGTTCCAAGGGACAAGACAGCATACACCAAAAGGCCAGAATCCACCAGACCAGCCCCAGTTCTGTCAGGTATACCTTTGAATGAACTTTGTCATTTTTTCATTTGTATTGAAAATCTGGATATTTTTTCAGCTGATAATGTGTTTAGGTCCTGAACTTGCAAGGGTATACAGCGCAGGTTATACTTTATGCGGGTGATCCTGTGCCCCTCACAGAAAGTGACCTTTTGAAGGCTTTCTGTTTCTATACCTCATCATCTGACGCTGGAGAGTCACCCTTTCCTGGTGCTCCTCCCGACTAGACTAATGTGGAATTCATACCCCTCATGAGACATTAAGTTGTACATGGGAGTTTCCTACATTCATGGATTATCTCTCCTCTTATACTATAAGCTCCTCGAGGGACAATTTTCACTCTTTCCTATGTCACAACACCTGGAACATGACAGATAAATTAATTCTGATTAGTTGAATATATTTCTGCTTATTCTAGTACCAATATCATAACTATCATTACCTACAAATCATAGTATGTGTAGCATGATTTTGGCCCAGTGATAAAGAATCCATCTGCTATTGCAGGAGATCGCAAGTTCGATCCCTTGATTGGGAGGATTCCCTGGATAAGGAAATGGCAACCCACTCCAGTATTCTTGCCTGGAGAATTCCATGGATAGAGGGGCCCGATAGGCTACAGTTCATGGGGTCGCAGAAAGTCAGATAAGACTTAAAGACTAACCAACAACAGTGACAACAAAGCATTTTATGGTAACTATCTTTTCAATTGCTCCTGTTATATGTGTACATAAGTACACACATTTTTGTTATACACACATACTTATATAATATATATCATACACATATATACAGTTTCCCTGTGGCTCAGTAGGTAAAGAATCTGCCAGCAATGTATAAGACCACCTGCAACGCATAGACAGCCTGCAATGAAGGAGACCAGAGTCCAGTCCCTGGGTGAGGAAGATTCCCTGGAGAAGGAAATGACAACCCACTCCAGTGTTCCTGCCTGGGAAGTCCCATAGACAGAAAGCCTGGAGGGATACAGTCCATGGGGTCACAAGAGTTGGACACGACTTAGTGAATAAACCACCACCACACATATACCTAATATATAATCTCTGTTGTTAAATAGGCATTCTTTTATGATCAGTTCCTAGCACACTCCCTTGCACATGGTGACAGTCAAAAAACATTTTTTAAATTAATTAATTAATTTTAATTGGAGGCTAATTACTTTACAATATTGTAGTTGTTTTTGCCATACATTGACATGAATCAGCCATGGGTGCACATGTATCCCCCATCCTGAAACCCCCTCCTACCTCCCTCCCATCCCATCCCCCAGGGCCATCCCAGTGCACCGGCCCTGAGTACCCTGTCTCATGTAATGAATCTGGACTGGCAGTCTATTTCACATATGGTAATATACATGTTTCAATACTATTTTCTCAAATCATCCCACTTAAATCAAATAATTTAAGTAGCAGTAACAAAAAATCAAAAGGAAAATAAATGTTTTTACTTATACAGAACTGGACAGGTTTGAATTTTTAGATATTTTCTAAAAATGAAGAAAAGGATTGACATATTTTTTGCAATTAGTTATATTTCTCTTCCTCATGATATCAATGCATTCAGATGGATGGTGAGATTTAAAATTCTCATGTATATGAATAATGAGCCCTTGTTCACTTTTTTTCATTCCAACTACTTCACACCCTAAGGCATTCAGATGCTTTCTTAGATTCAAAGTAAACAAAGTTTATCAATGATAAAAACTTCTGAATAAAACTATATTCCTAATGATATTGAATTCTGTTTTCAATGCTATTAATTTCTGTCAATGAAAGTAACTTTTTCCTTGATGTAATCAAATTCCTATTATAACTTTATTACCTTTGGAAATCATGTCTGCCAGTTTCCAAAGTTAGATTTGCCAATGAGATATTTTTAAAATATCTTGTCTAAATATGAGCACTATTTCAGAATAATTTCTCAAGCTGATTTCATTAAATATAGCATTCCTGATAACTTGTAGAGATGATCCAGTTGGTGAGGCGGGGGGTAAATGGAAAATTTAATTTCCATTTCAGATTTTAAACGCTACAATTCATCTGTATTTTGATTCAGTTACTCATTCATTCATATATAACGGAGCTTTTGTCATATGTAAAACATTGTGTCATGTTTATACTGTAAGACATGTAAATCCTAATAAGGAAGATATACTTATTGTCCTTATGGAATTCACAGTTTAGAATAGAAAATTGATGCCCACAGATCTAATAGTACAACATATACACATCATGTATTGTTACATTGGTAACATTCCTCATCTTAATAACTGGCAGTGTCAAGTTTCAAAACTATAGAATCTGCCTGGCTTAGAGACTTTACTATACTGGGGATAGTAATGACTTCTTTTCAGTTCTATGTCTGGGAGAATTACTACATCATTAAGAGAAACAGTAGGAGCTTCCCTGATGGTCCAGTGGTTAAGACTCCATGCTTCTTCCATTGCAGGGGGCACAGGTTTGATCCCTGGTTTGGGAACTAAGATCCCACATACCGTGGGCATGACCAAAACAAGCAAACAAACAAGAGAAACAGGGAACTCAGAGGGGAAAGAAGTAATTTTGAAAGTAAAAAAACAAAAAACAAAAAACAAAACATTGGTTATGACCATACAGTAATTACTGTGAAGTACTGACCAGATAACTACCTCAGTTCAGTTCAGTCGCTCAGTCGGGTCTGACTCTTTGCGACCCCATGAATCACAGCACGCCAGGCCTCCTGTCCATCACCAGCTCCCGGAGTTCACTCAAACTCATGTCCATCAAGTCGGTGATGCCATCCAGCCATCTCATTCTCTGTCGTCCCCGTCTCCTCCCACCCCTAATCCTTCCCAGCATCAGAGTCTTTTCCAGTGAGTCAACTCGTCGCATGAGGTGGCCAAAGTATTGGAGTTTCAGCTTTAGCACCAGTCCTTCCAATGAACACCCAGGATTACTAGACATGCATTATAGGCATTTGTAGGACTAATGAATAGATTAAGAGCTGGAGTTAAAATCTTCAAAAGACAACTAAACCCAGAGATGTCATTTGTCAAGTCAGCAAACCATTCCTGTATCTCCTAGAAATGTGTATCCTCCTTCAACTGTCATTTTTTTAAGTTGAAAAAATGAATACAACTGATATTGTGAGAATGGTTGAATCATCAACTAAGAAATGACTTAAAGGAAAATAATTAATCAAACAAAATTAAGAGTTATGCTTGCTTAATAAAGCAAACAAAAACAATCCTTATTAAAAGAATTAAATACTTAGGAATATATCTACCTAAGGAAACAAAAGACTTGTACATAGAAAACTATAAAACACTAGTGAAAGTAATCAAAGAGGACACTCATAGATGGAGAAATATACTGTGTTTGTGGATTGGAAGAATAAATATTGTAAAAATGAGTATACTACCCAAAGTTATTTATACATTCAATGCAATCCCTATCAAGCTACCAACGATATTTTTCACAGACCTAGAACAAATAATCTCACAGTTTGTATGGAAATACAAAAAACCTCGAATAGCCAAAGCAATCTTGAGGAAGAAAAATGGAACTGGGGGAATTAACCTGCCGGACTTCAGGCTCTGCTACAAAGCCACAGTCATCAAGACAGTATGGTACTGGCATAAAGACAGAAATATAGATCAATGGAACAAAATAGAAAGCCCAGAGATAAATCCACGCACCTATGGACACCTTATCTTTGACAAAGGAGGCAAGAATATAAAATGGACAAAAGACAGTCTCTTTAACAAGTGGTGCTGGGAAAACTGGTCAGCCACTTGTAAAAGAATGAAACTAGAACACTTCCTAACACCATACACAAAAATAAACTCAAAATGGATTAGAGAGCTAAATGTAAGACCAGATTCTATAAAACTCCTAGAGGAGAACATAGGCAAAACACTCTCCGACATAAATCACAGCAGGATCCTCCAAGACCCACCTCCCAGAATATTGGAAATAAAAGCAAAAATAAACAAATGGGACCTAATTAAAATCAAAAGCTTCTGCACAGCAAAGGAAACTATAAACAAGGTGAAAAGACAGCATTCAGAATAGGAGAAAATAATAGCAAATGAAGCAACTGATAAAGGATTAATCTCCAAAATATACAAGCAGCTCCTGCTGCTCAATTACAGAAAAATAAATGACCCAATCAAAAAATGGGCCAAAGAACTAAACAGACATTTCTCCAAAGAAGACAGAAAGATGGCTAACAAACACATGAAAAAATGCTCAACATCCCTCACAATCAGAGAAATGCAAATCAAAACCACAATGAGATACCATTTCACACCAGTCAGAATGGCTGCTATCCAAAAGTCTACACATGCAATAAATGCTGGAGAGGGTGTGGAGAGAAGGGAACCCTCTTACACTGTTGGTGGGAATGCAAACTAGTACAGCCACTACAGAGAACAGTGTGGAGATTCCTTAAAAAACTGGAAATAGAACTGCCATATGATCCAGCAATCGCACTCCTGGGTATACACACCAAGGAAACCAGAATTGAAAGAGACACATGTACTCCAATGTTCATTGCAGCACTGTTTATAATAGCCAGGACATGGAAGCAACCTAGATGTCCATCTGCAGATGAATGGATAAGAAAGCTTTGGTACATATACACAATGGAGTATTACTCAGCCATTGAAAAGAATGCATTTGAATCAGTTTTATTGAGGTGGATGAAACTGGAGCCTATTATACAGAGTGAAGTAAACCAGAAAGAAAAACACCAATACAGTATACTAACGCATATAAGGTTGGCTTGAAGCTCAACATTCAGAAAACAAAGATCATGGCATCTGGTCCCGTCACTTCATGGGAAATAGATGGAAAAACAGTGGAAACAGTGTCAGACTTCGTTTTTTTGGGCTCCAAAATCACTGCAGATGCTGATTGCAGCCATGAAACTAAAAGACGCTTGCTCCTTGGAAGGAAAGTTATGACCAACCTTGATAGTATATTAAAAAGCAGAGACATTACTTTGCCAACCAAGGTCCGTCTAGTCAAGGCAATGGTTTTTCCCGTGGTCATGTATGGATGTGAGAGTTGGACTGTGAAGAAGGCTGATCGCCGAAGAATCAATGCTTTTGAACTGTGGTGTTGGAGAAGACTCTTGAGAGTCCCTTATACTGCAAGGAGATCCAACCAGTCCATTCTAGAGAAGATCAATCCTGGATGTTCATTGGATGGACTGATGCTAAAGCTGAAACTGCAATACTTTGGCCACCTCATGCGACGAGTTGACTCACTGGAAAAGACTCTGATGCTGGGAAAGGTTGGGGGCGGGAGGAGAAGGGGACGACGGAGAATGAGATGGCTGGATGGCATCACCGACTCTATGGACATGAGTTTGGGTGAACTCCGGGAGTTGGTGATGGACAGGGAGGCCTGGCGTGCTGTGATTCATGGGGTCGCGGAGAATCGGACACGACTGAGCGACTGAACTGAACTGAACTGAACTGAACGCATATATATGGAATTTAGAAAGATGGTAATGATAACCCTGTACGAGACAGCAAAAGAGACACAGATGTATAGAACAGTCTTTGGGACTCTGTGGGAGAGGGTGAGGGTGGGATGATTTGGGAGAATGGCATTGAAACATGTATGTTGTCATATGTGAAACGAATCACCAGTTCAGGGTCGATGCATGTTACGGGATGCTCGGGGCTGGTGTGCGGGGATGACCCAGAGGGAGGATAAAGGGAGGAGGGAGGTGGGGGTTCAGGAAGGGGAACTCATGTACACCCGGGGTGGATTCATGTCAATGTATGGCAAAACCAACCAATATAATATTGTAAAAGAGAGGGAAAAAAAGTGCTTACAATTCTGTAGCTACATGACTATAACTTGTCACTGACCATTATAATAACCAATTAAAATGAATAAAATCTGCACCCCAACTTATAGTCAGTAAGTAAAAATGAAAGAATTTTTAATGAGATCCCCAAACTATATCATCATCCCGATTTAAAGAAGGATATTTCTAAAGTACACCCTGCCTTTTATTTTTCATATCTATGGCTTGAGTAATGAAGTTTCTTTCAGAGTAACACAAGTCTCTTTGCTTCGTGGTTTTACACTCTCCACCCAGTCCCCTTGTTTTAATCTACTTAAGTGAATAAAATCTAGCAACACAAAATAGACCAAATAGAGAGATAAGTAAATGCATTCTTTTGTTGAAATATTTGATATACAGAAACTACAGTTTAGGAATCCTCCAATATACATTGTGGCAAAGCTTAAAAAAAAACATTCTTTACTCCATACCACTGGGAATCCCTAGAGGCTTAGCACTCAAGTATCCACCTGCAGTGGAGGAGACTCGTGTTCAATTCCTGGATCAGAAAGATCTCCTGGTGATGCAATGGCAACCCACTTCAGTATTCTTGCCTGGAAAAATCCTATGGACAGAGGAGCCTGGTGGGCTACAATCCACTGGGTCACAACGAGTTGGACATGACTGAACGACTAAACTACCACCACCACTTCGTAAATTAGATGTCACTCTAGTTTTTCTGAAGGCAATCAAAATGAATGTTAACCATTTAAATGGAATGGGTGGGGGTGGATTCATGCTTTAAAGAATAAAACAGGAAATTAACTTGTACAAAAGGATCTCAAATTGGACTGTTGGGGATTTCAAGTTCTAATCTCTAACAGGGAAAATCTATTGCAAATAGTTTTGTGGAAATAGCGGAAGGTCTCAAAGTCTCCAATAGTTTTAAGAAGGTAAGGAAATAAATATCTTATGCTGTATGACAATGATGTTGAGAGTAGAGTGGAAAACATATTCAATTAGGTGGCCTTAAGTGGTAAACCTGAGTAAGACCTTCCTGCTCATTAACCATGCCTCCTTAATTGAGTGCACCACTTCCATTCAGCCCCAGCTTCTTTATCTGAAAGTGAAGAAAACTGACTAGATGATCATAAAGATCTCTTTGAATTCTACCCAATATTTCATTACAAATATAAATTTGTAAGAAGAATTTTATTCAGTTCTTGGAGAACTAATGAAGAGGGATTGAGTTGAGCAATTTTACATTAGATTGGATAAAGCTCAGAAAAGTTGAAGAAAATTAATTACCTTTGATTGTTTTCCTAACAAACAAACAGAGCATTTGTCATTTTGAGTCTTTTTTTTTTCATGTAATACAGTATGGAAGTCACAAAGGATCCCAGCCAGTGATCTTTAGAGTTGAAAGCTTGATCTTTTATACTCTGTAGCCTTATAGCAATGGAAACTATTCTACTTCCTTGAAGATAAATTATTTTCCACAAAATCACTATAGTAGAGACAGAACTCTGCACAGGACTTGCAGACACACTTCCTTACCATTGGGTCCCCTTTATACACTATTCCAAACTGTTACCAATGTTCCACCAAACCCAAGAAACACGTAAAAACCGCTTCCTTCTGATGCTGCGTTTCCATGTGAGGAATGGAAATTGAAATGGAAAATTCATCAGATCCCCACTAAAAGGAAGTCTGACTCAGTTGGCATAAACAGCATTGGCTAAAGTTTAAATCCAGTGGCTTCTAAAGAGCTGCTGAAAGCTGATGAACCTGAGTGAAATATCCATTAAAATAAGAAGGCAAAAACAGTAACATTTCTTGGTAACTTACCATGAGCCAGGCATTGTGTTTGGAAGTTAACTCAGTCTTTAAACATTTCTTTAAAACAACAAAATGAAACAAAAAGCTAACACTAGATCCTACTCTGTAGACTTAAAAACACAAAAGTCCAAAATCTGACACTTGAAGTTAAATAACTTGCCAAAGTCCATATCTTAGTAAACAGCTATGAGCAATATGGATTTGAATGTGGGGCTGTCTAGCTACATTTATTTGCTTATCTTACTACTGTAGGAGTTGGTGATGGACAGGGAGGCCTGGCGTGCTGTGATTCATGGAGTTGCAGAGTCGGACACGACTGAGCAACTGAACTGAACTGAACTGATGTGTCTATTTAGGGAACTGAAAGAAGATAAGAGTTAGAGTTATTCATTGGAAGGACTGATGCTAAAGCTGAAGTTCCAATACTTTGGCCACCTGATGCAAAGAGCCGACTCTTTGGTAAAGACCCTTTGCTGGGAATGCTGAGGACAGAAGAAGAAGGGCGTGATAGAGGATGAGATAGTGGATGACATCAACTCAGTGGCAAGAGTTTGAGAAAACTCTTGGAGATAGTGAAGGACAGGGTCACAAAGCATTGGACATGCCTTAGTGACTGAACAATAACAAGAGTTAGGGAACAATGTTATGAAACTCTAATGAGGTGAGAGTAAAAGAGAAAGTCAGTTCAAGCATTTTCCACCTAGCAAATATCCTGAGAGGTAGGTGATAGAAAATTATAAGAATGCAATCTATCCTCAGCTAGTCACCAGAGAATCTGGTGGAAGCAATTAGTGTAATAACTGCTACATATGAACACAGGCCCCATAACTTGTTAATTTGGTAAGTTTTATCTGCAATTCCATTCACATCACTCCAAGGTCTGCCAGAAATTTTCTGAAGCTTCAGAGATGTATATGATAGCCTATGGCTGTATAAAGATGGGTTTCTTTATAAGGACAAATGCTCCAGTTCTTTTGAGAGATCTTATTCATTTGATTGCTGTATCAAACTCCAGTAACAAAAAAAAAAAAAAGGGTTAAAGTCAATTTTTTTCCTGCTAAGCCAATTTTTCTTCATCTGTTCAGCAGTTCAGCAAAAGTTAATTCATTCTAAAGCACATGGTTTTCCAGCAACATTGTCAATATTATAATGTTCCTTTACAGCTCTGGCCCAGCCAGTTTATTAGATGAAGGGAAAATACAGATGGGCTGACAAGCAGAGCTGTACTTTATTGTAGTGGAAAGAACTATCAAAGAGCTCTTCTGAATCATTTTCTTTATTCTAACATATAGGCTTCTGCTAAAGTTCAGAAGTTAGTGCCTTTATTTAATTTTTTTGCCCACCCACTTTCTATTAGCTGAGCTGTTTATAAATCTTTAAAATAGGATAGAGCGTTTTTCCCCTTAAGACAGGCAAAAAGAAAACCTACCAATTAGTCCTCTTTTGACTTCAGTAAAATCTCTTTAAAAGAAACAAAAAGAGTTCAATATGATTTCCTTAAAGAATGCCTTCCCACTAATATAGTTACATGCAAGGCAGACTGCTGTTTCCTACAATAGGAAATGAAAGAACCTCATAGTTCCTGAATGATTGATGGGAAACACTAAAAGGGCATATGTTGCAGTCAATGATGTCTGCAGTCAAATCAGCTCAGCCAGTATCTCCACAGGTAAAGGACTGCTTGCCTACTGACTGGGTGTTGGGAATGGTGGTTGGATGGCCACCATCTTTGTCCCCTCCAACTGGGAGGGGGCTAGGAGGGATCATCCCATAGAAACTTTGGCAGAATAGGGGACTCAAAATCAGCACACCCACAGAAACTTCCAGATGATAGGGAAATTATTTTTTGTAACAATACCTTCAGCAATGAAGGTCCCTGTCCTTTACTCTGTAGAACATTAAATAACATAATAGTGACTCCAACTTAAGATACTGTATTTACCCATTTTATCTTGTGTTGCATTCTGTTCTCTAGCCAAGCCCTTTGCTAGCTGAGTTCCCAGTGTAGTAAGTCAACTTCCATCTGTTCCGTTCCGTTCCGTCGCTCAGTTGTGTCCGACTCTTTGCGACACCGTGGACTGTAGCCTACCAGGCTTCTCCGTCCATGGGATTCTCACTTAGCAGATCCCAAGTCAGTGCCCTTTCTATTCAAAATTAGGTCAGATGCCTAATGGGAAATTAGAGCCTTTCATGGGAAATTCCTCTTTCTCTTGCATCTTATTTTAAAGACCAAGCAGATTAGAAGTCATAAGATATCCTTTTGTCCACCTATAAAAATGTTTACATTCTCCACATTGCTATAAAAAGAGAGAAGATAAGGTACTCGATTTGTGTAAAGTGGCTGCCTATATTGGCTAGAATTTTCAACAAACTCATCAATATCGATAGATATCCATTTCGTGTTGCAAACAGTTGGATTATAGAATCTGTGTGTTTGATGCTTTCCACCACATGGCACAGTGGAAAATCGGAAGCCATTCAATGCCTGCTGTGTTGAGTGTCACAGAGGATACAAAGATACTTCACCCATATGCTTTGCTTTCAGTGTGCTTATAATCCAGAACAGAACAAGAGAAAAATATAACAGCTCCCATTAGTTAGAATTAATACTAACACAGTCCAAGTAATTTCAGACAGTATTTTATTACATTCCATGTTTTCACAGGTGAGAAAATGTCTTTGTCACTTGCCAAAATTTGAATCCTCTCAATTCAAGGTTCAAAGTTGGTTCTCATTCTGAAGAGCATTGGCTAAACAAATGAATGAAATGAAGTAGACTTAAACATGCATCAGAACACACATGCAAAGGGAATGTGTTAGTCCATTATCAATATGATATATATTTAGAATCATTTTCTCAGACAATCTTACAGCTATAGGTGTGTGCCAGGACACTGCAGCTTCTCCCTGGGCCTCGATTGGTACTTTTAATAAGAACAAGAGAAGATGGTTGGCTGGCTGAGAGGTGCAGCTCTAGGCTATGGAGCAGTGATGCTCAGAGTGCACTCAACATGTCCATAGATTGAATCTTTTTAAAAACTTTTTTTGTATTTATTGATTTTTTAGGCTTCGCTGGGTCTTCATTACTGTGAGAGCTTTCTCTAGCTCTGGCGAGCAGAGGCTGCTCTGTTGTGGTGCTCGGGCTTCTCACTTCGGTGGCTTCTCTTGTTGTGGAACACAGGCTTTAGGTGCCTGGGCTCAGTAGGTGTGGTGCATGGGCGTAGTTGCTCCACAGCACGTGGGATCTTCTTGAACCAGGGATCGAACCTGTGTCCCCCTCATTGGCAAGTGGACTTCTATCCACTGCGCCACCAGAGATGTCCAATACATTGAATCTTGATTTTGTCTTTACTCACTTACACAAAATGACCACAGTGCAGATGGCATGCTTTATTTGTTGTTGTTGTTGTTAGCCATTATCGTGCTCTCCTAATGCCAAAAGGAGAAGCCAGAAAGCAACAAAAGTGTTTTTGGATGATTCCAAAAACTGGGGCTAGCTCATGAAAATGGAAAGACAGAGTGCCCCCAGAATAATAAAATACATATAATTTTTGCTTCATTTATAGCAAATTGCAAGACAGATATGCTTTTGTTGTTGTTTGCTTTGTTCTATTTTATTTCTTGTTTTTAAAGAAATGTTTTGGTTTTGACTTAAGCCAAGTACTTAGGAGAGGCATGGTGTGGTGCCAAGTGCCCAGGCTTTGGAGTAGGGGAGGCTCAGGTTGAAATCCCAGCTCTGCCATTTACTATTTATGTGGCCTTGTTAAGATACTGAATCTCAGAGTTTTTCTCCTAGTATTTAAATGGCTCTTTTAAAATTACCTTATAAGATTTAAAAAATATTAAATGACATAGTAAAAATAAATTGCTTCCTATGTAGTAAGAAAGGTTTCTTTCTTCCTCCTACATAAAGCCTCAGAACTGCCCCTTTCACTCAAGACAGAGAATACTAGGTTTTTAAACAGAGCAAGACAGTTTTAGATTCTTGACAAAGGCTGAAATAGATGAAAGAGAAAATAGCAAGCAAATGTAAAGGAGAACTGCAGGCAAATATAAGAAGTGAAAACGAAAAAGAGAAGAAAAAAAAGAAGTTACTTCTAAGTTCCAATGAAACCTGACTCAATTCTGGGATGTTTACAATAATGATGACTAAGCCTTTTAATATATGCTGCTGTGAAGCCAAGATTCACATACAGCAACATTTAATTTAGAAAGTGGGGAAATGCTACAATCTGGAGAGGCGTGTACCAAGTTATCTCAGACAAATTTATTTCCACATATGAAATTGGAATAAATCTATTTTAATGAAGGCTTCAATTGTCCTTTTCTAGATTAAACCATATGTAATTTAAAGAACTTAGATGTACTTCATTTTAAAACATCTTTAAAATCTCTGTCAGGCAACTCCTTAAGGTATCGCACACTTTCTGAGCCTCCACAAAGTAAAGTGTGATTCAAATTAGTTCTCAATCTGTTCAAATAAGGAGCTGTAGCTGAAAGTAACAGAGTTTGAGGAAGAGATAGCTGCATTTTATAAGTTACTTATACTTTAATGATAAACCTGACAAAATGGATTAAAATGTGTTAACCAGAGAACACCTATAATCTTGAAGGAAGGTCAAGGTTGTTGGGAAGATATACACTTCTTCAAAATCCGGTGGGTACTATAATCAACCTTCCTAAAAGTGATCCTCAAGAAAAGGGGATTATTCTTGCACATAATACCATTTGAATCCTGACTGTGCTGCTTGATTGAATTAACTTATAACTGGCCCCATAACATTGCCATCTCCCTTCCTTCCCCTCTAGATTCTGCCTTAATTCCTTAATCAGAATATTCAAATGATAGGATTTGCAATTTACAGTTGTTTCTCCAAAGCTCTGACATCTAGGAACTAGTCACCACTACCTTCATTTAACTAACAGAGAAATTGCTATGGTGGAATGATTCTTCTGACTTGGGCATCAGGATACTTAGTTCTTGCTATACTGCTAACCTTCAGAGGTAAGTCACTTAACCTCGTCGGCCCTCATCTCAGAGTGAAGGGACTGACTTGCCCACCTCCAAGGTCCTCTCCTGTTCAATCATCCTGTGATTCTATAATGTACTTGCTAAGTGCCTTGCCTAATCACACAATTACCCAGTGGTCCTCCTGAACTGGAAGTGGATGATCCCTTGCCAGGGGCACTGGAAAGGTTATTCACAAATTAAGTTGGAAGTTGGATCATAACCTCCGAACTCACTTCTGACTCTGAATCTGTTCTGGCGCCTGGGTCTGCTGACTCCTAGCACCAATTCACTATCCATCAGAAGGACATTACCTCTTTCTGGAAGCAGCCAATTTCTAGTTCATTAACAGAGAGATTGAAAGCATTAAAAGCAGGCTGTGTGAGTGAATGATAAATATAAACCATTACCAACTTGTCCTCAAACTAAAATAATTGCATACAGAATTCTCTTCATCTCATTGTAGAATAATTCTTTCCATGAGAAATAAAGAAAACAGAGGCATCATTTTGGTGCCCCCAAGTGGGGAAGGATGATGGCTGCAGTCAAATTACACCTTTCTAAGACAGCTAGGGGCATCCTGAAGCCACTTGAATGGATGTACTGGCCTTATGAGACTGTCCATGCCCATATCTATTCTATTCTATTCTAAACTTTCTAGAGGTTTTCAATCTCAGTTTAGACAACCTATAGTTATCTGCAAAGATAGATGCCATTTCGGATATCTCCCAGTGTCCGTGGTCTTTTCAGGGATTCCAGTTGACTTGGATATATTCCCAAAGGTCCAAGCTGATCTGTGTGCATGCGTGCTTAGTCATTCAGTCTTTGCAACTCCATGGACTATAGCCCGCCAGGCTCCTCTGTCCATGGGATTTCCCAGGCAAGAATACTGGAGTGGGTTGCCATTTCCTCCTCCAGGGGATCTTCCCAACCCAGGGATTGAACCCTCATATCCTGTGTCTCCTACATTGCAGGTGGATTTTTTTTACCTCCTGAGCCACCAGGGAAGCCCCAAGTTAATCTGAGGGCTCCACAAGTAATCTATCTGAGCCAAATGTATTAAGGGTGCTGGAGATTTTTAGTCCTCCTTGCACTCCGAACAACGGGCAAATAGAATGTTATCTCTTGGAATAAAGTCCCAATTCATCTCCTGGTTTCCATGGCTTGCTTTCCATGAGGGAGAGATGCTCGACTAGAGTTATATCACGAAACCGTGAGTTTATTCTGCTAGAAGATTTATTAGCATTTGAGAAAGCCAATTGTACAGTTTTCAGGTATACAAACTCCAGTGTCACTTTGTCACAAGAGCCAATGATCACAAATAATTAACCCTTTGAGACAGATCCTCTGAGTAACAGGGTTTTCTTTCAGAATAAAATATGCTTCTCCACTCTTTTTCCAGTGGTACTCTTAGTACTTCTGACCTTGATTTTAACCAAGGCTCCAGGAACCAAGGCTCTGCATAACTTAACACTGGATAATTTTTTTTTTACTACAACATTTCCAGACCTCATAGCCTCTGCAAAACTTGGATATCGTAATACCACTTATAAGATTTTCACAAGAACTAAATGGGATGATATAAATACTGCATAGGGCACAGAGTAAAACACATAATGCACTTAGAAATATCTCTTAGCATTTGGAATTTAAACCAGAAAGATCTCATGAGCATTGTGGTTTGTGAAAGGCAATTCGTTAGGTAAACAATCCCTCTGGCTTTGGAGGTTACTACACAGAGTAAGTGTTCGAATCAGACCTAGAACAATGGACTGGTTCCAAATTGGGAAAAGAGTAAGTCAAGGATGTATATTGTCACCCTACTTATTTAACTTATATGCAGAGTGCATCATGCAAAATGCTGGACTGGATGAAGCACAAGCTGGAATCAAGATTGCCTGAAGAAATATCAATAACCTCAAACATGCAGATGACACCACCCTTATGGCAGAAAGTGAAGAGGAACTAAAGAGCCTCTTGATGAAAGTGAAAGAGGAGAGTGAAGAAGCTGGCTTAAAACTCAACATTCAAAAAATTAAGATCATGGCATCCAGTCCCGTCACTTCATGGCAAATAGATGGAAAACAATGGAAACAGTGAAAGACTTTATTTTGGGGAGCTCCAAAATCACCTCAGATGGTGACTGCAGCCATGAAATTAAAAGACACTTGCTCCTTGAAAGAAAAACTATGACCAGCCTAGACAGAATTATTAAGAAGCAGAGCATTAGTTTGCTGACAAAGTCCATCTAGTCAAAGCTACGGTTTTTCCACTAGTCATGTGTAGATGTGAGAGTTGGACCATAAAGAAAGCTGAGCCCCAAAGAATTGATGTTTTTGAACTATGTTCTTGGAGAGGACTCTTGAGAATCCCTTGACAGAATCAAACCAGTCAATCCTAAAGGAAATCAGTCCATTGGAATGACTGTTTCTGAAACTGAAGCTCCAATACTTTGGCCACCTGATGCAAAGAACTGACTCCTTAGAAAAGACCCTGATGCTGAGAAAGGTTGAAAGCAGGAGGAGAAAGGATGAGAAGAGGGTAAGATGATTGGATGGCATCACTGACTCGATGGACATGAGTTGAGCAAGCTCCGAGAGATGGTGATGGACAGGGAAGCCTGGCGTGTTACAGTCCCTGGGGTCACAGAGTCAGACATGACTGAGCAACTGAACTGAACAGAACACATAGCAAGCAGCATGTGTAAGAAAGCTTATGTGCCATGAACATAGGAGTCCTTAAAGTTGAACTAAAGATAAGCACAGAAAGGGAGCTTCCCAGGTGGTACAGTGGTACAGAATCTATCTGCCAATGCAAGCCACACAGGTTTGATTCCTGGATTGGCAAGATTCCTTGGAGAAAGAAGGACATGGCAACTCACTGCAGTATTATTGCCTGGGAAATCCCATGACAGAGGAGCCTGGCAGGCTACATTCCATGGTCGCAACGAGTCAGATATGACTAAGCATGCACACGCACAACACAGAAAATGGAAACTGATAGAGCAAAAGGCACTGAATAATTCATACAAAAACACAGGAAATATCACAGAGTATTGTGTACTTAAATGATAGATGAACAGTTCAAATCCTATTTCATAGAACTTCAGAAGACACTGTTCTGAATTAAAATCTTCTGAGAAAGCTTTACAGAAAATGATAGATTTAAATTGAAAGGAGGAAGGAAGTAAGGATATTAAAAGAAGATCTAAGTTGAGGTAATATAAGAGCATTCCACAGCATGAGAAGTTTGGGAGATTTGTTTGAAGAGCAATGAGTTT
This sequence comes from Moschus berezovskii, assembly GCF_049115385.1. NCBI lineage: Eukaryota > Metazoa > Chordata > Mammalia > Artiodactyla > Moschidae > Moschus > Moschus berezovskii. Next base: position 74,141,313 of record NC_142475.1, on the reverse strand, counting down.
GCTGAAGCAAAATATTGGTAACTATAAATAACTAGGGATGTTATTGAAAGCAAGTATGAGTCACCAGCCAAAAATTCAGGCTTTGATTTCATAGGCTAATAAATATGTAGGCAAGGGATTAACATAGCACACACAGCATACCTCTCTACATCCCTTCTTCCCAGAGCTGTCACTCGACAGTCATTACACTCTTTCCTACTGAGCCTTAATAAGACCTCAGAATCCTCCTTTATACTTCTTGCTAGGTAGCAATGTCCATCTTGTGAGTGGGTTCCAAAGATAAAATCAGCTTGCACTACTGTACTTGTCTAGACAGTGAAAATGGGAACATGTTTCAAGGCAGGTTTAGCATCAATGAGACGGAATACTGGTTGTAAAGATGATGAACATTTAAAGACTTGCTGTACTAGAGGTGAGATTATAGGATGTTCTCATTTAGTTCAAATATCCACTGAGTGCCTACTGGGTCCTAAGTAATGTGGCTGAGTCTCAGACCCCATAGAGTAAGGTGATAATGGTAAACAGATCAATTGAAGTTTTGGATGGAGGGCCATGATGATAGAAACAAAAGCAGGAACTCAGGGGAAAACTAATCTGGAAAAAAAAATAAGATAAGTTTAATCTATGTTAGATGTAAATGAGTTTTTCTTGGTAGACTGTACAAAGAGAAAATCAAATGAAAAAGATATAATTATAAAACAATATGCACTTACAAGGCAGTAATATGCTAGTAATCCCACGAAGAAAACAGAAAATTGCTGATCAGAGAGTCTAGAATTCTGGGATGCAGAAGAAAAGAGTTTCAAAAAGGAAGCTGTTAACAGCAAATACAGGTTATTGAATTGGATTTGACTATTAGGGAAGTATTTGACTGAAGAAAAATTTAATAGAAGAAAAAGTATATTTAGCTTACAGAGGTGCGAAGAAAGATAAGCACTAAAGAATTAGATGGAATAGATATGTCAGCCCATCAAAAGATATGGTGATAAAAGGACACAAAGAATGAAATGTTAGACAAAGGGCGTGTCAAAGGATACAGGACGCCTGAATACATTGGAAAGAGAAGAAGCCAATGAGGAGAAGAAGAGATTGAAGATGCCAAGTTCAAGAACTCATGTGGAAGGCTGGCCAGACAAGGGGAATATTGTTTGGATCAAGATGGATAGCAAGAGTGTGGAGAATGAAAGAGTCAAAATAATAACTAGAATTAGGCAAAGAGAAGGAAATACTAAAGGATCGATATCTAATATTCTTAGTAAAATTTAAAATGTTATAATTAGCAGGGAGAAAGTAATGGAGTGGAGTGCATTTGAGCATAGATTCAGGTGTAGAATATGTGGGCAAGAGGTTACAGAAAGTTCTGCTTACTTATTCTCCAAATACTTGTTGTGTACTTACCTTGTATCAGACAGAATATTAGGTGCTGTGACTACAATAATAAATGGAGTTTGTATTGTCTCTGCCTTCAAATATTTGATGTGCTAGAGAGTCCTTTGGACTGCAAGGAGATCCAACCAGTCCATCCTAAAGGAGATCAGTCCTGGGTGTTCATTGGAAGGACTGTTGGAGCTTAGACTCCAATATTTTGACCACCTGATTCAAAGAACTGACTCACTGGAAAAGACCCTGATGCTGGGAAAGATTGAGGGCAGGAGGAGAAGGGTATGACAGAGGATGAAATGGCTGGATGGCATCACCGACTCAATGGACATGGGTTTGGGTGGACTCTGGGAGTTGGTGATGGACAGGGAGGCCTGGTGTGCTGCGGTTCATGGGATCGCAAAGAGTTGGACACAACTAAGTGACTGAACTGAACTGAGAGAGGAAGGTAGATTTTCTTTTTTAATGAATGAAATTACAAATATATAATTAACAGTTATCACAGGTATTACAGAGAGAAGTAGGCACCAGATCATAAAGTTTTTCCTATGCCACAGCACAAAGCATGGCTGTTGTACCAAGTGCACTAGAAAGCCATTTAAAGGTTTCAGCATGAAAAATGCTTATTAAAAAAAAATTTTTTTTCAGTGTGAAGAATGAAATGGAAAGAAGCAATAGAGAAAGCAGAGAGAATTGGTAGGAAGTCATAAGTGAAAGAAAATGGTGACCTGGACTTAGGAAGTAGCAGTGAAGATGGGGGAATAAAAGGTGACTTGACATGTTGAGAGAAGGTTGATAGAACTTCCTGAAGGATTGATGTGACAGTTAAGAGGAAGATTTCTGGTATAATTCAATGAGAAGCAGTGGCATTTATTCTTAAAAGTTTGACCTGATACAGGTTCACATGGTGATGTCTGCTCACAGACAAATAGCTCAAGCAGATAATGAGCATAATGGGTATCTGTTCCCTTCTCCAGGGGATCTTCCCAACCCAGGGATTGAACCCAGGTCTCCTGCATTGCAGGTGGATTCTTTACCAGCTGAACCACCAGGGAAATCCAAGAATACTGGAGTGGGTAGCGTATCCCTTCTCCAGGGGATCTTCCCAATCCAGGGATCAAACTTAGGTCTCCCATATTGCAGGTGGGTTCTTTACCAGCTGAGCCAGCAGGGAAGTCCATGTCAGAATAGAAGACATGAACTGGGAACAGATACACATGAAGATGATTTTTGGAATCAGTGGATATGACTGAGACCACAAAGACAGAGCATGAAGGAAGAAGAGAAGAGCCCAAGACCTCTTGGCACGTGGTTGGGACATTAGTTGTAAAGATCAACAGTTAAGCAAGAGGGTCTGGATCTAGACGCTATCCTGTGCAGATAGAATTCAGATCTCACCATTCATCCTTACATTCAGTCGCAAAACCACAAAGGAGGTGGAACATTCTTAAAAGTACTTGAAGAGTAACTGAAGTCAGAATGTTAGACTGGCCAAGTGGTAATTCCACTTGGTGATTCCACAGTGAGCGATTTATCCTATCTGGGTCTTGAAGAAGAAGAAGGAAAGTGCCCAGTCATATCCAACTCTTTGCAACCCCATGGACTGTAGCCTGCCAGACTCCTCTGTCCTTGGGATTTCCCAGGCAAGAATATTGGAGTAGGTGGCCATTTCCTCCTCCAGGGGATCTTCCTGACCCAAGGATCGAACATACATCTCCTTTGTCTCCTGCATTAGCAGGCAGATTCTTTACCACTGAGCCACCAGGGACCCCTGGTTAGGGTCTTAGGAAATATAAATTCTAAGTTTTTCAAGAGCAGAGGAAAATTACTGTTTATTTATCACACATGGGATGGGCATTTGCTGTGTGTTGCTGCTTGATTAGATCCTAGGAATAGGGAGATTGGGAAGCAAGTCCCTCCCTTGGGTGAACTCAAGATCTAATGGAACAGGAGTCCTGGGAGTCTTTTCTTTCAGCTACATATGAATTAATATCAACACTGTGATAGGACCACCTAATTTAACTTTGTATAAAATGAATAACCACAAGAATAATAGGCGTAAAAATGACAAAAGACTAAGCAAAGTCATAGGAGCCCTAGAAAATTTACTGCAAAAACAGAGTAGCTCTTTTAACAAAGAACTAATAAAAGCAAAACTCTACCATTAAAAAAAAGAAATTTTCCACATCCCATGGTTACAAATTTTTATTTAAGATTACACTCCTACTATATATCCAAGTATAATGGCTTCATTCTAGCTATTATATCCAATCCCAATACCCCAAGGTGTTTTTCACACTATAAAGCATCTTCCTGCGTTATTAGAGTAAATTAGTTAGCAAAAGAATGAGATATTAATCCTGTAAAGGTCATATCATCTTGATTACAAGAAGCCAATAAAATGGAATTCTTGCCTCTAATAGTTGAATGTCACAAGAGGGAAAATAGAGAGCTTTACACTTCCCTCTGTAATGAAGAGGCTGGTGTTTTTGTTTTTTGGGTTTTGTTTTTTTTTGGTTCTCAAAATTATATTTCTCAAAGAAGTGTTGCTTGTGTTTATTTCTCAAGATAGTTGAAGTGATGTGGTCACAGGAGGTTGTATTATCTGGGGATGAAAAGCATATAGTCAGCCCTGAGAAAAAGACTAGTTTCTATGTCAGCATAACATGCTTAATATTTACATGAATCTTTTTCAGGCTTTTGATGAAGATGAACTTACTTTTTCTTTCCATTTGCAGAGGCAACCAGGGAGAGAGAAACAAACCTTCTGTCCAATACCACAACTAATGGGGATGGAGACTGCATTCCCAATCCGCTGATTGAACCTGGGTCTTGCTGCTTCCAGCTCACTTCAAGAGTCCTAACCAAAGACAAATTGGCCATATATTTAGATTTCTTGATCTACAACAATAACAACAACAACAGCAAAATAATACTGAAGACAACTGGATTTTCTGCTCTGTTTCAGAAGCAGTTCAAGAACATCATAATTAAAATGGCTACATCTATGCAACAGGTTGAGTCTAGGAGGTTAAGTATATTATTTCATTAACCCTCACAACAATCCTCTGAGGTACAGAGTGTCACCGCAGGTCACACAGCTAGTCAGCAGTGGAGCCAGGATTTGGACCCAAGAAATCTGGAGAGCCAACGTTCTTCCCCACTTCACCCACCACTTCCCTGTGGACCATGTATATTACATCCCTGTTCAGGAGTGTGTGCCAATCCACTGCATTCATGTCTCTAAGCTCACACAAAAATAAATAAATGTAAGGAAGTGCATGGTTATGATGGCAGCACATGATCACTATAATATCAGTTCAAGGGGATCCTGAGATGTTTTCCAGAATCAGCAAACATTGTGACCACATTATACATCTCAGGATGAAAGAGGTCTAGTGACAAAGAGATGGCACTTTTTCTAACAGTGCTCTCCCTGAAATCAGACCAACTGGGTCCAGATTCAGACTCCAGCACTTATTGCCTAAACTCAGGCAGGTTGTCTACCCTTTCTGTGCTTAGGTTTCTCCATCTAAAAGAGGGAAGAGTTATAACACCTCTCTCTACTTTATTGCTGTCTTGTAAGAATTCAATTACACAATTCATTTGAAAAGCCTGGAAATGTCTTAAGCATGCACAAAAGCATCAAAAGCATGTGGTTTGTTGTTGCTCAGTTGCTAAGTTGTGTGCAGAGGCTTTTAATTTGGACACAACAGCAAAAAGCCCCCTGGGTCCAAGAAACTGTGCCCCATGCACTTGCTGAGATCCCCTGTGTCTCTGTTCTTGGAGATCAGCTGGTACGATTTGGTGACACAAATCATTAAAATGCTGGGAAAAGTTGCTTACGAACCAACACAATTTCCACATTATAATAACATGATTCTCCTATTTACTAAGCAAAGATGAGCTAATTTGCATTAGAGAAACAGACATCAGAGTAGAAAAAAATTTATCTGTGCTGTCCCATCTATCTTTGCATATTAGGGTTGAATCCAGTCATTCACTCATTTGTTCATTCCAAGTGTCCTGTCAACCTGCAACGTGCAAGGCACGGCGCTGGGACCCCCGGGAAGCAAACACATAAATCTAAATGATATTAAATGGTTATTTGTTCCAAAGCTCGATCGCCATTTTTCGTAATGAATTCCCAGGTCAGAATGTGTATCAAGCAGAAAGACTGTGATCATTCTGAGTTGGACACAGGCGTAGTTGTCTAGACTCTTACAGCCACATGTGTAATATTCTGAAGTGGGCTGAGGTACTTTTTCTCCTTTTCTTGTTAAAGTCGTTCCCTCAGAAACTGATTTGTTTTGTGCTGCTTTCCATTCACATCACGATCCAATCAAACCACAGAATATAGGAAAGATCAAAGTAGTGCAGTCTAGCCATCTACAGTAATTCATAGAATATATGAGGCATTAAAATTTTCATTCTTCATTCTTGTGAGAAAGACTATAAAGGTAACCGAAAATGATGCAGAATATGAATTCATTCCTGAGACAATGATTGTAGCAAGAATGGGAAGAAGCATAAACCAACAGACCTTTTTTTTGCCTCAATTTTAAACCCTTTTTGAAAAACAGTTCTTGCCTGTGTCATTCACACTTTTACTTTTATCTTTGATCTCTTCAGCTCTTCTCTTACCTAAATGGTACATGAAAAAAAGCCCAGAAAAGTTTTCAAGTATTGGCTTCCTGCATTTTCATCCAAAGCAATTTTACAAGCATTCCCACAAACACACGGAAAATTGTCCAGGGTGATGCCTAACAGGTGCAGAAACAATTGATTGAAAAATGAAAACTTCAGTCAAAGAGCGAGGAGGAGGGGGAAAGATTCACCTCCTCATGAATTTGATTCTCTTCACTGCTTTTTTCTGTTATTGGCTATGTTTCTATAGAATATGTTTTTTAATTCCTTATTTTTTTGTTTAATAAAGTAATTCTGAAATGAGTGATTTACAGCCAGGAAAATGGATGTTTTGATCATTTTCAGAATTTTAGCCAGGAGACCACGGAAGGTAAACATGACAAGAAGTAGCAAGTATTCAAAACTGTTTATCAGAAACAGTGATTCCAGTGACGTGATCAAGAAATTCAAATACAATATGTTTAAATTTCTTTTTTTAAATTTTGGCTCTAGTAACATAATCCACTGACTAGGAAACTCAGGCCAATTTGTACCATTAATCAAATGTGTAATAAAGGTTAGTGAAAGTGGCTCAGTCATGTCCGACTCTTTGCAACCCCACGGACTATGCTGTCCTTGGAATTCTCCAAGCCAGAATACTGGAGTGGGTATCCTTTCCCTTCTTTAGGGGATCTTCCCAACCCAGGGGTTGAACCTAGGTCTCCAGCATTGTAGGTGGATTCTGTACCAGCTAAGCCATCAGGGAAGCCCAATAAAGGTAAATGACATTCTAAAAGAAAAGGAAGTTAGTCTGTGTTTATTTTTTTTACCACCTAAATATTCGCAACATTTATTTGTCAATCACAGCTCAGTAAAACGGAAAAAAGGCTAAAGAGAAATGTATCAACACATAAGAGAGTGTGATTTCTCATAGAGAAGCTATGTGATAAAAAGGTTCAAGAAGAAGGGAGGGCTGATAGTCTACATGACATTTTCTAGGCCCATGTTACCATAAGTCTCACTGTCAACATTGTCTGTCCCACCCCAGGCAGGCTGCTGCTGCTGCTAAGTCACTTCAGCCGTGTCTGACTCTGTGCGACCCCATAGACGGCAGCCCACCACCAGGCTCCCCCGTCCCTGGGATTCTCCAGGCAAGAACACTGGAGTGGGTTGCCATGTCCTTCTCCAAAGCATGAAAGTGAAAAGTGAAAGTGAAGTTGCTCAGTCATGTCTGGCTCTTAGCGACCCCATGGACTGCAGCCTACCAGGCTCCTCCCTCCATGGGATTTTCTAAGCAAGAGTACTGGAGTGGGTTGCCATTGCCTTCTCCACCAGGCAGGCACTGATGGTCTAAAAAGATGGACAGAAACAGATACAGGAACCTTGGACAAGAGCAGTACAAGGGTGTTCCCAGACACCTGTGGGCCCCAAGTTACTATTAGAAAGTTGAGGGAACTAATTTGGGGCCTACCCATCCTTCTTTCAGTGTTTTCTCTCTGCCAAGGTGACTTCGCATGTAATTCTGGAGCATCCCAGGGCCATTTGTAGATGCTACAGAACTCAATAGTGAGAAGGATGGTATGAGAAGGGCATGAATTTATGTCAGATGATCTGGGTTCATCTTCCAACCCCACCACCAATCCACTGTGTGAATTTGGACACATCACTCTGTCTCTCCAAGCCACCGTTTCATCACCTGTAAAATGGAACAACAAATATTACTGGATGAAGATTTTTGAGAATGACCTCAACTAAATTACTTGGAGCACCTGGCATAGATGGGTTCCTGGCGCAGATTCTGAAATGACTTGAGCTTCTGCTGTACAGCAGAAACTAACACAACATAGTAAAGAAAATATATTCCAATAAAACTCAATAAAAAATATAATAAATGAAATAAAAAACTAAAACCAAAAATTGAGGCCTCAGGTAAATTTTTATCTTACTTGAATGTCAGACAGACCTTCAGATTTAGCAAATAAAGATCTGCAACACCAGTTAAATTTAAATTGAAAATAAAGAAAGGGAATTTTTATTAGTATAATTTTGCCCCAAATATTGCATGGATGTCCTTAAACTGGACTTCCCAGGTGATGCTAGTGGTAAAGAACCCACTTGCAAATGTAGGAGACATAATAGATGTGGGTTCAATCCCTGGGTTAGGAAGATTCCCTGGAGGAGAACGTGGCATCCCACTCCAGTATTCTTTCCTGGATAATCCCATGGACAGAGGAGCCTGGTGGGCTATAGTACATAGGGTCGCACAGAGTTGGACATGACTGAAGCAAACTAGCTTCACTGCTGCTGCTGCTAAGTCACTTCAGTCGTGTCCGACTCTGTGTGACCCCATAGATGGCAGCCCACCAGGCTCCCCTGTCCCTGGGATTCTCCAGGCAAGAACACTGGAGTGGGTTGCCATTTCCTTCTCCGACTAGCTTCACTAGCACCCACGAATCCTTAAACTAAAATTTATTTTAAATAATGCTGCAATGAACATTACAGTGCATGTATCTTTTGGAATTATGGTTTTCTTAGAGTATATGCCCAGCAGTGGGATTGCTGGATTGTATGGCAGTTCTATTTTCAGTTTGTAAAGGAATCTCCATATTATTCTCCATAGTAGTTGTATCTATATACATTCCCACCCTTTTTTCCACACTCTCTACAGCATTTATTGATTCTGAATTTTTTGTTTGTGTGAGGTGGTACCTCATTGTCATTTTGATTTGCATTTCTCTAATAATTAGTGATGTCGAGCATCTATTCAGGTACTTCTCGGCCATCTGTAGGTCTTCTTTGAAGAAATGTCTATTTAGGTCTTTTATCCATTTTTTGGAGAAAGGAATTGCAACCCACTCCAATGTCCTTGCCTGGAGAATCCCAGGGACGGCGGAGCCTGGTGGGCTGCCATCTATGGGGTCGCACAGAGTTGGACACAACTGAAGCGACTTAGCAGCAGCAGCAGAAGCCAGTATTCTTGCTTGGAGAGTTCCATGGTCAGAGGAGCCTGGTGAGTGACAGTCCATGAGGTCACAAAGAGCCGGACATGACTGAGTGACTAACACTTGTCCATTTTTTGATTGGGTTGTTTATTTTTTAGAGTATTGAGCTACATGAGCTGTTTGTTTGTTTTGAAGATTAATCCCTTCAGTTCAGTTCAGTTCAGTTCAGTCGCTTAGTCGTGTCCGACTCTTTGCGACCCCATGAACCACAGCATGCCAGGCCTCCCTGTCCATCACCAACTCCCGAGTTCACTCAAACTCATGTCCATCGAGTCGGTGATGCCATCCAGCCATCTCATTCTCTGTTGTCCCCTTCTCCTCCTGCCCCCAATCCCTCCCAGCATCAGAGTCTTTTCCAGTGAGTCAACTCGTCACATGAGGTGGCCAAAGTATTGGAGTTTCAGCTTTAGCATCAGACCTTCCAATGAACACCCAGGATTGATCTCCTTTAGAATGGACTGATTGGATCTCCTTGTAGTCCAAGGGACTCTCAAGAGTCTTCTCTAGCACCACAGTTCAAAAGCATCCATTCTTCGGCGATCAGCCTTCTTCACAGTCCAACTCTCACATCCATACATGACTACTGGAAAACCATAGCCTTGACCTTTGTTGGAAAAATAATGTCTCTGCTTTTTAATATACTATCTAGGTTGGTCATAAGTTGACCTTAAAAATCCATTCCAATATGCACCAGGTGCAGACAAACAGTATTTGATTCCACTTATATGAGGTACCTATATAGTCAAATTCAGAGAATCAGAAAGTGCATGAGTAGCTACCAGGGGCCAAGTGTGAGATGAGGGAAGGGGGAATGGGAAGTTAGTGCTTAATGAGGACAGAGTTTCAGTTTAGGAACATGAAAAATTCAGGAGATGGATGATGGTGAGAGTTGCACAACAATGTGAATGTACTTACTGCCAATGAATACACAGTTAAATAAGGTTAAAATAGTATATTTTATGTTATGTGACTTTTACCACAATAAAAAAAATACATTTAAAAAAACAAAAACAACAAAAAATTAACTAACGGCCACTTTCTACCAGTCCCGCCAAATATGCGAGTGATTTTTGCAAGTGAAAAAAAAAACAGAAACAAAATGTAACTTTTCTAAACTATCAAAAATGTAAATTTCAAGTGACCATCTAGAGGCTTTTATTTTGCTTTGCTGTATCAAAATTATAATAGAAAATATTTATTTAATATTGATTTTAAAACATGCATCAGATGGACATCTAGGTTGCTTCCATGTCCTCGCTATTATAAACAGTGCTGCGATGAACATTGGAATACACGTGTCTCTTTCAATTCTGGTTTCCTCGGTGTGTATGCCCAGGAGTGCGATTGCTGGATCATATGGCAGTTCTATTTCCAGTTTTTTAAGGAATCTCCACACTGTTCTCCATAATGGCTGTACTAGTTTGCATTCCCACCAACAGTGTAAGAGGGTTCCCTTCTCTCCACACCCTCTCCAGCATTTATTGCATGTAGACTTTTGGATAGCAGCCATTCTGACTGGTATGAAATGGTATCTCATTGTGGTTTTTATTTGCATTTCCCTGATTATGAGGGATATTGAGCATTTTCTCATGTGTTTGTTAGCCATCTGTATGTCTTCTTTGGAGAAATTTGGCCCATCGAATGGATAAGAAAGCTTTGGTACATATACACAATGGAGTATTCAGTTCAGTTCAGTCACTCAGTCGTGTCCGACTCTTTGCGACCCCATGAATCTCAGCACGCCAGGCCTCCCTGTCCATTACCAACTCCCGGAGTTCACTCAAACTCATGTCCACAGAGTCGGTGATGCCATCCAGCCATCTCATTCTCTGTCGGCCCCTTCTCCTCCCGCCCCCAACCTTTCCTAGCATCAGAGTCTTTTCCAGTGAGTCAACTCGTCGCATGAGGTGGCCAAAGTATTACTCAGCCATTAAAAAGAATGCATTTGATTCAGTTCTAATGAGGTGGATGAAACTGGAGCCTATTATACAGAGTGAAGTAAGCCAGAAAGAAAAACACCAATGCAGTATACTAACTCATATATATGGAATTTAGAAAGATGGTAATGATAACCCTGAATACGAGACACCAAAAGAGACACAGGTGTATAGAACAGTCTTTTGGACTCTGTGGGAGAGAGCGAGGATGGCATGATTTGGGAGAATGGCATTGAAACGTATATTATCATATGTGAAACAAATCACCACTCCAGGTTCGACGCATGATACAGGATGCTCAGGGCTGGTGCATGAGGATGACCCAGAGGGAGGATAAGGGGAGGAGGGAGGTAGGAGGGGGGTTCTAGAAGGGGAACTCATGTACACCCAGGGCGGATTCATGTCAATGTATGACAAAACCAACCAATATAATATTATAAAATAATTAGCCTCCAATTAAAAAAAAAGAAAAAAAAAGAGTATATTCTGACATTAAAAAAAATAAAACATGCATCAAAAAAGTTTGGGCAATTAATTTTAAAAGGTTCATTTATTTTGTGGTGTTTGCATTTCCAAGCTTTTCGAAAAGTATAATTAAAAATTATATTCTAAATAATCATCAATTTTCATATATATGTTTTCATAATTTTATGTTTTCAAGAGATACACCTAACTTGTATGTACTCTAGGCCCCACAAAAACCTAGATCTAACTGGAAATAATAATAAGCAAAATTTGTTGTTGTTGTTTTTTGGTCACTAGGTCATATCTGACTTTTTGCAACCTCATGGGCTCTAGCCCTCCAGGCACCTCTGTCCATGGGATTTCCCAGGCAAGAATACCTGAGTGGGCTGCCATTTCCTCCTCCAGGCAACCCAGGGATCAAACCTGTGTCTCCTGCATTGGCATACAGATTCTTTTTCTCTAAGCCACTAGGGAAGCCCAACAAACAAAATAGACTATAATAAAAGTACACACTGATTGAAGCTTAAATTGTAGTATGGAAAATAGCCAACAAATAAATCCTGTAAGTAAAGTTGTCAAATGGTGATAAATGCAGTATAGAAAGACAATGAGAAAGAAGTGCTGGAGTGGGGTTAAGGTTAAATTCTCAATGTTTGTTTACTCGCTAAGTCCTGTCCGATTCTCGCGACACCATGAACTGTAACCCACCAGGCTTCTCTATCCATGGGATTTTCCAGGCAAGAATACTGGATTGCCACTTCCTTCTCAATTCTCAATAGAGGAGTCTCAATGAAGCCCTCAGAAGAAGAGAACATTTGAGCAAAGACTTGAAGCCACGTGAAGAAGTGAGCCCAGTGGATACCCAGGGAAAGAAAGAACCATAAGATGGTTGCAGAGTCTGGGTTGTGACCGAGATGCAGCACCATGGAGGCCAGGGTAGTTGGGGCATGGTGAGCAAGGTTAGAGGGGAGAGAAGTCTCCTAGGGACAGCCTTGTGGGCTCTTGTGATTATTATGGTGTTAATGAAAGTGAGATAATTGGAGGATTTTCATCAAAGAAGCCTGGTGAGCTGATATGGATTTAAAAGGATTACTCTAGCTGCCAGGTTAAGCAAAGGCAAGCTCAGGAAGTCTACTTAGTTCAGTTCAGTTCAATTCAGTCGCTCAGTCGTGTCCAACTCTGCAACCCCATGAATCACAGCACGACAGGCCTCCCTGACCATCACCATCTCCCGGAGTTCACTCAAACTCATGTCCATCGAGTCGGTGATGCCATCCAGCCATCTCATTCTCTGTCGTCCCCGTCTCCTCCTGCCCCCAATCCCTCCCAGCATCAGAGTCTTTTCCAGTGAGTCAACTCGTCACATGAGGTGGCCAAAGTATTGAAGTTTCAGCTTTAGTATCAGACCTTCCAATGAACACCCAGGATTGATCTCCTTTAGAATGGACTGGTTGGATCTCCTTGCAGTCCAAGGGACTCTCAAGAGTCTTCTCCAGCCCCACAGTTCAAAAGCATCAATTCTTCGGTGGTCAGCTTTCTTCACAGTCCAACTCTCACATCCATATATGACCACGGGAAAACCATAGCCTTGACTAGACGGACCTTTGCTGGCAAAGTAATGTCTCTGCTTTTTAATATGCTATCTAGGTTGGCCATAACTTTCCTTCCAAAGAGTAAGCATCTTTTAATTTCATGGCTGCAATCAGCATCTGCAGTGATTTCGGAGCCCAAAAAAATAAAGTCTGATACTGTTTCCACTGTTTCCCCATCTATTTCCCATGAAGTGATGGGACCAGATGCCATGATCTCAGCTTTCTGAATGTTGAGTTTTAAGCCAACTTTTTCACTCTCCTCTTTCACTTTCATCAAGAGGCTTTTTAGTTCCCCTTTGCAACTAATTCATTCAGTAGATGCCAATGGTTTGCCAGGGTGGTGAGAAGTAGTCAGATCTGGAATCTATTTTTGAGGCAATGGCGGTAGATTTGATTGATGAGATAATACATACAATATGAGAAGAACAGAGAATCAAGGATGGCAAATAATGTGGTTACTGATATGGACAATGGGAAAGATGGAGTTGCCATTGACTATGATGAGAAACCCGAGAAGGCAATGGCAGGCCACTCCAGTAATCTTGCCTAGAAAAATCCCATGGAAGGAGGAGCCTGGTGGGCTGCCGTCCATGGGGTCGCTACAGACATGACTGAGTGACTTCATTTTCACTTTTCACTTTCACACATTGGAGAAGGAAATGACAGCCCACTCCAGTGTTCTTGCCTGTCGAATTCCCGGGACAGGGGAGCCTGGTGAGCTGCCGTCTATGGGGTCGCACAGAGTCGGACACGACTGAAGTGACTTAGCAGCAGCAGCATGATGAGAAAGACTTCAGGAAAAGCAAATTTAAAGGAAAGATCAGAACTGCTCATTTTAAGATGTCAGTTGGACCGTGAGCTACAGATAGCAAGACAGAAGTTGACAGAGGGAGCTTGGAATTCGGGGAGGGAGGTCTAGATTGGAGGTATAAATCTGCAAGTCTTTGACATAAAAAGGTATGAAACTAGAGAGCTCTCCAGGGAAGTAAACGTAGAGAGAGAAAAATACCCCAAGGATTGAATGTGGGCACTGGAAGAGTTTAGGGAAAGAATGAGGAATCCACAACGGAAATACAGAAGGAACTCCTGGTGAGGCAGGAGGAAAACCAGCCAAGTATCATCCTGGAAGCAAATAAAGAGAACTTTTCAAAGAAGAAGGAGATATTATCTCAGATAATACTGAGAATCAATTAAGATAAGGATTGACTACTGAGCTTAGTTTTCTAAAACAGAAGCCATTGTTGGCCTTCATAAAAGTAGTTTGGTGCAGTTGAGAAGGGGAAAATCTGATTTCATTGATTTCAAGGAATGGGAGGGAAGGAACTGAACAGAACAAGTACAGACAACGTATGGGATTTTGCTGTAAAGCAGAGGAGAAATAGGGCTCTAAGTGGATAAGAGGGGTAAGTAAGATTTTTTTAAAAAAATAAATGAAATAGCAAAATATTTTTATTTTACTTTATGCATTAGGGAGAGAGAAGCTGGTGGTTAAAGAGAGGGAAGAAATTATTTTTCATTAGATAAAAGCTTAGTTTTTACTGTGTTGCTGTCATTTATTGAGTGTGCTGTGTCCTTTGGTCACAAAGAAATTATTTATTTCTCACATTAACTGTAAGAGCTACTTCATCACCATTGAATAAAGAAAAGTTTAGGACACTTTCATTGGGTTACACAGGGAAGACGCAGAGTAAATATTTTAATTGAAGTTTTCCTGATTCAAACATCGTGGCTTCAAGTCTTCCTCTACTTTGTACTCCTGGCAATTAATCGAGCAGCAAATAGTAGATATGCAGTCAATTGAGTGACTGTATGACTGCATGAATGAACAAATGGTGATTATGTATATTCAGACACATATACTTACAGAGGGGTTTCCCGGTTGGCTCAATGGCAAAGAATCTGCCTGCAATGCAGGAGATGCAGGTTCGTTCCCTAGGTCAGGAAGATTTCCTGAAAGAGGCATGGCAACCCACTCCAGTATTCTTGTCTGGAGAATCCCATGGACAGAAGAACCTGGCCGGCTACAGTACACAAAGAGTTGGACACGACTGAAGCAAATGAGCATGCACGCATACTTACAGACATGTACACATATACATATATTTACACACACACATGGGATTGCAGTGGACATTTGAGGGAATAAGTGAGAAGCAGGGAGGTTGAGGAACTCTTCTACTAAATCAGAAATTCCTCTCATTTCCTTCAGAAGGTGCTGACAGAAAGAATTACCTGAAAGGAACAGTGGAAGCCAGACACCCACCTCTTCACAAATTCCTAAGTGAGCCAAGTTTCAATCAGTTAAGACATAAGGCTCCTGGCAAGACCCTAAGCTATGATACTATTTCTGAAAATCACAAACAAGCAAACAAGGGAGATTCCTCATTTGGGGGCACATTTGTTCCCTTTTCAAACCCATAGGACAGTCAGTTGTCAACACAGACTGTGCTACAAACAGGAAAATGGTTAACTAACACTCCAGTAACCAAAAAATTGAGCAACAAGAAAAGGCATCTTGTCCATTAATTACCATCTCATTTCCTCTTTCTGTACTCTATTTTTTTCAAATAGTGTAATTTCTAAATTCCCTGGCATTTCATTTAAACAAAGAAACAGGGATATATTACAATTTTCAAGTTTTCCAGCAGAATATATGATGGTTTTAAATCTTAGGGAAAGCCTGGCCTCCAGTTAGCTGCTCCTTATATTCTGTAAGCACAAATACTCATAAGCCATCAAGAATGTCTATAACATCATATTACAATGTGTGTGAAATTCACCCTCCAAAAACACTAACCCTTTGAGAAGAAACACCATCTACTGTCTCTCATTTTGCTCCTAAGAATCATCACCTTTCAGCAGAAATGAATCTTTGCTGATAATCCACTCATTACCACTGTGGAATAATGAACATATCAGTTTCTATACATTTTTAGATTATATGTTTAGCTCTGAGTTGAACAAATTACACATACTTGGAGAGTCATTCAATTTTCTATCCTCATTAAAATTTAGCCTCATTTTGTCGTCTTTGATATTAGCAATCATATTTTCAATAGAATTTCGAACAGCATTATTTCAATCTCAATGCACAAATAAGTTATATAACCAGCCTTGGCTGCATTATAATCTTCTTAGCTTTAATTACTGTTCCTTAGAATACTATGTTTTCCTAGTTTATAGGTTTTCACGTGTATCCCTATTTTCTATTCTAAAATAGCTCCTTCTGGTTGAGAAAGAAATGAACATGTACATATATGCCACATTCTTTAAAGACTGTGCTTTATCATTTCAATGGTCATTGTATCTAACACATTAGGTACTGTAATATGATATTGTGCAGTCATAAAAGAAACAGAATTTTAGAAAACCACAGGGCTTAGCATAAATCAGCAAGCAGGATGTACTTAGAATCAAACATTAGAAAGTGGAACTCTAAAATAGGGATTTTATTTTGTTAAGCTCTGGGTAGCACAGAAATACTCAGTTCTATTTGGGACTCCTTCATAGAAAAGGGTTCTCCTTGTGGCTCAGTTGGTAAAGAATCCACCTGCAATGCAGAAGACCTGAGTTCAATCCCTGGGTCGGGAAGATACCCTGAAGAAGGGACAAGCTACCCACCCCAGTATTCTTGGGCTTCCCTGATGGCTCAGCTGGGTAAGAATCCACCTGCAATGTGGGAGACCTGGGTTCAATCCCTGGGTTGGGAAGATCCCCTGGAGAAGGGAAAGGCTACCCATTCCAGTACTCTGGCCTGGAGAATTTCATGCCAACTCTCATGGTATGGGTAGAACCTGATTGGGAATTTACTGCACACATACAACACGCACACACACAATCCACATTATGTAATAGAAGAAACTGAGATTTAGCGGTCGAAGAACTCACCTAGAATATCTATTATTGAGTTGTAGAACTAGTGTTTGAACCCATGTCTGTCTTTCTCCAAGGCACAAGTTTATGCATCGACAGACACTTAGATTGTTTGCATGTGTTGGCTATAGTGAATAATGGTGCAATGAACATGGGAGTATGGTTATCTTCAAGACAGTGACTTTTATTTCCTTTGGAGATATACTTAGAAGTGGGGTTGTTGGATTATATGGATGCTCTGTTTTTTAATTTCTTGAGTTACCTCCATGTTATTGTCCACTGTGACTGTATTAGTTTACATTCTCACTATCAGTGTAGAAAGGGACGACAGAGGATGAGATGGTTGGATGGCATCATCGACTTAATGGACATGAGTTTGAGCAAACTCTGGGAGATAGTGAGGACAGGAAAACCTGACATGCTGCAGTCCATGTGTTCACAAAGAGTCAGATATGACCTAGCAACCAAACAACAACAGTGTAATAAATCCTGATTTTAATTATCACCCTGCCTATGATTAATGAAGTTGAGTACCTTTTCATGTACCTGTTGGCCATTTTTATGTCTTCTTTGGAAAAAATTTCAATTCGGTTCCTCTGCCTTTTAATCTTTTTTGTCATTGAGTCATATCTGTTCCTTATATATTTTGGATTTTGTCCTCTTATCAGATACATGATTTACAAATATTTTCTCTCCCATCCCCTTAATATAAATATTGAATTCAGTTCATATTTTGCTGAGGATTTTTGCAGCTTGGCTCACCAACACCTCCTGCTACTTACTCACCCATGTCTCCAGTTTTTAAAAGACTTTGATTGCTGGAGTTATGCTCTTGATGACTAGTCAAATATCACCTCCAGTTCCCAATGACATATTACTTTTAGCCTCACTTGGAGTCTGTGAATATGAGACCCAAATGTAGATATCTCAAAACATCACATTTACTTGACCCCACATCTGGTCAACTCATTTCTACCCTAGGGAAACACAAGTTTCTCTATATTTAATACAGTTCCCCATCTTCCCTTAATTATTTTCTTTCTTCCTACTAAGAGAAATACTTTTTTCTGAATATACAAGTCATGCGAATCTACTTAAAAAAATTATGTGATGAACATTTTTCATGAATATTTGTCTGCAGCTTTAATTAAGGTAGAGTTACTGGTTGAAGCAACATGAACTTCTTAAAGGCTTTTGAAACCTGATGCCAAATCACTTTCTGGAAAAGTATTCATTTACTTTACTAGAGCAATGCCTAAGAGTGTTGACGTCACTGAATCGTATCAATAACAATCACTAAATATCTTCTACATTTGATGAATAAAAAACTGTATATTTTTATATTTGCATTAATTTGAGCAGTCATGTGAGTTTGAACATTTTTGCATATTTATTTTCATATGTATATGTCATTGTGCAAACTGTTCATGACATTTTTAAAAATCAGGATTCAAATTTTATCTTAGTCATTCACAAGAGATCATTGTATTTAAAGTAATTAAAAGTATATAATTTTAAAAATTATGTTTGTAATATGAATAAAATATAGTGTATACATATAGTATTACAAATAGCATGTTACAAATATAAGCATTACAAGATATATGCCTTTTCCCGTCACTATTCTCCAGCCTCCAGAAAACTAAATCACTACCAGTATCTTTCTTCCCTGTTGTTTTGTAAGAACTGTGAGATCCAAGCTGACAAACAAAAAGAGGCATTCTTTTTATATGGAGGTGATGTCAAAAGGAGGTGTGCAAACAAATGCATGTGCATGGCAGAGACCCAAGGAAGTACTGGTGAGGTAATGGACAGATGTTGAAAAGAAATTGTGACAGAGTCCTAGTTTTGGAAGAGGTGTGGTACCTCTCCGCTTTGGGAAGACGTGTGGTATACACCTACTTTGGGAAGTGATATGGTACAATCCTACTTTGGGAAGAGTATGGCACAGTCCTACTTTGGGAAGAGATATGGTACATCCCCACTATGGGGGGAGATATGGTACATCCCCACTTTGGGAAGAGATATGGTACATCCCTACTTTGGGACAGGATATGGCACAGTCCTACTTGGAGAAGAGGTGTGGTACAGTCCTACTTTGGGAAGAGGCATGGTACATCTCCACTTTGAGAAGTCATATGGTACATCTCTACATTGAGAAAAGATATGCTACATCCCCACTTTGGGAAGAGGTGTGGTACATCCCTACTTTGGGAAGAGATATGGTACAGTCCTACTTTCTTCCCAGTGAGCAACATCTACTGTAGGTGTGGGATTTATAATTTATCTATTGCAATTCCATTTCATCCTATGGCATAAAGTTGGCCTTCTGTTTAACATTGTCAACTGTCATGTCTTCTTCCCATGTCTTCATTTCTTCACAAGGATCTTTATTGAGAAACTGAGAGAGCTTATAAAATGGAGGTAAAGCATGCTGCTGCTGCTGCTGCGGCTAAGTCGCTTCAGTCGTGTCCGACTCTGTGCGACCCCATAGATGGCAGCCCACCAGACTCCCCCATCCCTGGGATTCTCCAGGCAAGAACACTGGGGTAGGTTGCCATTTCCTTCTCCAATGCATGAAAATGAAAAGTGAAAGTGAAGTCGCTCAGTCGTGTCTGACTCTGTGCGACTCCATAGACAGCAGCCCACCAGGCTCCCCCATCCATGGGATCTTCCAAGGAAGAGTACTGGAGTGGGGTGCCATTGCCTTCTCCAAGGGAAAGCATGACGCCCTCTCACCTTTTCACTTTTACCTCCCTCTATGTTTTATCCACACATCAGTACCAACTGCAAGGTCCCTTCTCCCTTGATCCTCAAGAGAATGCCCTGTTCATTATCCTTATTCTGAAATTCAAAATATCTATTTATATCTAAAAGCAATTATTTTCAATCACTACAACAATGTTCAAATACTTAAAATTCGGTTCACTCTATTGATAATGGAATTTTGGTTTTATCATCATTTTGAGGGACAGGAATTAACTTTTTAAAAATTGTAATGAATCAATCAGTTGTTTTTCTTTTAAAGTAATCAGTCTTAACTGAATATAAACTACCGCAAAATCTTTGCAGTGATGTAAATAAATAAACAAATAATTGAGGTTACTCGATCCAGTCTTGACTTCTAAATCAACTTGGAAATCACTATAAGGTTTCAACACAGGTAATTATCCCTGCCCAATTTTTCCTTAAAATCAAGACTATGTGTTTAAAACATTTCTCTGCAGACTCTTTGGAAGTGTGACTGTAATCTAAAATACATATATAAATTTGGTGCTTTGCTTAATATGATACTTAAAACAAAATATTTCAAACGCTTATGTCATTTTCTGGTTCTGCAGCTTTTTTCCATTAAGTTCTAAAAATTCATTGTCAGTTGACTTTTACGTAATCTTAAAGTCAAACTCATGTATTATAATATAGTTTACCAAAAATACATGGACTCATATTTAACCATTTTGTAATTACATTTTTAACATACTTTTTAAATTGCATGAAGATGACACTGCTATCTATTGGTGTTTAATTCACACCCAACATCCTTTCTAGCTTAAATTAAATCCTTATTGGAGACATTTATTCCAACTGTAACTGTTTTCTCTAATGAACTATCAATTCATTTCCCCACACAGCATGTTCTAATTTGTGCTTGTGGTAGTTTCTAGAAACATATGGGGACCAACTGTGGTTATGTTTGGGGATCTTCTGTACAAAAACATGGTAATTGCTTTTGTTTTGCTGATTACTCTCTGAGACCGTTTCAAACCTCTTCAACTTTTTCTCTATCCATGAAGTTTTTAACTACAAATTCCCTTCCGTTTTATCAGATGAATTTCCCATTATGAGCGTATTGGATGGGCTGGTTCATCTGTCCAGAGGTTCTATGATCTTTAGAACAGATCAACTCCTTGCATAGAATTTACAAATTGTTCCCAGATATCAGACATCATCAGGCTTGTTATTTCCATAGTGCCATAAACACAAAAGCAGAAGAGACATAAAAGGTAAGAGGCCTTTTGCAACATAAAAGAAAAAGCAAGATTGGCGCCTCTTTTGCTTGTGGTTCTTTGGGGGTTGGGGGATGGGGGTAGCAGCAAAAGATACAATAATACAAGCATCTTCCTGATTGATTAAAGTAGTGAAGTGCACTCTTCAGTTCATAAATAATGCTCTATTACTTTTCTTCAAAGACAAGTAAACCTTGACAGAATGACCTTTTCTAGGGCAGGAGTTGTTTCAGTGCCATAAATTATACTGTAAAACGAGTGGAAATGCTACTGAGAAGTGTGTGACAAAATGAGATTAAAGATAACTATACACAAAAGATTGTTGTTTTATTAATGGATTCCTGTCATTGGAATGAAAAATCCTCAGCTTTCTACTGAATGCTGAGATCACACGGAGCAGCAAATTAGGAGGGCACTTTCTACAAGGTAACTAAAAGGGTCAAAATAACAATATTCTGATTGGGTTTTTTTCCCTCCTGTATTATACTTGCTCTTAAAGCAAATTTAGTTGTTGTCAAATAAGCTTGCACCATCCACCATCATTAGCTCGCAAAAAGAAGGATGGAGCTGTAAGGCTGGCTTGGGTATTAGGTCTGCAGCTGCGGAGAGGTTAGAAGACTGCTCAACAGAAGCTCCGGCGGGCGGCAGTGTGTTCACCAGCGTGCTTGTGCATCGCTCAGAGGAGAAAGCAAACAGGGATTCTCCAACCATTCATTCGTCCAGTGAACACTCAGTCTGACAGAGCCATCCATGTCACTTGGAAGAAAAGAAAAACCATCCCCTAGTGACTGACACTGTAAGCGGCTCTGAACTTCTTTTTTTCTTATAGTACACTTGTTTCCAATTTTACCCACTAGTGAAAAAACAACCTGAAGTGACAGAAATTAGACTATGACCACGTAAACTACAAGGAAGGATTTAAGTCTGTGTAAATTGAAAGAGATCATGGGAATTCAACGGCTTTCTGTAAGCTTCTACATCCTGTATAAACAGAATATAGAATTCCTTCTAATGTTATTACCGCAAGTTTTACTGTTGTTGTAATTATCTCTGCCCAGTTTTTCCTTAAAATCAAGACTGTGTGTTTAAACCATTTCTCTGTAGACTCTTTGGAAGTGCAATTTTAACCTAAAATACATATATAAAGAAAACTGATCAAATGTGGAGTCCACAAGGGCAAAAAGGAACAAAAAAAAGGGGGGGGGAGAAAAAGAAGTCACAAAGTAACAGATAAAGTATTTTGAATGATAAATTTCAATAGTAAAATTCATTCAAGTCTTAGAGCCCTTTATTGTGCAGCACCAGCAGAAACACAATTGAGTAAAAGAAAACAGAAACAGAAATCATCCTATAGAATTAAATCTTTCACAACTTTCCCTGGAGCTTGATCTGGCAATGGGTCACTCAAATAATAACTACTCTTGTTAGATAAAGCATATGCTCAGCATGGCATGTTGCCATAAATCACTCCTTGTCACAAAGAAGAATAGATACACCGGCTCCTGCTGCTTTGTTATTCTTTATAACTAGACACAGGGTATCAGTGTTACCTTCACTCTTGGAAGAACAGAAATGGATGCTTTCATCCACCCATACCATTTTTTTGGTGTCAGGAAGCCAAAAGACAAAACAATGGGATTAGTTTTACAAGGAGCATCCATCTACCTCTCACACAAACATAAAATTCTTTAGTGCATGTGGAACAGACGTTATGTTTGGGTAGATATTTTGCAGGTGCTTTCTTTGTGAAAAGCAGAAAGCTGTCTCCTAATCTCACAGAATGCTTATCCATTCTTTCTCCATAATGCACCCTTTACTTAGTTTAGGAAACCACCTGAGGAGATATCCCATTATTCAAATTTCACACAGATCTTAGCACACATTAAACAATATATTGTCATATTGGTTTTGAGAATATACCTCACTATCCCCTTTTTGGACTTTCCTGGCGGCTCTGTGGTAAAGAATCCTCCTGCTAACACAGGAGATGTGAATTCCATCCCTGGGTTGGGAAGATCCCCTAGAGAAGGAAACAGCAACCCACTCCAGTATTCTTGCCTGGGAAGTCCCATGGACAGAGAAGCCTAGCTGGCTATAGTCCATGTATTAGCAAAAGAGTTGGAGGCAACTTAGCAACAACGTTTCCTTTTTAGCAAAAAAAAAAAAAAAATTAGCTAAAGGCCTCGTTTTGATAGACAGCTTGCTGCTGCTGCTAAATTGCTTCAGTCGTGTCCGACTCTGTGTGACCCCACAGACAGCAGCCCACCAGGCTCCGCCATCCCTGGGACCGCCATCCCTGGGATTCTCCAGGCAAGAACACTGGAGTGGGTTGCCATTTCCTTCTCCAATGCATGAAAGTGAAAATGAAAGTCTAGTCACTCAGTCCTAGCGACCCTATGGACCGCAGCTTACCAGGCTTCTCCGTCCATGGGATTTTCCAGGCAAGAGTACTGGAGTGGGGTGCCATTGCCTTCTCCGATAGACAGCTTAGAAGTCCCCAAATGATCTTTTACTGCACGTGCCCTGTTTATTCTCCTGAGTTACAGCAAGGTTGTGCTCAGCCTGGTCTTAGACAAGGCAGAAGTGAACTGCACATATAAAGAATCTTCAGGATCCAGGCAGTCTTTAAAAAGACCTGTATTCTCAGAACCAGGACAACAGCAGCGATTCCAAACATAGACATTAAACCTCTGGACATCCCTAATCTTGGAAGCTAAAGATGTGTTGGATGTCAAAAATTGTTTTCTTTAACAGTCAATTAACCTACCCATCTGTTTTTACCATTAAAAAACTTTAACTCTCCCATGGTATCTTCCCCACCAGAATGTAGAGAAGCTATTTATTCATCAACATTTAATAAGCACTTCCTGGGTGCCTTCTATGAACCAGCCAGTGGGACTCAGAGCCACCAGGATTCTTCTGGCCCTCAGAATCACTCCCCAAAGTCATTCTCCAGCTTCCAATAGAGAGAAGTTAATTCATCCTGCAACTCTAAACTTTTTCATATGCAGACAATTTTATTGTGCTTCCAAATTCTCAACTTTTAAACCCTAAATTTGGAAAATTGGGACAAGGTTCCTAATCTCACAAAGAGGGTATCCTCCAAAAGCATGAAAACCATGTTTTCAATAATGATTTCACATAGATGTTCATTCATATCTAATTCTTAGTATTTGCAGCTCTGAGGCTAAATTCGAGTTTCATGAAATAACATTCTAATAGCAAAGTTATAGAATGCTTCGGATCTCTCCTGGAAATTGCATCAAGTTCAGCCATGAAATTAAAAGACGCTTGCTCCTTGGGAGGAAAGTTATGACCAACCTAGATAGCATATTAAAAAGCAGAGATATTACTTTGCAGCAAGTTACACAGAAACAATTGATATCTACTTAAACATGTATACACATCTACACGCTTTTACACAACTATCTCAATTTTTGTCTTAGGGGAAATATCATACAGTGCTAGGATAAATATTGAACACGTCTAAGCTAAATTCAGATTAAGATTGGCCCCTTCATCACCATGTTCCACAGCATTCTGAGAATAACTCGGAAAGAAAAACAGGCAGATTTTTTCACTTCTTGATAAAGACAGAGTGAGTTTCCGCAAAACAAAGCGGCTCAAAGAAGAGATGCCATGTCTCTTTTCCAAGTTAGTGCCACTGCACTTGTTTCTAATATACCCTTCTAACTGATTTGACTATATAGCATCCTGCCACTAATAAAAGGAAGACATAGCTAGTAAATAGCAACATAACCCCAATACAAGATACACAAGCCTCTCCAACACTCCAGGAGTTCAACCTTACATTGTAACATTCAAAGACCAAAGCCAAGTTCCAGATCAAGTAAAAGAAAACAGCATGCTAAAATTCTTAAATTTAGTAGTATAAAATATAGGATAATTGTTTTATTAGGTATATGGAAAGTCTTTCTATGACATACAATTCAGTGGTTGCAGAGAATTATATTGGCAAATTCAACCACATTGAAATTTTAAATTCTCTAAAGACAAACCATCATCAAGAAAGTTTAAAAAAGGAGATGCAGCTTGTAAGAATACACTTTAATGTATATAACATAAAAAGTAATATTCTTTACATGTTAAAATTCCACTTCAAATTAAACCAGCAGCAAGTAGAAAAATAGTTAAAGGATATGAACATCCAGTAAAATAGAGTAAAACCACAGAATAAAATAGCAAATGAATATAAAAATATAGGTCAACTCACTGATAACCAGGAGAAGGTAAATTAAAGGAAACATTTCTACCAATCAAATTTGTAAACATGTAGAAGAATATTAGAGGAAGGAAATGGCAAGCCACTCCAGTATTCTTGCCTGAGAAATCCCATAGACAGAGGAGCCTGGCGGGCTATAGTCCATAGTGTCGCAAAGAGTCAGTACAACAGAGCATGTACACACAGACACATACAGAAGAATATTAATTTATTTGACTTGGATTTAGGAAGACAATTTGGCAATCTGAGTCACAGTTGATGGGAGGAAGTTGGCTTATACCACTTGATGAATAGTGACCATATTCACCAAGCCCCAGAAAATCTCACAGTAGGCAGACCAGGAAACCCAGCTCAAAAAAAAAAGCAAACAAAAAAAGCTCAGTGACTAATCCAAAGTCATGTAAATCTATTGGTATAACCTAGTTTTATACTTGGTTCTCTGACTTCTGTTTTTCCAGACCTCTAAGCTTCTTCTTATAAATTAATAAGCACTTATTTTTTTCCTTTATTTGCACTGGCTGCTAAACATTAAGCATCATTTTTTAAGTAAAATATACATGACCATATCACATGTTGCTTAAAGTTTTTGAAAATTCTTTTAGCAAGAGTGTGATGTTAAATATTAGTTTATTTGTTTGGAAATAAAGGGCTTAGACTAAATGCCCTTTTTAAAATCATTCACATCTCTAAAATTCTATTAGTTTATGGATATTCTCAAAGCACTTGCTCTGTGCATGTGTCTATCCATTTTCCCTTTTTTTTTAAATTTTTTTATTTTTTTATTTTTTTTGTCTGTACTGCATGGCATGAGGAATCTTAGTTCCTTCAACTAGAGATTGAACCTGTGCCCCCTGCAGTGGAAGCCTGGGATCTTAACCAATGAACCACCAGAAAAGTTCTTGTTCTCTTTTGTTCGAGCCAGATGGTCCTCTCAGTTCCACCTTGTGAAACTAAAATTTAGAGATGCCACTTCTAGGAGTTTTCAGTATATTTTAATCTGTGTAGTGAAATTTTATTTCATGACTATTGTGAAATTTTATTTCACTTCTATTCATTAAAGTCTTTATCTCTAGGATTTATCACTGAAATATAATTGTAAGAATCCATTTCATTACTATATAATAATAAAAGTTTATTATGTAGTGTTAAGTGAATACTGTACATTTAAAAATAACCTACTACTATAAGTGCATTCACTAACTTCTGACATGAAGTTGTTTGCAAGCTATTTCTGAAAACACTCAAGGAGATAATTTGGTGTCTACACATTTTCCTCTACTACACAAATACAAATATTTAATATATGTCATAAAAATGATGGTCCAAACATGATGCTATAAAATGATTCACGGACCTTTCCTTTATAAGAAGCTTCAAGAATGTGACCTTGAAAACTCAACCACTGAGGGAAAGCAGATGGGGAGATCAGGCAGTCATGATCAATAATAAGAAATCACCTTTGTTAACAAAAGCCACTATATGCTCATAACACATCTACCTATATATTCCCTGATTCAGTGAAATGTATGGAGCTCTTATTCATAACTCTACCCAGGATATAAGATGTAAATAGATTAATGTGATATACTACGTCCAATCACAGAAATTTATTTAACATGATGAGAAAAATGATTTCACCTGAAGATTTGAGCAAGGTGTGCAAGAGAAGATGATCTTTGGGCAGGAGATCGATAAACACATGGGAGAGTGTCATGTATTTCCTCTGCACTTTTTTTTTTACTGTCGAGGATAAAGAGGCATTAGAGTATTGACTTAAGGGCCCAAGTTTAACTCTGGTTTAGAAGAAGTCAAGTAATTTGTAAGATTCCCAGCCCTTTCTCAGGAAATTATGATTCAACAGATCTAGAATGAGATCCAAGGATTTGTATTTTTTTCAAAGTTTCCCAGGTGACATGTGCAATTCATGGGCTATTAGCATAATAAACTGGGTAGAAGGTGGAAATGGGAAAAAATGCCGTGAAAATGCTTCAGGTGTGGTTTGTGAAGACATTTTCTCTGGTGACTCAGACATGTTTGCAATGCAGGAGACCTGAGTTTCATCCCTGGTTTGGGAAGATCCCCTGGAGGAGGGCAGAGCACTCCAGTATTCTTGCCTTGAGAATCCTCACAGAGAGAAGAACCTGGCAGGTTACAGTCCGTGGAATCTCAAACAGTGGGACACAGTTGAGCGACTAAGCATACAGCGTATGCTGCTAAGTTGCTTCAGTCGTGTCTGACTCTGTGCGACCCCGTAGACGGCAGCCCACCAGGCTTCCCCGTCTCTGGGATTCTCCAGGCAAGAATACTGGTGTGGGTTGCCATGTCCTTCTCCAATGCATGAAAGTAAAAAGTGAAAGTGAAGTCGCTCAGTCGTGTCCGACTCCTAGCGACCCCATGGACTTCAGTCTACCAGGCTCCTCCGTCCATCGGATTTTCCAGGCAAGAGTACTGGAGTGGGGTGCCATTGCCTTCTCCCAAGCATACAGTGTATGCTGCTGCTGCTGCTAAGTCACTTCAGTCGTGTCCGACTCTGTGTGACCCCATAGACGGAAGCCCACCAGGCTCCCCTGTCCCTGGGGTTCTCCAGGCAAGAACACGGGAGTGGGTTGCCATTTCCTTCTCCAATGTGTGAAAGTGAAAAGTGAAAATGAAGTCACTCAGTCGTGTCTGACCCTTAGCGACCCCACGGACTGCAGCCTACCAGGCTCCTCCATCCATGGGATTTTCTAGGTAAGAGTACTGGAGTGGCTTGCCATTGCCTTCTCTGATACAGCGTATAGTACAACTTAAAAAAAAAATAGACTCTGACCCAGATTGGCTGAGTTCATATTTTGTCTCCATATTTTACTAGCTATAATAGTGTAGGCAAAAAATTAAAACTCTTTGTGCCACATTTTCCTGCTTGACACTGACTGACCCAGATTTGAGAATTCAGCCTGGATCTCACTGAAAATAATTGAACATTAAGAATTCTCATGCCAGAAGAGACATTGCAAATGTGGTCTTAAGGAAGACGAATTTAACAGTGGTTTTCATCCTGATTTAAAGCGTCTGCCTGGCACTGTTTATAATAGCCAGGACATGGAAGCAACCTAGATGTCCATCTGCAGATGAATGGATAAGAAAGCTTTGGTACATATACACAATGGAGTATTATTCAGCCATTAAAAAGAATACATTTGAATCAGTTCTAATGAGGTGGATGAAACTGGAGCCTATTATACAGAGTGAAGTAAGCCAGAAAGAAAAACACCAATACAGCATACTAACGCATATATATGGAATTTAGAAAGATGCAAATGATAACCCTGTATACGAGACAGCAAAAGAGACACAGATGTATAGATCAGTCTTTGGGACTCTGTGGGAGAGGGTGAGGGTGGGATGATTTGGGAGAATGTCATTGAAACACGTATGTTGTCATATGTGAAATGAATCAGTAGTTCAGGGTCAATGCATGTTATAGGATGCTCGGGGCTGGCATGCGGGGATGACCCAGAGGGAGGATAAAGGGAGGAGGGAGGTGGGAGGGGGGTTCAGGAGGGGGAACTTATGTAAACCCGGGGCGAATTCATGTCAATGTATGGCAAAACCAACCAATATAATATTGTAAAATAATTTGCCTCCAATAAAAAATAATTACAAAAATAAATAAATAAATAAAAATAAAGCGTCTGCCTGAAGTGCAGGAGACCTGGGTTCGATCCCTGGGTCGGGAAGATCTCCTGGAGAAGGAAATGGCAACCCACTCCAGTACTCTTGCCAGGAGAATCCCATGGACGGAGGAGCATGGTAGGCTACAGCCCATGGGGTCGCAAAGAGTCGGACACGACTGAGCAACGTCACACTTCATCCTGATTTCATCCTGGATTGTGAGTCAGCAACTGAAAGCAAGAGTAGGACCAGAGGAGTGTTGTAGTAATATAAGTGGGAGCTAAGTTAGAGTTAAAGAAATGAACATTAAGTCTTCAAAGTCTTTGGCAGTTCCCTCTTTTCAGAGTCTTCGTGGTGCCATGCAGTCCTGGGCACACAGTAGAAATCTATTGAAAGCTTACAGTATTTGAAAATGAATGACATCCATAAAACTGAGTTGTACTTTTCATTTATTAAATACATTAAAATAAAGGAACCTCTTTCTGATTTCCACTGAAATGTAAGATCCATAAGGCTGTGGAAGTTGGTGATTTGTCTTTCCACGGCTATATTTTCAGTGCCTAGAACAATGTTCAGCACATATCAATGTCAGAATGTATGTGTATATAAAGTAGGTATATGGATAAAGTAATGATTGATGTCAGTAGACATCACAAACCTTTATTTAAATAGATAAAATAGAGGGTTCAGTAAGTTGAATTGTTCATTTCCAAAATCAGAGTATACAGAGTGCTACACAACCACATGTGCTGTGCTATGCTTAATTGCTCAGTCGTGTCTGACTCTTTGGGACACCATGGACTCTAGCCCCGCCCCGGGTTTCGTGGTCCATGGGGATTCTCCAGCCAAGAATACTGGAGTAGATTGCCAGGCTTTCCATGGATCTTTCCAACCCAGGGATTGAACCCAGGTTTCCCACATTGCGGGCAAATTCTTTACCATCTGAGCCACCAGGGAAGCACAAGAATACTGGAGTGGGTAGCCTATCCCTTCTCCAGGGCATCTTCCAGAATCAACAATCTAACCACCTGCATTGCAGGCGGATTCTTTACCAGCTGAGCTACTAGGGAAGCCCACACAACCTCATTAACATCTCCAAATGTTTAATCTTTCAATTAAACATAGTTTAGAATTTCAGAGTGCAAGATCTAATAGAAAATGACTAGATGGAAAGTTTATGGTTTTAGTCTAAATATATATATATATATGTTTAATATACTCTGTCACAGGACTCTTCACTGTTGCTTTTTTTTATAGGCAAAAATTGATATTGAGGGTTTTTTCCACCATTCAGGAAAATCATTTTTTGACTATAAATATTAATGGGTTTAGTAATAAATTACACACTTGAATGGCATTTTATTACTTAAAACTAAAATATTAAAAACCTTATTTTAAATGCACAGAGAAATCATGTAATTTAAATCACCTTAGACTTGGAAATGGACTGCAAACCAATGCTTAGAAAGAAGTATAATTCCTAAAATATGTATTTTGGTAATAGGCCAATGTGTTCCACAGACGCACCTAAAAAGAAAGTGGATAGGTCCTCCAGTCCATTATATTTTTCAGCAGATAAGCAAATTCTTTTTATTTTCATCCCCAGGCCATTCTTTAAAATTAATAACATAAAGACTAATTTTTCTGACTCAAAGTAAAATGTTCTACTTTCTGAAAATGAGTTTACTAACAATATTATAAGGCAACACTGTAACCTTCTCAAAAATAAATCCTACAGATTGGCCACATGAATATATTCAAAAGTGTCTCTAATTCTTCATTGGGAAAATTTGGAATTTAAGCTTGACAGAAATTTATTTCTCAACTGTATGACAGATGAATTCCTCTGATCATTTTAGAGGTAGAAATCATAATTTTATTCAGGATCAATCATTATATTCTCAATCAATATTTATCAGGATCAGAGCATAGGATACTGTTCATGCCCTAAATAGTTTTATCTAAAATTTTTTAATTCTAGTACAAAAATGCTAAACATGTAGTTTGCATTAAGATACTTAGTATAGTATTAAGTTAACCCACTGTTATGTAAGATGAAATAGGTTTTAAATTTAGCTTTTAAATCTTTCTCAGTTCACTAATCAGAGTTATTTTCATGTCACTTCCCCATAAAGAACTTTCAGTGACTCCACATTGCACACAAAATAAAATCTAGTTCCTTTCACTTAATAAGCAAGGATGTCTCTAATCCACCATTTTATTTTTCAGTCTGATTCTCATTGTTCTTGAACTGACCACTACATACCAGCCACATAACACTTTCTACCATGTCTGACCATGTCTGAAATCTGCATATCTAAGGTGTCCGTACATCACAAAAGAGACAATTGGAAAATGTTCCTTTCCCATCAAAACCTCCTCCCATTCTTGAAGGCTACACCAAATGCTTGCCCTTAGTTTTACAAAATGTTTCCATCCTTCCCTTACTTGTCCACTCGCTTCATAGTTGGTACCTCTTTGCCATTTTATATTAGAGTTTCTTATATTTATATCCACCTTGGTTTCTAGGCTGTGAGGCTGTGATGAAGAGGGATCTTATCTTATTCATATTTGTGTTTATCATATAAATAGATGTTTCCCATTAAGACTTATATGTTGAATTGAACTGAACTGAATTGATGAACTGAATAGAATTAAATCAAATTGAATTGAAACTAGGAGTCAGGGTAGTGGTGGGGATGGGAATATGACATCAGATCAATTCATTCACAAATCAATTAGCAATTACATTTCTGGGCCCAAATGAGATCTGAGATCTCTGTTAGTCAAGGTTTGGTCTGTCAGTTCAGTTGCTCAGTTGTGTCCGACCCTTAGGAAACCCCATGGACTATAGCACGCCAGGGTTCCCTGTCCATCACCAACACACGGAGCTTACTCAAACTCATGTCTATTGAGTCGGTGATGCCATCCAACCATCTCATCCTTTGTTGCCCCCTTCTCCTTCCACCTTCAATTTTTCCCAGCATCAGGATCTTTTCAAATGAATCAGTTCTTCGCATCCGGTGGCCAAAGTATTGGAGTTTCAGCTTCAGCATCAGTCCTTCCAATGAATAGTCAGGACTGATTTCCTTAGGATTGACTGGTTGGATCTCCTGGCAGTCCAAGGAACTCTCAAGAGTCTTCTCCAGCAATGCTGGAGATACATAAAAAGGAAAACATCTTAAAGAATTCTCTCAATAATGCCTCAAGTTATCTCATTGGAGGAAGGAAGAAGAGAGCTAAATTTTACCATGCAATTTATACACAGAGCCATTTAATCTTCAAAGCCACCATTTAAAGAAGGTGTTTCACTTAGCGAAAAAGTGAAGCCCAAAGTCACACAGTGGTTGTGGATGATGAAACAAGAGTGCAAGCTCACATCTGTCAAGCCCCAGGGTGTGTGCTCTCACAACCAGATTAAATTATTATCCACCATTTAAAAAATACCATTAGGTGCAGAACTGACCCATATCCCTAGAAGTAACAAAGTAACATTTTTTGTTTTCAATTTTTCTCTATAAGCATAAACACTTCTAACATTAGATTATTTTTGTATAAGTCAAATGGTTCAATAATGTTCTACTTGGTACACTCAGCACTTTGCATATTATTCTAACACTCACCTATAAGCTTTATGCTAGTGTATTCCAATTATGTATTAACCATGATAAATACTATAAATTTTGTATTGTTTGACTTTTAGGTAGTTTTATACCTTTTACCATTATATATAAAATTTTGGTATGCACCCCTGGGCCTAGACACTTTTGTGCATCTCTTATTGTTCATTTGGTTTTTAAATTTCAACTTTAATGGAAAGGGAAAAGAAAGGCACAGAGAAGTTAAGCTGTATCTGATTTCGCACTTCTGAAAAGTGGATTCCAGCCTTCAGTACAAATTATCTAAAACGAGGTTTCTCAACCTGGATCACTGTTAACATTTTGGACCAGATCATCCTTTGCTGTGGAGGACTTGCCTGTGTACTGTAAGATGCTTAACAGTATTCCTGGCCTTTATTCCTAGATGTTAATAGTAGCCTCCATCCATGTAATTATGACAATCAAAAATGTCTTTGGATGTCCATCCTGTCCTGGAGGTGGCAGGGTGGGGGAGGAGTGGATCATAAGACCTCTCCCCTGTTGAAAATCACTGTATTTATTTTAACTGACTTAGTTCCATTATAGCCATCAACATTATACACACCTGACTTTGGAAGAGGAAGGAAAAAAATCAACATATAAACATAGCTCTTTTTCAAAAACTGGTGGAGGTTCATAAGAAAGCAACAAATATTGTGCATTATATAAAACTATCAAAATCCTCAACTGAAAGGAAATGCAGCCAGCATTCCTGAACACCAAATGATATCCAAAAATGTACAGGAAACAAGCACCAGCTTTGTGCCAAGAAGGACAAAGCTGAAGGTATAAAAGACAGTCTTTTAATAGCCTGCAATATAAGACACTTCTCAGTAACTCATTGAAAAATGAAGATAAAACCTTGAATAGAGACAGATTGATATGTAAAGAAAAAG